>NW_020955211.1:77278-157274 GCF_003031625.1 Empidonax traillii
TTTTTTTTTTTTTTTTTTTTTTTTTTTTTTTTTTTTTTTTTTTTTTTTTTTTTTTTTTTTTTTTTTTTTTTTTTTTTTTTTTTTTTGGTTTTTTTTTGTTTGTTTGTTTTGTTTTTGGTTTTGGTTTTGGTTTTTGTTTTGTTTTGGTTTGGTTTGGTTTGGTTTGGTTTTTTTTTCAGAAAGTCCTTTGAATGCAATGTGACTTTGTTTCTAATTGTCAGCTCCTGCAAAGAAATTACACAAGTTTAAAAGCCAGTAAGAAAATAAACTATGGTCACCAATCAGGCTGGACATGTGACATTTGAATACAATATAAATGTGCTAACAATGAATACAATGGAAAATGAAAATTTGGTGACAGTGTTAAGGTGGCAAGAGATAAAAAACATGCTTCATCTTTGACTCCTAAACTGTGCAGTTCATATTCTTTACTCTGAAGATGGTGTCATATACATAATTTTTACATGAATTCCAAATAAGTGTGGAGTTGTTTTTAAATTAATTGTGATATAGCTGCTCTGTAATACAAGTTTTGGCTTGTCCTCTCTGTTTCATTATAACTGAAACCCAGAAAATCACTATTCCTGTACAGTCTTTCTTCAAAATACTCTAAGTAATGCATAATTTTGACATGTTACTGTTCCTGTTGGAAACTGTAAAGTAATCCTAACTCCCTGCACTGAGACATATAAAATAGGTCTCAGATAATTCTACATTTAAAATGCCTGTGACTGCAATTTTCCATCAATCTGAAAGACTGGGTCTTTGGTCTGCATTTGTGACACTATCACATGGCTACTAATAACCAGAGATGAATCTGAATCCATCCACGCTCAAGAATTTAGCCACTACAAGTTATTGATCTTTGGTTTTTAGCTGCTAATGAGGTCTCCTCCTTGCAGAGCAGATTAGCAAAACCTAGGTTTACTCCTAGGCCTGGCTGACACAGAGTGTGTCAGCATAGGGAAAGCATAAACCGGGACTTGCTTGACTTGAGACAGCACTCAATTAAGGGAAAAGGAAAGGGGACAGAGAACAATATATAAAGCAACAATATTTATAATATGCTTTCATGATATACCAAAGAACTGCTGAGAAGTAACTGGAACTGAACTATGATTTCAGTAGGATGTTTTGTAAGCATCTGCATCTTTCAAATGGGGAAGAGTTATTTATTCTGCAATTTGAGTGGGAAAAACATGAGGGTTTTTGTAGACATGCCATTTGGGCATCAACAATATTTCTGGTATTGATTTTTTGTGAAGTCATGATGAATTTCTGTGAAATTATTGTTTGGGTGTTTTTCTGTTTACTTTTGTTAATAAGTAAAGTGGTGTTTATATCCAGAAATACCATCATTATATGTTTTTATTTCTGGCACATTCTGTCTGTACTTCAGGTAGGGAAGCCCAAGTGCAAACTGTGTCCCCCTAAATGTTCCTATAAAAGGAAGAAAAACCACCCATATCTGAACAAAATACCACAAGTATTTTTAAACAGGTAATAACAATCACAGCAGAAACAATTTATAAATGTCTGCTTTTTAGTGTCTTACATTGAGGGATTGAGATAATGAAAGACTGTAAAGGAAAAAAATTAAATGGTAGCTGAAGAATTTTTAAAAAAAGAGGGGAAAAACATACTTTGCAATCATTCCCTGGTGGAGAGGATTTAATGTGTTTTAATATCAGCAATATTACTGTTCTTCCCTATCCTGCTGAGACAATTGCTTAGTATCTTACTGGCTGTGTCCCATTAAATAATTCTTGGAGCATCTTAATCCAAGCTAGGAACTATATCAGCAGCTAGAATACAGGGAGTAATACAAGTATTTAAGGGAAGATATTTATGCTAGTTCTTGTACAACATTCTGAAATGCACATAGGAAACAAAATCAGCTTGAGCTAGGAAAGTTCCCTGAATATTGCTCAGCTGTGAAAGCTTAATATGTGTATGTGTGGATATAGAGATATGAAATGCAATGCAGTGTTCACATTAAAGTTTCAATCAGTTTTCACCTCTTCATTTAGCATTTCAAAAGTAAATGCTTTGAAAAGCAAAGGAAAATAAGGAACAATAATGTTAACATGATCCTGTGAAGCAGGCAGATAAAAAATGTCTCTATTCATCTAAATGGTTAAGAAACAGCTGATATTTGAAGGAACATTTTTGCCAAAATAATATTTTAATGCAATAAATATTATTATTGTCTGTTTACTATTTGCTTTCTAGTAGTCCTTCTCATAACACCCCATAGATTTTTTTTTACCTCCTCCATTTTATGCTATGATTTCTCTGGATTTACAAGGTACCATGACGTTCTTTAAAACACTATTTTTTTTCCTTTTATTGTTTTCTTTCCCAGGACACATAACAGGATATTCACAAAATCAGTTTATAGAACTGAATGATAAACTCAAACACTCAGTGCTGAGGCTTTTCATCTCTCTGATATATGTGGCTCAGTCATTCTAATTCTGCAGAAAGATCTTTGGATTGAGTGTGCTCTCCTAAGCTGTGTTTTTCACATGGTCTGCTGTTTTACAGAGGAGATCATCCCTGGGCTATCCTATCCATGACGGGAGTGTTTTAGTGCTTTTCCCCACTGTTCACATAAGGCTTGGTGAAAAGTTGCACTGCTGCCCTCATCAACATTTGGGAGCAATGACATGCCCCTGCAGGTCAGCCTTCCTTGACACTCTGAACAGCGTTCATTGCACTAGGCTGGCTATGGTGAGGGAGAGAAGTTTTAAAAAAAAAAACAACCCTCACCCAGTTCAAAGTGATAGCACAGTGGTGCTCTGAGGAATCTCAAAGAAGAGAGGTATCTGGGGCCATCTAGGGAGTAGGACACTCTTGCTCTGGCCAAGTGGGTCCTCACCTCAGCACTTGCCAGTATCCATCTGGTAGCACAGACAGGAAAGATCCCACCCACAGTGTAAACAAGTCCTGCTCAAAAGACCCATCAGGTAACTTGCAGACTGGGGAACTCAATTAAAGCATGTCTTACCAGTCTAACCTCATGGCTATGTTACTTCTTTGCAGCTCAGAATCTCTTCTCCCTTTACCCTTTACCCCTGTACCCTTGTACAGCAAATAACTAGTTCCTAACAGCATAATAATATAGAAATGAAAGAAGTAGTATGAAGTAAAAGAACCAAATAACAGTCCTTTGGCTTTTCTGCTTTAGAAGAGAGCTTTTATTTTAAAAGGGTTTTCTTTTCCAATTCATGAAAGGGAAGAAATTAAAAGAGAATTTCTTGTAATTAAGGTGGAATTGTGTGAAAACTTTTAGTTATGTTGCTACGGAGTTAGCTGTTTCAACTAGGGATTATATATATATATAAATAAGTCAACCTTTAAAAATTCACAGCATTTGTATGACTTTTATCACAAGATAAATCTGAGGCACATTAAAATATTTTATTTCCATGATTTATAGGGCTACAAACTAGGAGGGATATATTTTGTTTTCTAGCTTTTAGCGTAGGAGTTACTACAAAGCTGTATATTAACTTAAAAAAAAATGAGAGAGTGGGAAAATAAGTAGCATTTATGCAGTTTACTCCCTCAACTTGAAAATATGCCAAGGAAGTCCCTGAAGTATGCTGTACAAGATTCAGAATCTTGGCCAGCATA
This sequence comes from Empidonax traillii, assembly GCF_003031625.1. NCBI lineage: Eukaryota > Metazoa > Chordata > Aves > Passeriformes > Tyrannidae > Empidonax > Empidonax traillii. The sequence continues at coordinate 80,918 of NW_020955211.1, forward strand.
TTAATATCATGAATGTTTTAGCTTACATAATGAAAAGCAGTGTGTGGATTACATGAGTTGAATGGACATTGTTTGCCATTTTAGCAAATAATTGATCTTATTTTTTTGTCATAAACTAATTGCTATGAGAGGCCTTACTTTCATAAAAGATCTGTCTTTGGAATGAAAGCCTTCTTGGGAAATTTCCATAACCAATTGGTTCCTGCTCTTGTGGTGAGGCTTTCCATTCCTGTTAGAATAAGACCATCATCATGCTATTTTTATGTTATGTTATTTAGTTTCTTTATTTTTGTTTGGTCCTATTTCTTACACTGATCATTTCAGCAATCCTGTTCATATCAAGGTCCCAATAACAGTGAACTGTACAGCTGTAAAGCTATTGTCTCATAAAATTGACTTAGGTTATGAGTGCTTATAGTCATTCAAAAAAAAAAAAAAAAAAAAAAACAACCCAAACCCAAAATGCCACAGGACTTTGCATACTTTAAAAAATTTGTTTACATATATTTTTAAGTCAACCATTTCTTTAATCAAAAATGTGGGATCAAAAGCTCCTTTTACACTGACCAATGACACAGTCAATAGAAATGACAAAGTGAGAGAGGGATAAAACTTTTTTTTCTGTGTGACTGTTAACAAAAATGATGCCCTTGAAGTTATTTTTAAAAGACTATCTCCACTACTTATAGCTCTATAAAAAATTAGGACAAAAAGATAAAGTCTATAAAGTCCAAACTTAATTCTTTCTCAAAATAGGCTAAAGAATATTTGATCACTTTGTATGTTAATTCTGAAGAAATTTGAAAGAAATTCAATCTTTAGAGTTAAATTTAAAAAAGAAATTTTATAGGTAGTAAATGAAATAAAGAGTGAAGAGAAAATTATTTATATCAGCCAATAATGGAATGAAAGGCTTTTACACTTAACCTGCTGAACTAAAATCTGGGTGGGGTGGTGCATCCCTCATCCTCTCCCAGGATGAGAAATGCTCCTTAGCCCTTGGCCCTGACAAACAGCACCTGGGCTGAGCTCCTTTTGAGCTCAACAGAAACGATGTCTATTCCCAGGAACAAGCTCTTGCTTTTAAATAAATAGCCTTGGAAAATTATTTTTCCTGCCTGAATAACAACCCAAGTAGAATAAAGTATTATTCTATAATTATCAAACTGGCAAAGAAAGTTATGGACCTGAATTGCAGCCAGGATAGAAAATTACTATAATATTTTTTGAGTTCTTTAGATTTGTAAATAAAAATTTGTAAATAAGTCAGGCCTGTAAGTAAATTACTATTGTGGTGCATATAAATTCTATATGAATCCTCTGCTAAATTGTTCAGCTTGAGTTATCAGTTAAGTTTACTTTTAGTGTTGCTAAATTTGAATGCTGTTACATCTAAGTGCTGTTAGTTTTTTATTTGCTTTTTCTTGGTGTTCTTTTACTATATAGTAGTAGAGTGAATCTTGCAGTGAATTTATTGTGCTGTGGCTTTTATATTAACCTGTTTTTGCTGATGTCTTTGCTGGTGGTTCTTTAAGCAATCCTAAAACACTCTTTTGCCCCAGTGAGATGAGGATTAATATCCAAGATGCAAGTTCATCTCAATTTTCTACAGTAAAAGCCTGAAATGAGCGGCATTGCCATAGATCTAGAATAATATCTTTCCCCCTTATTAACTATTCACAGTAGTCTCTTCACCAGGGAGAATAAAGTACAACCCAGATAAGTATTTTAATTGTTACAAGGTCTGTCTGATAAAACCAAGATCAGTCCTTACTCAAATACAGAAGGGAAAATAAAACCATTTGCAGGCTGGGGAAGCAAAACAGCCCAAGATACAGTGTTAACTTCTAAAGTTATTCTATTACCTTGCAGAGAAAAAATGTCTCTAGATTTAATCCATGAGACATGTACATTGGAGATTGTTCTACATTTTGTTTTGCTGTCTGATACATCAATTGACTATTTCATTGGAAACAAAAAAAAGATTTGCTGGCCCTAAGCCTCATGCCTATGCTGCACATTTTGAAAGGACCTAATTTTGTAACTGAAAGAGGAGGTGTGAGAAGTAGAGTTTGAAGCCTCAATCTGAATCTGAGAACTGCTTCCAATAACAAATTGTTGAAAGGCAAGAATGAAAAGCATAAAGTTAAAAAAGATAGCTGCTTTTTAAACTTCTTCAAGAAAATTCAAATTTTTCAACTGTAATTTGATTTTCTATAGTTTGTGGATCCTTTTCTCTACCAACCTGAGGGAAAATTCAGTTCATCAGGTTGTGTGGCCTGCCTTACCTGATCCAGTATATTCTGGAGGTGTTTGTTACGTTAAGGAAGGGATAATTTACATTATTTTTATAACTGAGAAAGTATATGACTGCTGCTTTTCCAGAAAACTTTTAAAAAGATACTCATAAACAGTTACATCAGAGAACTCTGTCATGTACATATGTCTAGTGAGGACTAAGGAGAAATTAATATAGTTAATAATAAAGTTATGGGATCAAGCCTTCTTTCTTCTTTTCTGTGTAAACAGAGCAACTACAGGGTTTTCGTTCTGTTCCCTGTGTAGATAACATCTTTGAAACATAATCTTTAAAATATAGTGTGTTAAACTAAAGATAAGTTCTGAAAAGCATTTTGAGATAACAAATAGAGTACTTTAAACATGAAAGCTATATTGAAAAAAATTTCCATTGGGATCTGTAAAGCCTTTGAAAAAAAGACTACAGATAGGATTTTGCATTTGATCACAAGATTGAAGTTGCTCAGGGAAAAAACAATCTCCACTTAGACCCTCCTTTCAGAGAGATAACTAGCTTCTAAATGGTTTGATGGAAGAAGCTATAAATTGCTGAAAAAAAAATTAGAATAAAATACATAGAAACTTTACTCCAAGGCACAGTAATAATGGTGCTGATTTTTAAGCTTCTCCTTTTACAATATGCTTCTGAATTAAACCTTGAATTGGTTTATCCTGCATAAAATCCTCAATCTTTCATATATTTTCATTAAATCTTAGTTAAATTTGTCCATGTGTCCCAGGCATATACAATTTTCATTAAGGTCTTAATGGTTATTGGTAGAGCTAGTGAGATACTATGAAAGCCAGAATTCTGTACTGTAGGCTGAAGAAATCTGGGAAAGGGGTAAGCAAAGGCAGAGTTAAATGAGGCATGAGAATGAGTCCAGTGTGTTGAAAACAAACTGCTGGACAAGACATACAAGTCTGTTCTCCGTGAAATTATGTTTCTAGTTGAAAAAGTTCCATACAAGTAAACTGCAGATACTTATGCTACAGAGCAGGAGGCATAAAGTTATGAGATGATTTTATGTTGTGGTAACTTACTTTGCAAAAAGTTTCCCATGTAGTCAAGCCCTCAATCAGAAAGAATCTCCTATAGGTCTTCCTCAAATGGTGCATGACCCAGGGTGAAAGAATTATTTTAAGGTAATGCAAGATGGATTTTTTTCTTCATTCTATGCAGTTCTGTAGAAAAGCTGCTTTCAATGGTTCATGTTCATGCTCAAAATTGTGGACCCACTCAGCTATTTTTGTGCATTTCCTTACAAGTTCCTCTAATGCATTTAACATACTGTCTGGAAATGGATGAATTGGTGGGATTCCTGACTGATGATAATGTGCTTTTCTGAACCTGCAGTATGTAAGGATCCAACACTGTTGTACAAGATTCCTGTGCTTGATATACTTCCCTTTAAAATAAATTCAAAATGCATTATATTATTCTAAAGAGTGGTGAGAAAGCATTCAAAATTATGAGTGTCTTAAGAGTTTTGCTTTGTAAACACGTTTTGGAGACAATCAAATACATACTAATTTCTAGTCAATTGACATTTACCTGTTTATTTCCCCTACCCTGAAATGTTTTTGCAACAGTGATGACCAGTCTTCCTGTCTTCCTGTTTTATGTGTTTTATGAAATTTTGAACACAGACAAAGCGGAGCATAGGATCAGCAGCATCAAGTAAACTGAGAATAGTCAATTGTTGTTATTAACAGAGAAGATAAAGAATATCCTATTGACTTACCGCAGCAAGTCTAACTACAGTCTGCTGGCTGAAAATGCTTTTTTCATCATTTTACTTGCCATTCATACTGTATGTCAAACCTTTGTAGTCAATTCTCAGTGACTTATGATTGCTACATTGAATTCTGTTATACTCTAGCAGAAAATAAAACACAGTAAAGAAGCTTAGTTTTGTTTTCTTTTAAGACAGAACTCAATTTCAATAATAAGTTCAGTAGAATGTAGATTGTTCAAGTTGCTTTTTCTTTTTTGAAAACTCATCTTGAAGTTATGAGTTAAGAATTCTGCCAAGGTCTCTTATTGACTTCTACAGTTATAAAATAAAATTGCACCTAGAAACAAAGATATAAGAAGCATGCAAAATTTTCTAGGCCACTCTTAGTAAGTTATCATTTTTAACCTTACTGAACTCCTTGCTAAAAAGGTCAATTGAATTAAAAGGTGAAATTTTCAAATTTTCTAAGAAATAAAGCTTGTTTGTTCAGATATATCAGTTCCTTATATATTTTTAAAATACCTATTGACAAAACCCATAAAATACAAGTGTTCTTCACACATCAGTCCATTAATGATTTTTTCTATGTCATTGACACAGAAATAATTTTAGTCCATTACTAATTTTCCCTTTAGGAAACCATTTCAGTTCTATTGAGTTAATTCCACAGAAGTCCATTGAAAGCTATATTGGTGCAAATTATATTAATTCTCTGACATTACAAATTAGAAGATTATTTATGAGTTGTCCATAAAGTAAAATATGTCCAAACACACCTGTTTTCTTTATTCTTTGCACTAGCCTAAAGAGCTGTAACTACTCAGACTTCATTTTTCTTTATATTCCTATTAAAAATCTCATGTTTAGGTTGCTGTCCAGATTTCACTGAAAACACTTGTACTTTGACAGAATTTATTTTCATAACAGTCCTTACTCCTCTCCGCCTTCAACCAGCATTCCCTTCTTGTTTTAAACTCCTTACCAATGCCAGATGTTCATTCTGTGAGGATATTTCTTATTTGCATAGACCCCATCTGTCCTAAAGCTATTTCTTATTCCTCACAAAGCCAGAATTCCATTCATATTGCACCTTCAGCTGAATTTCTAATCTTCTTATATTTTCACAAGACAATGTGGAAATGGTATCCCAAATCCTGACATATCTCAAGGTCCGTGTGTGAAATAGTGCGGTGATGTTACATTTGAGATCAGTCACTTATCTCCCAGGCACCTTCATCAGTCTTGCATAAAACAGACATGCTGATGAAATGAAAAAAATATTGCCATCATACAAATTAGGAATAATTTTTCTCTTAAACCCCTTCTAGCAGGAGAAGAAATTGGAAATATTCCAGAAAGTAGGTTCTGGAATATCCCTCTCCTTGAATAATCACAGTAGAGGTAACAGGGATGTGAAGAAATGGTAGCTGAGGTTTAACTCTAGGTATTTGACTCTGGCAGATCAATGCTGTAAAATACAGATTTTTAAAGAAAGATTGAGGAATGTCCTAAATGTATCTTCTTAGAAAGCATTGTAAATAAGGTTCAGCTCAGATAATACTAAGATACAGCTCTAGGCTCCTGAGATAAGAACTGAGCATGGATAGAAATGTCACAGAATCAAAGAATCACAGAATATGCTGAGTTGGAAGGGACGCTCAAGTATCACTGAGTCCAACTCTGGTCAGTTTGGTTATGGGAATAACAAAATATACAGAGCATTTTTTCATTAAAAAGATATTTTGACTTACTACATACAGGCTGGAGAACAAATGCTACCAACATCTGGGACTCTGGCAGTCAAAATATCCGACAAATTTTTGATCCCTCATTAATCAAATAGCAAGCCCTTGTGGTGTTCTGTGTCTGATTCTAGTAAAGACTGATGAATACTGGACCAGAGAAAAAAATTCTTAAGCAGCAAGGAGATGACAGTGCTTATACAAACTGTAAGATAAACAAAAAACATCCTATATGTAGAGACCTCAGTTTTTCAAGTGAGAGGCTTAAACATATTAGCAAAGGACTTATATGAATAAGATGGCATTCTGCTGAATGCACTTTGAGCCAATCAGATAGATAAATCCAATGGGGAACTCTGTAGTGTTAGAAAAGTAAAGCAAGGAGACTCTTTAGAAGAATGGGTTTCGGTGCTTAGAGCTACAACAGAAAAAAATGTTATGACCAGCAAAAGACAAAGCAAAGGTCTTTCTTGAGAAGCCATACTTTCATGGTTGTCAGACAGCTAAACATTTATTCCTCTTTTAAGCATGATAAAGAATACCAAAGACTTTAAAAAATAGTGAAGGTTTTTCATGAGAAAGACGGAAATATTTCCAAATACAGGCCAAAATCATTGTTACAAAAATGCCATCACTAAACTATTCAAATTGTGATGGTCTAGGCCTTCCTGGTGACCAGTTTGTAACCAAGGAAGTGGCCATGTACCCAGTATTCCAGAGTACAAATAAGTTGGAGATTAGAGACCTTGCTCTCTTTTCTTCCAGTGAGGTTTGGGAACAGTGGGTCCTTGCGTTGGTCTCGCTTATCTAAGGCTTAGGCCTGCAGCGTCCATTGTCCTGCCATGTGGAGATTCAGGGAGTGCCGGCCGGGTCTGCCAATCCTGCTGTTCTAAGGGACGTGGTGAGATCTGTTTTGCTAGTTATTAGTATAGTTCTTGAGTTTGACAGTGTATACCTGTTTGGTGTCCCTTTTTGTCCCCTTTTGTCCCTTTTTCCCCTTTCCCTATCCCTTCGAGAGGGGATGTTTGGATTCCCTTTTACTGTGTATATAGCATCTTAACTGTATATAACTGTAATATACGTAAATATATATATTTTTATATAAGTAGCTTGACTTTGGGTCCTTTAATTTTTATAGTTTTTTTTCCTTTGCCCTGGGGGAAGAAGGGAGGGGGAAGGGGGCTGCTGCCGTGACTTTCGGGCATTTGGCAGGGAGCCAGGTCCAAACTATCACAAACATGCGTAATCTTCTGTTATTATAGAAAGGAATGAAAAGAAATATCTTTCCTTAATTCTTCCAGGAAATAAAGTTTATGTCAGAAGTCAGATTCAGAGACATTCATTCCACTTCAGTACACTTCAGTCCACATTTAGTCCTCTTCTGAACATTTGATCTTTGCCATTTAGAATGCCTCCCTGTTATCAAAACATTCTAGAAGTAGTGGTCACCTTTTCTTCCTGTTTTCTGACTCCCTAACAGAACTATCCCACCCATTCATTGTTGTTCACTGTCCAGCTTCCCTTTGTGTGCAATATTGAGATTTACGTGGAATGAAAGGGGAGAAGCTAGAATATTTTATCGGAGATAATTTTGCAAAGATGTCTGAAAGGAGTGATATCCGTTATTTGAATGTGAAACTTAAAGCATAATTATTTATTCTTGCCATGAGAAACTATTCACTGAAATTACTGATGGAATTGTATACTTGTGGTATTATTCTTTCATGATCTGATAGTGAAAAATAAAAATGTGAGAAGGAGTGATATTTCACATCAAGTGTGGACAGCTTTTGGTCTGCTTATGCAATGCAAATAACTAGGATAATATTTACATTTAATAAACACTAGATGTACTAGCAGAAAAAAAGAACTCATCTTCATTTAAAATCAATTTCATATCCTGGTACTAATAAAAAATAATTTGTCTAAACATTTGTCCTTAAAATACATTACAATTTAAAATTTCATTAAGATCCTGATTAAATGCTTGAAGCTTGGTGAAACAGGAATTTAATTAAATTATCTTTAGAATCATAAGTCAAATGCTAATATCAGTATTTCAGTTGCTGCATAGTTGCCTGGGGCAACTATTCATAGAATTCCACTGAAAATTCATAATTTGATAATAATTTAAATAAAAAGTGATTGTGGAAGTTATACAGATTTACTACTTAGTGAATAGACTTATTCCCTGAGTCAGTCCTTCGTTGGCCCCTAAGTGGAACTAACACCAAAGGTTACAAAAACTTTACTTTATAGAAGATGTATAAATTAATCTGGGAATTGTTTCTTTGGACACACATTTTTAATTCAGCAAATGCAGGTTTGTAAAACTTGAACATTTGTGCTATAGTAGACTCATGTCGATAAACGATATGCCAGGAAAGATTTTTTTAGGACAACATACTTGCTTTATTTTTTTGTTCAAGATAAGAGAACACACAAATCCATGAATAGTCAAGCACTTGCTTGATTCAGAAGGTGGTGGTTTCAAGTCAGGCAATGTACAGCTTAGAACCTTCATCCGTGCTGACCATCAAGTTAATGGGATTTCAGGGAGTATGACTAGTAAGAGTTTCCCTGAAATATGTGGTTGAAGTAAAAATGCATGAGGTCAGAAGGAGAAATTTACTTACTGCATATCATTGAAAATCTCAGTTTTCATCATTGCATTTTCATCTAAAGCCTGCAACCTTCCCACCCATCTTAACATGGTTCTTTATCAATGTGCTGCATAATCAAGTGTCTGTTGCTTTTAATGTCCTCCACAAGATGAGAATGATCTAGTGGTAGTACATCTTTGTTTCTCCTTTCCCACACACTGTATTATAGGACTGCTGACAGAGCATGACTGACTCCCCTTTCTTCATCAAAGATGAAGGACAAATTGAAACCTGGTTTTGGGGGTGGGGGTTCATTAGTTGAATGTTTTATCTTAATATTATTTTTCTTTCCCCTTTTGTCACTTCCCCACTTCCCCTCCCATGCCGATCTCCCATCAAATTTGGCTGAAAGCAAGGAAAAGTCAGATTAAACCACTGACAAGAGGCATTAACAAGGAACAGGGGAAATGAGACCCTAGTGTAGAATTCTACTCTAAACTTTGCAAATTAAAGAACACATTGATGAAAAAGTAAACTGCTTTATTTTGATTTCTAGTCTTTTATAAAGAGCATTGATAAATTTTACAACTAAATGAAATATAAAAGAGTTTCAGTGACAACATTGCCACATTTATAGTTCTTCTCACACCTTTGGAGAAAGACGGGTCTCCAAAGATATCTCTTGGATATGCCAGAACATGTAGTAGGAGTATTAGGCTACAGACAACAGTACATGCCCTTGCACAAGATCCTGTTCCTTTGGTATCAAAGGTCTGGAGAGGAACTCTGTTGGTGAAAGCATTTAGAGACAACTTGTAGCCCCAAATCTTTGTGTATGCCAAATCTTTGTGTATGCCAAAGCCTCAGAGGGCTCAGAGCTTGAGGATAGGAAGTTGAAACATTTGCAAGGTGTTAGAGTGGTTGAAGTGGCTGTTTCTGGGCAATATTGAGACTTTGCAGGGCAACCCTTCTTTTTAAAACAAAATGTCATTTTTGATAAAACATATGGGTGACCAATCCACTTCAGCTCTTCAGTGGTGTAAGCTAAGATGACTTGATACACTTAATTTAGAAGAAAAATGGTAAAGTATAGCATTTTATTACACATATGGTAATGATTTTAAATAGAATTCAAGATGCTGTCTGACAGGGTTGTCCAAATCATTAAGCTCTTCACCACCACTTCTGTTTCCACTGTCAAACTGTGGGCACTTCAAACCAAACAAAGTGTTGTACAAAATCCTTTGTCAGTTACAGGATTTGTTTTACCCTGCAGACATTACTATATGCTTTACCTTGGCTCAAGTTGCTTTTAAAAGCCAGGCTTTAGGTGTTTTGAAAACTCAGTGCCTCAGTTTATGTGCAATTTACTATGCACTAGCAGTGCTATCATGTATTTGTCGGGTTAGGGACAAGGTCAGTTTTGTACTTGAGTGATCTTTTTTTTTCAGTTGGAATCAATTTGGGAAAACAAAGTGGATCAGTCTAGGGGTACTAATTCTTCTAGTATCTGATCAAGGAAGTTTGGAATAACAGAAAAATCCCTTCAAACACAATGAAGAAAACAGGTGTCCTTATGTCGTGGTTTTGCTCTGGGTCAATTTGCTTTCCACCCTCCACGCAATTACTACTAGTTGAGAGAAGGTTTTTGCAGACAAAAGAGAGACAGGATTTGGGGAAAATAGTATAAACATTTATTACTAGTAAAAAACTCAAGTTGAAGTGCTATATATTTACAGAAATACTTCTTCCCCTTTTATACTAGTCCAAGGAGAAGAAGTAGTCTCATTCTCTATTTTCGGAGTTCCAACTCTCTCTCTCTAGTAATACATCTTCAGTAGCAGCAGTATTCTCGTTGCAGCTGGAACTTTTTCGCTCTCTCTCTTGCTCTGTGTTGGCTTCCAGGTCTGGGCTTATCCCCCTCCTGGGCTAAGACCAAAGGCTGGAGGTTACCCAGGTCCTGAAGGGTTTTCCTTCCATAGGCTTGCAAGGGGACACTTGCTTACTATGGATCTTCTTCCACAGGGTTACAGGGGATAATGGCTTAAGAGTTCACCCCTGTTTCCCTATGGAGGTCACTCCCCATGGGAGAACAGTCCTTGATAGATTTCTCGGCATGGGTCTAGCAGGATCCACACACACACGGATCCCAACATCTCACATGGGCCGTCTCGCTCCAGCATGAGATTTCTCAGGGTCACAAATTTTCAGTAGCAGTATGGATCCACACACACATGGATCCCAGTATCCCACCTGAGTCGTCACTGCTCCAGCACAGGTTTCCCTCAGGGTCACAAATGTCCACCAGGACTCTGCCTCAGGACTGAGCGAAGGGGGGGGGGGGGGGGAAACAAGCCCCCCCTTTCGCACTTTACTTTTCTTGCTGCTGCTTCAGCTGCCAGCTTCGACCTTGGAAGAAGCTCTTTTGAACGATCAATGGAATGGAATAGTCAGCCTCTAACAGTAGAAAGACTTGAGGAAATAATATTAACTGCAGCATGGTGTAAATCCACCAATGAATCAATGAAAAAAACACAGAAACTAAACAAAACAAACCACCAAATTAAAACAACAACAACAAACCCAACCCAAATACACAAATAAAACCCACTATATCAAAAGAAACAACCACCACCAACAAAAAAAGTATCGTGAGGAGAGAGAAAGTCTGGATTTACCATGGACCACATAAGTGCTGCAAAGCAGTAAGGGAACCAAATCAGGACTGAAAGGTATTAGCACAGGTGGCCCCTTTCCAGTGAAGGTGTCACAATTAGTGTGAGCATGGGAAGCTGTTAATACAGTAGAGTGTATCTTGTATTTTACTGTGACCAGCTTCTATCACAAACTCATCACCGTGCGAGGACACTCATTAGGGGAAGACCAGCACTGTAGTCTGGTGACTGTTTTTCAGAAGGTGTGGGAACATCATTTTACATTAAAATTATTTGGAATACATCCTTTAAAATAATGTATTTGGAAATCTACATACAATTTTGACAATGAAAAACACAACTTCCTTTCTTTTACATCACATCACAAATTAGAAGCTGAAAGGTTAAGAGGCTATAAAAATAATAGTTTTCCCAGAGGCAAAAAAAAAAAAAAAAAAAAGGAGCTAGCCAAGCCCCTAACTGCAGTGGTTCCTTTTAGTTGGGAGTGATCATACTTAATGTTTTTGTTTTGATCTCAATAAACATGAACTCGCTGTCCTGTGTTATTACCTTTTTGTGCTTAGAGCTGAACAGCTAAAAGCAAGATTCAAGCAGAAAGAGACGTCTGGAACATTCACAGTATTGAAAAAAAATCAATTTTTCTTCATAGTGGCTTGTATGGATCTATTTTGAACTGTGCTGGAACTTGCTTACTAAACTCCTTCAAGAGTATAGCCAGAGGATTCCTTCACATACTAACTACTTGGATTCTGCCTCTCGAATACTGTGTCCAGTTTGGGAGTTCCCAAAGGAAGAGTGACTTTCATAAACTGTAGGAATCTTTTAAGGGTGCTCCCAAGATGGTAGTGAGCCAGAATATCTATGATAAAGAAAATACCTGGGGTTTTTTCCAGATAAAAATCAAAACTGGTGCAGAGCAAAAGGGGAACAAGAAACAAGATAACCAAAATACAACAAGTAATGAGCAACCTGCTAAAACTCCAAAGTTATCGCTAAGTGCTGGGAGTGCAACCAGAGGAATCATCATCATGGCCAGGCTTCGCGAATGAAGATTTGAGAAGGGCTCTACCCACACTTGCTACAAGCGCGCTGATGGCTAAAAAGGCCAATGAGAGATAGACAAGTCCGGTTGCAGACCAGAGGAATATGATGTGCTTTTTTCCTGACCTGAACTGCTCTGTGTACCTAAAATATCACAGTGGAGTCATTTGCGTGCTAGCAGATGACCAAGTTCACAAGTGTAAAGCTTCATTCAAATAAGGAGAAATAATTCACTAAATATGCATAATTCAAAATATTTTTACTTGTTTCTTATTAGTTATGGTTAATTATGATGAATTCTTAGGGTATGAGAGAAGATTTCAATCAGTTTAGATTTTTAAGAGCAAATAATGTCTGATAAGTTTTATTTTTTTTTTGCTTGAAATTGCTTTAAGAAATGAAAAAAATTAAAGAAATCTACTCTCTATGTTGTTGCAGCTGAACTTTTTTGATTCTTGGAAGTAATCGAGTTTTGTTATTTTTTTTTAATTAAGAAAAGTAGATCTTTTTTTTTTTACACATCTGTAGTGCCGCGTCCCTCCTAAAAAAAAATGTACAATGTCATTTTCCCCAAGGTTCCCTTATGCTCTTTCTGCCATGTTTCTCTCTTTCACACCATTTTCTTCTTTAAAGAAGAATAAGATTCAAGAACAGAATCCAGATAATCTGATTTACTCAGTTCATTTGAACCCCTACTGAGACAAGCTTATTTTAACACCCAGTATCTTGACAGTTGATAAATTTCAATGAGAAATCAGTGGTCAGGTACAATTCAGAAAAGCAACTGAAAGACAGGTAAGTGTTCAACATAATATTATTTTCTTTCCCTTTTAAGTATGCATGTTCTTCTTAATGCCTACTTGAGACTGATTTCATAAATGAAAGTAATAGATACAAATATAATTTTTTTCTTTCAGTAACAGTAATGTATTTCCAAACAGATTTGCTGTCATTGTTTTAAAAATTAATAATGTTTAGTTGCTTTAGTTTTTAACTAACTTTCTTTAGTCACTATCTACTGAGCTGCTAATCTCGAAATTACTACTTCAATCAATGAACAGATTATTATAAAAGGTGCTAAAATCATTGAATAATTTCTTTGAATTTAGGAAATTCTCAAATATTACAAATTTCTTTACTGCGTATTACAATTAAACACTGTTCTTTAAGCATAGTAGATAAATTCACAACCCATAAAGCAATAAAGTGTAGTGCACTGTTACATTATGTTACAAATTTTACAGGCAAAATAGAATAATCAAATAAGTATATATATGTTATATATTATAATACATATTAATTATATATTATTACATTATATTTAATATAATTATAATAATATATATTAACTTCCCAGAATTACTGTACTGTTGGCTCCCATTAGAGAACAAAGGTGTTGATGGGAGTTTAGTATAACCCAGATTGATATATTCCCAGATGATGTATTTGCAGTTATGAAGTTTAAGTTTCACTATGCAAAGAGTGTTTACCAAATGTACCCAATAGACATGTTACTGTTTCTGCCTTCTTGTGGCCTCAGTAGCCTAATTCTAGAAAATCTGAGTCCCATTAAAGCTGTTCCTTCAAACCTACTATTTTTGACACAGTTTTTGTGACTTTGCTCACATGAGCAAAGGTGCATGGTTGCACATGTTTATTTTGAGTTCAGATTAAGTAAATCTGTTTACACTCACATTTGACCTTTCATGAGAGTACTTAAGTACTCTTCAAACTTCAATTGACATGCTGTGAATCTATTTTGTATCTATGCTTTGTGATACCAATATTTTTTCTTAGGGTCTTTGGTTTTATTTAATGGGGAACTTTTTTAGATTGCACTATTGTCTATAATTGTGGAAGACCTTAATGGAAAAAATACAGATAACATATCCAATTAACAAAGACTTTTAAATGATATTTGATCAGAACAAAGTGGTTTAATTGTGTCAATTAATAGTGAAAGAAGATTTTGCTGAGTCTTTTGTCCTTTTCTTGTCCTGTAGGAATTATGAGAGTTTTTCTTTGAGGAAAGTTCATTTAATTCCTTTCTCTCTGAATTAGATTTTTCTTCTAGCTTTTCTGTCTTGCAACTTTGTGTTCTCTGCATGTTTGTTGATATGGAATGTTTGTAGCAGCTATAATAGTACCATTACACTGACAGAGTTGACTATAACAGTACCTAACTGATAAACCCCCTTCACACCTTCTCCTTCCTCCATTCCTTCCTGTGACTTGCAATCCAGAAACAGCTGCATTTACAAGATCTTGCAGATCTGCTGATTATGCCTGGGCATCGAGACATTTTCTTCTCTACTTTAATGTGTAGTGTGCATTGTAATCATCTCTGCTGTCTAGTTTGTCTCATTTTTATCATGCACGATGGTAGAAATAACAATAATGATCTTTGCCCTATTTGCTTGTCAGTGTTCTGGGGATGGTAGCAATGCACACCACAGCAGCTCTGTGTGGTCGTAGTCTGCCTCCATCAGTGGTTAGAAATTAATTCAGTTCAAGATTTAGTTCTGTGAAGGAGGTGTCAACTCAGCATCTAAGTGCCTCTGAAAATTTTCCTGTGATGCATTTAGAATTTCTAGCTTAACAATTATTTCTGTCAGCAACTTTTTATTTTCAGCGATGTTACTTAACTCAGCTAAGAGCAGTTTTACTTTAATGATATTTTTCAGTTGCATTTCCAAATTGTAGAAATGAGGCAAAAAGCTGGTTGAGAAAAGAAATCCCATTTGGTTTTCAGGAACTTACTTGTTTCTAAGCCTGTGCTGTCTAGAATTTGTCTCCTACTCTGTTCATTAGTCAAGATTTAACAGGTTGACAGCCTTCCTGAATTTGTAATCCCTTTTGGCAATGTTTTGGATGCATGCACAGCATGTCACCCCTATTATACCATCAGCATAAATTTTATTTTATTTTTAGAAAGAGGAATGGGGAAGTTTATAATCCAGAAGAGTAATTCTCCACGGAGTTTACACCATGCCTCAAGTAATGGATTAATATCAGAATTTCCTGTATTATTGAATACAAGAATGTTATCTAAAACTACTTACATCTGTCTCATTTTAGAAGTCTTCTTTGTTCAGTTTAGATGAAAATTGTCCTTTTTTTTATTATTTCAAACTGGACATATTTTAGTGAATTATATTTTCCACACGTAACATTTTTCATCATTTCATCTTCATTTCTGAAATCTTAGCATCTTCTTTTATGTTTGGATTTCTGAAGCTTCCATTGGAGGAGTAATCCTAGAATTTCTCCTGCATCAGATACAGAATACAAACAAACAAACAAAACCTCCCAAGCAAAACCAACAACAAAAACAAAGAAAACAACATAAGAGTTAGACAAAACAACTAGATATAAATTACAGTCCAACACCAGAATAATTTAGCAGGGTCACAGAGGGATAATTTGCATTTATTGGATTCTAATGTGAAAAAGAATGAATCATCAACTCTCACTAAGACTGGACTTCCAACATATCTCCAAAGGTATTTCTCCTTTACAAAAACATATTCTGTGTGACACCTAATGCTTCTATTTCATCAGCGAGATGATAAAGTTTGCTGTGGTTTAACCCAGTGGTCCACTTAATTCATAATATTTGTAACAATGCTAGTGGTGGGGACTTACAATGAAAGTATCTTTTTAAATATTCTTTTTATCTTGATGTAAATGATGGTTTAAGCCCAAGAAGTACATGATTTAGATTCCTTTCAAATGGTTTGGGGAGTATTTTTAATCTCTGCATAAATAGTAAATACGAAACCCTTATTAGTATTTGGACTCAGGTAAATTCAGTGCAATTAGGTTATATGCTTAATTCCCATTATGTGCAAGAAAACTTACAGTAATTTTTTTTTCAGTTGTCAACTATCCTCTGAGTTTACTGATGCCCCCTTTTTTCTTATTTTGTGGAAGTTATGAAATAAAACCCTAATGCTAGTAATGCTAATTGTTTTTTTTTTCAATTTTATCAAATCCTCCTTTACTCATCTTCTCTTGGAAATAAACATTCTAAGTGCTTCTTTTTCTTTTAAGACTGCTTATATCAGAATGAGTATTTCTGTTGCTGTAGCACCTCCCATGAAACTCTCAATTCAGGTTTATAGTTTTTGTGAAATTCATAAGCGGAAGTGTCAAGACAGGCTTGGATAAAAGTACACTCTAGGATATTTTCTGAATAAATGGAAAGAGCTTTTCTCAAGGGTTTATCTGTTCTTGCACAACAGGAATAGGAATACAATGTGCAGATAGAGAGGTTAAGATTGTCATCCTGCTATCAAATTAACCTTGGAGCAATATTTGTTCTCAAGGATTGAGGTGTGTAGCTGGAATCTAACTCCAGCATGTTCAAGTCTACTCCGAAGTATTAAATCAGGTTTCAGGGAAAAACTAAGAGTATAGGTGCCATCCCAAGTAGCTGTTGGGAATATTCAAAGGAGGAATGAGCAGAATTCTCTCACCAAAACTGTTGTTTAAGACTACTTACCTTCTATTTAATGTTCCTTGATGTTAACCATGAATAAAGCTCAGATTCCCCTCTATCCTTTTGAAATCTCTCCTGCTTTCTACAGGAAAACTCAATAGTTTCATTGGATCATCCTCCAAAAATGGCAATAGTGTTGTTTTCCTTCATCTTTAACATTAATATTTAAAATAAAAGGTCAGTGCAAAAAAGTTTTAAGATATCTATCTGATATATTTGAAGTTGACAGAATTGCTTTGGCGAAAGAAGATATAGACGTTTATACATCCTCCAATCCTATTTGTGTTTTATTATACAGCATATGACAGACTCCAGAGTTATAAATTACTATCTGTTACATTGTCAAATGACTTTTAGCTCTCTAGATAACCTTAGCTTCTTTTCTCTCCTTTGAAGCTGGTGGATCACTAATCCTTGCTTCAGATTTTCCTTAAACTAAGATTCTGATAACTATTCTGATGTTTTCATTTATATTCTTAAAATGAGAAGACAATTAAGACCATGTGCTAAAAATATCTCACTTTATTCCTTTTTAACCTGGTTTACAACTTTTTAGTCAGATCTTTAGATCACATTTGACTTCTGACACTTTTCAGGTGACCAATTTCCCATTTCCCACTTTTCATCCCAGAAGGTTCTTCTCATCAGAAATAAGCTCTCCATCTCTCTTCCCACCCTTGTTACCCCCTACAAGTACTAATAAGTACGTCCCACCACAAAACATTACAAACTTGGCTCTGTTCTTCTAATATTCCAGTTTTATCCCACATTTGATTAAAAATAGTGGGAGCAGTTGTGTGCTTTTTTAGTCTGAAGCAATGCTTGCTGCTGCCAAGCCCTGACTGCAACATCTCTTCCTAAGCTCTGCTGCCCATGATGATGACAATGCCCTCCTAAGCTTTTCCAAATCTGTCATGCTGCCCTCAGCCCCTTGTACCCACTGCTGTACCTGTCCTACATTCTCCCTTGCTCTGCTGACAAGCCTCAAGGCAAGGCTCCTCTTCGTAGGTTTTATAAAACTCAGGAATCACTTACCAAAGCTGACATGAAGGAGTCTGTGATTGAACAAAATGTGGACATAGCTGGGGGAAAATGAACACAAAATTATTTGTGATGTATGTGGGGAAAAGGTCTATACATCTCCTGTTGGAGATAGCCTGAATGAGGATAAGGAGTTTAGAAGGTGGAAGGAAACAGCGTCTGGCAACATAGGTCAGACAGCATCAGACAAATAGATTGTGTCTGTTAGATTGTGAGCTCTCTCTCAAAGGGGAGAGCAGGTTTCTTCTGATTGGCCAATGTCCAGTCAGAGACTTGTAGTTTTTCCAATTAGGTACTTAGCAGTTATCTAAAGGTTCATGTATCCCCTCTTATTATGTATGTCAGTCCCAAATCCTAACCAATGCCTTTTCCAAGTTTTTGCATACTTATCCCCTTTCTCCAGAACCTTCCTTATCTGCCTATAAAACCCGTCCATTTTGTAAAATAAACTTAGATCAGCTTTAGCACCCACAGCTGCTGCCTCTGTGTGATCTGACCCCTGGGCTCGGCCGATACCCCACCGGGCATAATGAGAGAAACTGCATCTCAGCTGTGAACCCCGTTGGTCTGACTGGTGACCCCAAGACCCCAAACCATGATAATGTCCTGTAGAGTGCTCTCAGCCTTTAGTCTGAAAAAGGCTGCAGAAATGCCAGGAATAGGAATTTGAATACTGTAGCCTTCATCTAGGAAGACCAACATGAAGAGAGCAAAGATGCGTCTACGCAGATTCATCAACAAGTTGCTGTACTTTGGAGCAAAACCTGAGGAATCTCTCCCAAGCATGAAGATGTAGTAATAACTATCAAGAAAGCTGTTTATGCTCAGTTACAGAAGAAAATCCTCCTAGAAGACCAGCAGAAGGTCTGCATGGACTACTATGGGTATTATTTGCTTTATACTGATTCTCTTCCCTATGTTCAACAATTGGAACTTGTCCCTCCTAATTTTTATTGAATTTTACAAATTTGTTTCCTTTTTCCTATTGTCCCTTGTGAATTTTCTGCTGTCAGGAATTCTATTCTGCTAAGTTGCAATCTTTATTGCAAAGCAAATGTTTTGTAAGTTCCTAATGCAGTATTTATTCCAGTCTTGTGTTGTTTTTCTGTGACACTTAGGAGCAACTTGATCTAGAAAAAGTTCTAAGCTAGCACATTTGATTTTTTCTACAGTCATGCAAGTTCCTTCACCATATCCTGTTAGATGTTTTTTTTGACTTATATTTGTTTCTAATTAATTAATCAGATATTTAAACCACTTATGCCACTTACTGTGTTACTTTGTTATGTTGAGTTACCCTAACCTCCCCCTCTTAATTTAGCTTAAAAGATTTCAATCCATATTTTCATATTTGCAGAAGATAATTAAACATTTACATTCCATTTTTAAAGTTTAATGCACATATTCAATTAATACTGTAATTAAGTTTTCATTGTGAATAATTTAATATTCAATTATTTCTTCACCATTAAATGTTGCAAATAGACTTAGTTAATAAAGATAATTAGAATTCCTGAATGAAACCATGTATATAAAACAATTAAAAAAATTAATTAAGGAAAGTATTATATGATTCATTTATGAAGACAAATAATAAATGTAATAATGCTTGGATTATCTATAATGACAACATTAATAAACTGTAGAAATTAACCTACAAAATTTTGGTAACTTTTATGTCAGAAGTAGAGGTTCGTTGGATACAGCTACCATAAATCACGAAGATTTAACTGGGCATCAGGGACATCATTTCATATAGGAAAAAAAGGGATAGAAGATGATTAAGAACGTTGGTTCCTGAATTTCATTCAGGAAAGAGTTTTAGTAAACTAAAAAAAGCACCTAAAAGTTTTAGTAAACAAAAATAAAAAGGTCTTATCTTCCAGTTTCAATTTGGAAAGTTAGCTGGAACATTTGAAACTAAATTATTGTCTTATTTTTGTTGTCTTAAAAAAAGTCTTTTAAAATAATCTTTTCATAAAAAATTGCAAATTAACAAGAACATAAATAGCACAACATCTTGAAAATAAGTTATGAAAAAGAGATGCCTACTTCATACTCTACATATACTTCACTACGAAGTATAAAAAAAGACTAAAATAATCTGCAATGAAAAAACAACCACATTTTAGTAAGAATTTTTTTTTTAAAGTTTTAAATTATCTTCAGGATGTTACTCAAAGAAAAGTGATGCATTATGGTATTGAGCACAAATAAAAGGCAAAGCTGAATCAGTCAATGTGTTATTGGCCCCCATCCTTATTAGATGTAAGGATGCAGATTTTTTACTTTCTAGCAGCTTTGTAAGTTGGTGTTTTTTTAAATTTTAAAATTACGAAGTCCCAATCTGAGAGTATATATGAATGAAAAGAGAAATTAAAGTAGCAATTTTTGTTGAATTTTTGTTCACCATTGTAGAATTATATTTCTGAATAAAACTTTGAGATAGTGTTCCCCTCAGTATATATGTAGAACTTTGGTATATGGAGAGTTAAGTGTTTAACATCTCTAAATAACAAAATAGACCCAGACACTTATAAGTATTGGGAAATAATAAGACTCCCATATGTGCTGAATCTCTGATCTGTACCTTCTCTTCAGGAAAAAAAAAAAAAAAAAAAAAAAAGAAGTATTAAATATATTTCTCTGGTGTGTCATTCTTTTTTCTGAACTGAAATATGCTGTGAGGCACAACACAATGAGGTTCAATAAGTTACTGTGATAAGGAAGATGATGTCTGGGTTCTTTTCTGATATACGTTAGGTATGATTTTATATACTAAACCGTAAGGGCAAGGCAAGATGAGTTATGACAGATCTTTGTCAAAACAGAACAATTTTATTTTTATCTATAAAATTATGTGAAGCCCACATTCTTGCTCTTATTCTTTTTCTGATGGCTCCTTATGGTGACACCTTTCGGTGGTCCTGTCAGTTCTAAAATTCCAGTATTAAATTACAGTAAGAAATGACCCTTAAGCATAGTTTAATGCCAAGATCCATATGTCTTTTGAGAGGACATTCTCAGCGCCTTCTGCGAAATGCACTAAGCCAGTTGTAATCCTCAGAGAAACCTACCTCACAGAACAGATTTTTCCACACCTATTCAATTGAATCCATACATATCCACATAATACAATTGTAACACATACTAAGAATCATAACAGCAAAAACTGAAATCAATAAGAGTTCTATTTGGAAAATAGAACAAACTCAATATGTATTTGTTCACAGTCTTCAAATAAGAACTACTTTTTACACAAGATAGACCTTATTCATGTGAGCTCTGCAAAAGATCAACATATTTTTTTTTATGACCACAAAAGAAAATGGTTTTAACTCACTGAAGTTGGCTGGTGTAAAAGATTAAATTGTAAAATTTGAGATTTTAGTTGCTATGCTTTGTTTGGTTGGCGCTTTTTCTTCAATTAGACACTACTTTTTGTGATGCATTTACAGAAGCTAATAATATTGCCAACAGAAAATGAGAAAAATGCTTCTCATGGTACAGGGTAAGAGGGTGTACCGGTGCTAAATTATATGTTCTTCATTTTACACTCCTGAACCTTATTTTATCCACTCTGCACTATACGGTGGCAAAGAAACAGAGTGTAGTGTTGACAAGATTTGGTCTATCCAGGTTATAAGGCCCTCAAATTTCTTTAGTGGTAAGTTCTTTTTATACTACAAAATCCAGAAAAGAGTCTGCCTATATTCAAACAAACAAACAGACAAACAATCAAACCAACCCCTTAGAACTAAAGGTAAGTGTCAGAGAAGATAAGAGATACAGAACTATCTTATTTACAAAAGTCTCTCCTTTCTTGATTTCAGTCTTTCTCTCCTGAGCAGCAATTACTCTCAAAGTGTTCACTGCTAAATGTTCTGTTTCCAGGAAAAATGCAGCAGAACAAATGCTGGCAAATGACGTCAAGATCCCAAAGAGACTGTCTTCCTAGAAATGGACAAAAATCTTCAAGTTTCACAGAGGTAGAATAGCCATGACATGAAGATAAAAGAAAATTAATTTCTCTGTTTGCTGAAGCTTTGTTGCCCTTTTGGTGTGATTTTTCCATACACAGTTTTACAGGCCTCTTCTGGCCATGCAGATTTTTATCAGTTTATGCAACCTCAAAAAATCTGTGTAAACTGCAATCTAGCAGCCCATTTAACAAGAATAATTGAAAGTAATTAAATATTTCTTGTAAGGAAATATTTTAAGATCTAACTAAACTAGTGGGTCTCCAAACAAAGTGTTGGTTACCTGACTGCTGTAAAATAGTGCATTCAACCTATAACTTACAGTACTGTGCCATTTTTAAAACATCATGTATACAACTTTTTCATGCAAGGTCCACAGGGTTGAATGGAATAATACTCTTGTAGATGTTTTGAAAACTCAGGTAGACAGTATTGCGTCTCCATGATATGAATTTATTTGGGGGCAATATGGAACGACTGTTATTTGTGTGCAGGAAATTCATATTCTACTGATGGTCCACTAATGATACTTACAATCTCTGCTGTCCTATTGGTGACAAAAAGGAATGTTTTAGAGATATTCATTCAGAAGGGCTTTTGAGAGAGAAAAATATACATACTTATTACAAACCACAAAGAGTAAACCCCAACACCAAAGATGATAGCACTTCATCTACACCCGCCATGATTACTACCTGGAAATGAATAATTTTTAGGCCGGAAACTACGACAGTGATCATTTTAACAAAATTTCTGAAAAAAAGTAATGGTTGTCAGTACTTACTTGGTATCAAATTGTTGCTGTTCCAGATTTAGTTCTGGGTAATGAAAACATGAAGAAAAGTTTGTGACAATTGCCTGTGGTGTAATTTTTTTAATCAGTGTGCACATGCAACAAAACCCAATGCATTTGCAGCAGTCTATGATTAGTAGGATTTATTAAAATATTGAGTAGCTCAAAATCAGACTATCTCATACATTGTCTGTAAAAGGAATATGTAGCATTCATCGTTAGCATAAGACTATTTGACTTTCAAGGTAGCTTACATTGAAATAATCCATAGTAACACATAATTTTGAAATAATTTTTTTTGGTTCTTTGCTTTGCTTGTGGAATTCTTTGCTTTTGCATTCAAGGAAAATTAATAGGGAAGAGTCTTTCTTCAATTCATAAACTTTACACAGAAATGCACTGAGTTATTTGTACAGTTTATTGCTTAGGACTGCTGGTCGATACACGTATCATTAATACAATTCTTTACTCAAGAATGGGATTTAAAAAAAAAAAAAAAGTAGATGAGAATAGCTATACCTACACTAACAAATCAAGTAGAAGCATTGTTGATAAGTACAGATTTTTCTCTCTTGGAAACCCACAATTCAGTCACCTAGTGCACAGTGTTAGATGGTGACATCTTTGCTTGCTTATATTGATATTGGAATCACCAGAGTGAAGCTAATGGGGCTTGAAATAAAGAGGTATTCCCTAACATAAAGTGCAGCAGAGCCAAAACTGGCATTAGTTTGATGTGTTCCCATGAGAGACCTATGCATGGATCCCCGTGATTTGAATTACTCGGTCTATAGCTTCCCTCCCTTACCATTTATCTTGGTGTTTTTGGCAAAATGCCCTGATTGTTCATCTCCAAACTAACTTGATATCAATTATGTGCATTAGAAATTGCTTATTTCTAATTGTGCAGTTTGGCTTAGAATTAGCTTCAGCCTGCATAGTGTAATGTACACAGCTTGATGCTGTAGAGCAGAGGATGCAAAATACCTTCAAAATGCTAAGAAAATTATAATGCTCCTTCTTTTGTTGTAAGATCAGTAGAAACTCTATCCTGGTTCTGATCCTACTAACCAGCATCAGAAAGGAGTTTGATGTGAGCTTATGCCTAGCTGTGATTAGCTGTTACTCTTTGTTTTATGATTTAGCTGTGAAATGTCAGGATTCCTAATTAAAATTATGAATGAGTATGTTCAGTCTTCAATAATACACTTCTGAAATATCTATGGCAAGAGACTTAGGCTGAGCAAATATGACATGTTGTGGTCAATAATAAGGTGTAACAAGATAATAATTCAGAGAAATTGATCTTATCTCTGATAAACAGAAGACAAAGATTCCACTATTTTCATTACACGAAAGGAACATTTTGATGACTTGTGAGTATGAAAGACCGATGTTGCAGACATAAAACTACTGTAGACAGGAACGTGAATCAAACTCCGCTCTTTATGTTTGTAGGTCTTTATGCTACCAAACCCAGAAACTGGACCTTTCTAAATGACTTGCTGGTATCCTGGAAGAGAAGTTGTACCTCAGTCTACATCTGTACATCTGCACATCTGTATACTTGGTGCAGAAGTCAGTGGGTGACATCTTTGACTTGTATGCAGTTATGGAGGAAAGCTGGGTGATCATAGTCACCTTTTTCTTGCCTGAAAGTGTATGAAACCTGAACAATTACAGCCTAACAGGTGAAATACATGTGTTTGACAGAGATAACAGCTTTTTTGTTTTCTCCCAAGAAAATATAATTGCTGATAAATTCTTGAAACATGGCCACACAGTGAATAGTTATGCCTGAAGTACATCAGAGGGGATTCAAATTTCTATGGTTATGTTTATACCAAAGGTTATTAGCATGCTGATTAGATTTTGCCGTCTTTCTAGACTTGTTACTTACACCAGCTTTTAAAAGAAATAATATGTCTGTGTAAACACTTTCTTTCCCTGATTTTTCACTGCCTAGGCTTACTCTACTATACTGTTCCACAGTGAGAAGACCTAGGGTTTAAATTTTAAGACTTGTATTTGTATAAAATATTTTGAAAATAGCTCATGAATTCTTTTACATGCTTTGCAAACTTTGAGTAAACTCACTCTTCCATTGCTTGCTTATGTCTTGTCTGACTTCTACTATTGCCACATAATGAAGTTTATTTTGCAAGATGGATTACAGAAAACCTTTTGTCATTCATCAGAAATGTGCTACCTTAAGTCACATTAATCCAAATTATTCTCTGCTTGACATCTGCACCACTTAAAATGAGACAAACAGTTTGTCAGTGTTGTAAATTATACTAGTGTTTGATTAATAACATGCATAGCTTTCAAAAGAAGAGAAAGCTCAAGTTAGATCATATGGTCTTTATAGGATTCTGTCTGCCGTTGCAAGTTTGCTTTGACTAGAAAATGTTGTATTTGATGATAACGACCATGAAGATGAACTAGTCAAATTTCTGGCTTCTGTTCCAGTTGAGATCCAGCTGCAGTTGGCATTGATTGATTCTGATCTATGAGATCAGCAAAACAGGTCAGCTTAAGGTAGTTTTATTCCAGGACTGATAACAGCAAACAGCTTCGGGCTTGTTTCAACCACCTAAGATTGGTTTCAACCACCTGTGCTTATGAAAAACAATACTCTGCTCAGTAGATTTGTTGCCAAAATATAAACAAGCATTAGTTCATGGTAGAAAAAAAATGATTTCTGTTCAATTCCTTCAGATTGTTTTTATTGAATCCTTGGATTTCTCTGGACCCTAGAGAGGGAGTTCCTGTGCAATCATGGAGTATTTTTGTGGCTCTTTTTCTCTTTTGAACTTCTCAAGGTATTTTAATACTGAGAGAGAATAACTTTTAGGTATTATGTTATAAATATAATATTATCAGGAAATAAGCTTGTAAAAAGTATACGGAACAGAGAATGACAAAATTCTGTTTAACATGCTGGATCCAAATAAGGCAAAAATATATATAAGCCTAGAGAAATTTTCAACAAGTTAGAGAATTACTAATTTTCACCAAATTGTGGCCTATAAGACAGACCACTTGTTTATTAGGTCTACACCTTCAGAGTGACACTGATAATTATGCACATATGTGATTTTTAGTGCTAGTTTAATTATCCTGACTGAACTCTGGGAAGTACTTTATTATGTCTGCTATACCTGTAGATTTCTAGAAGTACAGATCACTTATGTTTTGCAAAATTAATCAGTCACCTGCTCCAACAGTGAATGTGTATGTAGTACCAGTATATGATCACATAAAAGAAAAAAAAAATCCTCCTTTAGATTATGTTGTTTCATATTTTGCACTTGCACTAGTGCAGTGGAATTCTGTTAATATTTACTAAGTATTCTGCAAATAAAGTAAGCATCACAACCCCCTTTATTTTTGCTGTTTTGTGTTGTTTTAAAGCTTAAATATAGTAAATATGTTGGGTTGCGTTGACCTTGGCTGGCTGCCAGGTGTCCGTAAAGTTCCTCTATCATTCCATCAGTAAGGCATGGGGAGAAAGCATGACAGAAAGTTCATGGGTCAGGAAAAGGACAGTAACTTCATTCACTGTACTTGTAACTGACTGCTATCAGTTCTTCTTATTGACACTCAATAAGCTACATTATCCAGCAAACTGTAGAAATCATACAAGAGAACGTTTTTAAGAGACAATAGACCGTTTCAGGGAATAAGTAATTTTCTTTTGTCAGAGGAATGGTGTTGCAGGAGACACAGCAACTTTAATTCAAATAAGATGCCAAAATCATGTGATTTCTGGCCCTCCAACTTTTGCTGAAAACTGTCCTATTATACTCTCATTACTACAATTTTTGTATCAGCTACTCAGAATTCTAACTCAATGTGAGAGAGCTGGAACACCTCTCCCATGAGGACAAACGGAGAGAGTTGGGGTTGTTGAGCCCAGAGAAGAAAAGGGAGACCTTATAGCACCTTCCAGTGCCTAAAGGGGCTAAAAGAAAGCTAGAGCGGGACTATTTTTAAGGACAAGTACCAGCAGAAGAAGGAAGAATGGCTTCAAACTGAAAAAGGACAGGTTTTGCTTAGATACTATGAAGAAATTCTTTACTGTGAGGGTGGTGAGGCACTGGAACAGTTTGCCCAGAGAGGATGTGGATGACCTGGCTCTGGCCATGTTCTAGGCCAGGTTGGACAAGGCTTTGAGCAACCTGGTCTAGTGGAAGGTGTCTCTGCCCATGGCAGGAGGCTTTGGGACTAGGTAATGTTTAAGACCCCTTCCAACCCTTAACATTCTATTATTCTATAATTCTATCAGTTTCTGTTTTACAGAAATCAGTGACCTCATAAACATAGAAACGTGAAATGATGGCTGAAAAAGAAGATGAAGAAGACAGTACCATGTAGTTTTCTTGACAAACTAGGCAAGCTATCAAAATAATGGTTGCATAGATCTGTTAATTAAAGAGAAATATTACACCTTTGTAGAAAATTTATTTTCACTATCCCTTATTCAAAAAGAAATGTTGCAGCAACTTACACTCACGCAGGTTACATCAGTTATAATAAAAATCAATTTAGAAACACTTATATTTCTGAAAATGACATTATTTTTGAAAAGTAAAATTTACACATGAAAGAAACAAAAAGAGTAGTATGATAAAGGACTCAGATGTTAGCAGAAAGCCATGGACATGGTCTGTTGTCTACTTCTGTCTGTTATATGATGTATCTTGAGAAATGTTTACATAATCATGAACTATGAAGATTCTCTGGTCTTTGATCTGTGTTTAGTAGACAGAAGAGGGATGACCAGATAACCAGGAAGGAGGGATGACAATACCTTTGTGAAGTTGCAGAAATGTGTTCTCCTTACAGGGCATTGTCTTACATCCTATATATCCAAAGCAGCATGTTCTCTACTATAATTCCTTGTAATCATTAGTTTAGACACGTGGCAATAGAAGGAGGTAGGTGTGCATGGAGTGAGGTATCCCCGAGATGTCTGGGGTATGACATATTCTTACCTGCTGTTTCAATTCACAGTGAAGTGAGAGAGGGGCCGATGTGGTTACTGTCATGCTGAAAGACTATGAGAGCATTTAGGTGGCTGCATCAGGAAAGAAAGGTGAGAAATTTAAAAGACAACTGTGATCTGACAAATATAGTTAAGGCAATAAATCCATCTGCAAAACACAGTGGGAAATCTCATGAGAAAATCCAATCTAACTGAAAGAAAGTTTAAAAGGCAAAATTTTTACTCAAGATATTTTAGCTAGTTAGTTTTCTTGCCTGGGCAACTATTTCAGCAGCAGTAGCAGCAACATTTACCTCTGTAAAATGAAGGTGAGGGAGTAGGGAGGAGATAAGCTTTTTTAGACTGGAATCATTTAGATCAGTTTTGCAGTATATGTTGAAAAAGTGCTGATGCTTTAACATTCTACATATCTTTGGTCTCAATACATAGATTATTTCTTGTGCTTGTCTGCATGGTGGCATACCCATGCCTGCCAGAGAGTTTACCTTTGTACAGGCATCCCCCTTAGACAAAACTTCCCAATGCATGAACTTCAGCAGTTTATGTGGTTAATGAGAAGGCAACACAGAGTAAAATAAACAACGCAGACAAGGAGGCAAACTAGGGTGACAAGGACTGTTGGGGAGTTAATGAAAGAAAAGGCAAAGGTGTGGCTGGACAGAAAGGGAACTTCTTTGGATCCTAGAGCATTGATAGGGAAATTCATTTGTTGGTTGGAAGCCAAACAGTCTGTTTCTCCCTTGTTCTGAGAGTATGTGTAAAATCCTTATACTGTCAATTTCCAACAACATGTAAGCACTCAAGTTCTCTCCCTAATATTCTGTAATTCCATCTCTGTCTAGAAGGGAGTTTGAATATATTCAACTGTCTTCTTAAATCAAGACTATGGATTTAAGGTTTGAGTTCAAAGAGAGACTTCATCCCTCCAATACCTAGCCCTGAAAATCAAGGTGGAAAATTGAACATATAATTTGTTGTAATGGTTTTGCAGAGCACACCTATAACAAAGGCTTCTGTTACACTTCAAGTCTACACAGGCAATTGCCGGTGGAAACCCACCAAATACATAGTTGCTGGGACTAAAGTTATTCCCCCTTTTCATTTTAGGTATTCACACAAATACACTGTAAAATGTACACACAATCTGCTTGATCATCTCTTGTCATTCCTGGTCCCTCTTCCCTGTTTTAATGGAAATATATAAAATAGAAGTTGTGTCTGATTAATAGTTCTTATTTTCCGTGTAGACTGAGAATTAAACAAAATTTTGGATTACAGCGTGAAACCATAAATAAGTTATCAAATCCACAGTATTGTAGCTACATAAATTATTTTGTTTTGTTCCAGAGGTTCAGTTTACCTAGTTTTCATGCTGTTTTCAGAATTATGAGCTAGGTCCTAACCACTGAGCTTTACTTCTTACTTGAAATTCTACTTTATGCTTTATCCAGTTTAAAGTACTTGAGCTTCTAGGATTTCACAATAACAATACCTGAATAGCTGTGTAGCTTCAGATACCTCAGCTATGTGAGCTCCAAGACTTCCGTTCACTTCTGTAGGAGTTGCATTGGCTGTCTAGACCACAGCTGGAGGACACATTCTGACCATCATAATGAATTTTGCTTTTATATCCTTCCATTACTTCTAGCTCAATATATATTGATTATGCCAATCCATGAAAAGACCATATTCCTCTTTCTACTGAAACCAGATGGAATCTTGCCCTAAGTAACTTTTCTTTCTCACTGTTGTGAAATCTCATTGTCTACCTTCTCTCTGCACTGTCTCTTCTACACATAAAATAATTGAAGTTTTCTTCTTTATTACTGATCTCTAAAAGCTCTCTATGGTTTAGAATTTTTGGAGTGTAAGAAAGGATGAAACAGAATGAACTCCTTGATCTTGTGTTTTTTCCTAGGAGATCAGGTGTCAATCATGCTTTCATTCAGTCTACTTCCCTGCTTCATTTGTGGCAGTACACAAAAGTGCAAAAAAAAGGAAGTATGTAAAAAATGCCTTTAAAGTTTTTTTGCCCTAAAACCTGCTACTACTCTTGCTCAAGTAACTGATTCATTTTTATATGCAGAGACTTTCACTGCATATACATATATCATGCCGCAGTCTTAAAAGCATTTACGGCTACATATTTTTTTATAATAGTACTTCACTAAATACTAGGTTCTTCACTTGGGACGCTCCTCTTCGGGCGTTGACGCAGTTGGAGTGGGATATGATGGGCTCGGCTTGCTTGTGGCTTCTGCCCAGGAAAGTGGTGTGTTTTTGTTGTTGTGTCTTTGTTTTGTTTTGTTTTGTTTTTTTTTTATCATAGCGTCTTAGAGGGGTGATCATGGCAAGGAAATGTCCATGGGTTAAACTGTAGGAAGCTGTGAAGGAAAAGTAGGGAGAGAAGGGCTTGTCTAAACTATTGCAGTATGCCCTTATGAGGTTGCGAGGCATATGCCTCCGGTAGGGTCTCCCATGCCAGACAGGTCAAAACTGAAGGGTCAAATGTGTCCATGGGCAGGATGAGCTCACTAGCCTTCTGGCGGTCATCCTAGGAGAAGGACAACTCTAATTTCAAACCCGGGCAGATGGAGCTCGCTTAGCCCTGTAAGGCCATCCATCCAAGAGAAAGATACTCTGATTAAACCTACGTCCTGAGTACCTCACTGTCACCGTCCAAGCTTGCTAGGCCCTGGCAGATGAACCTCAGGAGTAAAGGGTGGGACTAGTTCTGTGCAAGCTGAGCCTCACCTAAAAAATCCACTGTGCTGGCTCGAGGGTTATACCCACACTTGTAAAGTCCTGCAGCGATAGGTGAGGGATGAAATGGCAGGTGATAAGATGCACTGGAAGCCGCAGTCCTAACCCTGCATGCAGGTGGTCCAGGACATTGGCCACCTGAGTCTGACCCTGGAGATGACAGACTCACTCGGCAGCATCCTGAATGACCAAGCAGCCTTTTTCAAGGAGAGCACTGCTTGCTCCACACGGAGAGGGGCCTAGAAAAGGTGGCCTAACCAAAGCTCATCTCCACCCTTCACCCGGTTGGTTAACCGTGGCCAACGGGCATCTTCTGTTGCGGTCAAATACAGTTTAAGAGTAAAAGGCATACACCTGCCTCCAAAGGTGTACTCAAATTAACACTCGCATGCTGGAACATCAGAACCATGCTTGATACTGTGAACAGTGGACGTCCTGAGCGCTGCTCTGCTCTAATTGCCCATGAACTGTCACGTCTCAACATCAACATCACTGCTCTCACTGAAGTCTGTCTTCATGAGGAAGGCAGCCTTAGAGAACATGGTGCCGGTTATACACTCTACTGGTCAGGTAAACCCAGATCTGAAAGGCATCTCTCAGGAGTTGGCTTCATGATTAAAAACTTTATTGCCTCTAAACTCGCAAATCTGCCAACTGGTCATTCTGATCATATTATCTCCCTACGCCTCCCACTACATGTGTGGGAGGAACAAGCAACATGCTGTTCTCTTTAGTATATGTGCTCAACCCCTCCAAGCTGACCCTGCTGAAAAAGATAAATTCTACAGTGACCTAAGCTGCCTTCTGCAGATGATAAGATCATTATCCTTGGTGATTTCAATGCCAGAGTAGGAAAGAACTCTGAAACCTGGAAAGGAGTACTAGGCAAGCATGGTGTTGGGAACTGCAATGATAATGGTCGCCTTCTGCTAGAGTTTTGTGCAGAGCAGCAGCTCACCTTCACTAACACTATCTTTCAGCAGAAAGATAGTCTGAAGACAACCTGGATGAATCCTAGGTCCAAGCACTGGCACCTCATTGATTATATCTTGCTCCAACAGAGACATATCTGCGATGTTCGTCACATCCATGTGAATGCCAAACAGATCATTGCCTTGTGCGCTGTAAACTTAACCTCCACCTTAAGCTCAAACCTAAAAAGGGCGGCATTCCTAGAAGGAGACTTCAAGTTAACAATCTTCAAACAGCTACAGTAAGGGACAGTTTCCAGGCAAATCTTCAATCCAGGCTCAAAGTTCATTCCACAGATCCCTCTCCTGAAGAGCTTTGACAACTTATTAAAAATAGCATTCTACAGTCCTCCGAAGAATTCTTAGGGTTCTCCTTCAAGAAAAACAAGGGCTGGTTTGATGAAAACAATCATGAGATCCAGGAATTGTTGAGTAAGAAGAGAACTGCTCACCAAGCCCACCTTGCTCAACCATCTCGTCATATAAGAAAAGCAGCCTTTCAACTCGCATGCAGCAAGCTACAACAGAAACTTCATGACATCCAGAACAAGTGATGGACCAATCTAGTGGAAAAAAATCTAATTATGCACAGATACAAGTGACTACACTTGTATCTGCGCATAATTAGGGGTTTCTATGAGGGTCTGAAAGCAGCCTACAGTCCTACACACCAGGTTCAAAGCCCTTTACTCAGTGCAGATGGCCAAATGCTTCTCACAGATAAAGCTTCCATTTTGAATTGTTGGTCTGAACACTTTCAGACTCTCTTCAGTACTAGCCGTGTAGTTCAAGACTCAGCAATGCAGTACATTTCACAACAACCAGTGAAAACTGGACTGGATACTGCCCCCACCATGGGAGAAACTCTTAAAGCAATACAGCAGGTGAAAATTGGCAAGGCAGCTGGGGTTGATGGAATCCCACCTGAAATCTGGAAGCACGGTGGTCAAGCCCTCCATGCTAAGTTTCACGAATTTGTGGTGCGCTGTTGGGAACGAGGTGAACTGCCTTCAGACCTTTGTGACGCTGTCATCATCACCTGGTACAAGAGGAAAGGAGATAAATCAGACTGCTCAAATTACCGAGGTATTGCTCTGCTCTCCATTGCTGGTAAAATCCTTGCAAGAATTCTTTTGAACAGATTAATACCCACCATAGCAGAAGATCTTCTACCTGAAAGCCAGTGTGGTTTCCGAGCCAACAGAGGTACCACAGACATGGTATTTGTTCTCAGACACCTGCAAGAGAAGTGTCGGGAACAGAACAATGTTACCTTTGTTGATCTCACCAAGGCTTTTGATACTGTGAGCAGAAAAGGTCTGTGGCAGATTTTGGAACGTTTAGGATGTTCCCCCAAGTTCCTCAAAATTATCATCTTGCTTCATGAGGACCAGCGCTGTCAAGTCAGATATGGTGACACACTTTCTGAGCCGTTTCCAATAGCTAATGGTGTAAAGCAAGGCTGCATTCTTGCACCAACTTTATTCACAGTCTTCTTCAGTATGATGCTCCAAAGGGCCACTGTAGACCTTGATGAAGGCAATGGTATCTACATTCGTTATCGTTACAATGGGAGCCTTTTCAACCTAAGGTGACTGAAGACCCACACTAAGCCCTTAAATCATCTTGTCCGTGAACTGCTTTACGCTGATGATGCCGCCCTCGTTGCCCACGCAGAAGTAGCTCTGTAGCGTTTAACATCCTGTTTTGCAGAGGTCGATGAGCTTTTTGGACTGGAAGTCAGCTTTTTATCAGCCTGCAGCTCAGGAAGTCTCCCATCATCCCCGTATCACCGTTGGTGAAACAGCGCTCAAATCAGCTCAACAGTTTAATTACCTGGGAAGCATCATCTCCTCAGACAGTAAGATTGATGCAGAAATAGACAACAGGTTAGCAAAGGCATACAGAGCTTTTGGTAAACTCCGTAAAAGAGTGTGGCAAAACAAACACCTGAAGAGAAGTACAAAATCTGCGTTTACAGAGCCATTGTACTGTCTACTCTTTTATATGGATCTGAATCGTGGGTCATTTACTGGCACCATTTTCATCTCTTAGAACGCTTCCATCAGCGCTGCCTCCGTACAATCCTAAACATCCACTGGACGGATTTTGTGACCAACATAACTGTCCTTGAACAGGCAGCAGTCACGAGCACTGAGGCCATGCTGCTGAGAACTCAGCTGCGTTGGGCAGGGCACGTCTCCAGGATGCAGGACCATCGCCTCCCTAAGATCGTGCTCTATGGGGAACTTGCCACTGGCTGCCACAAGAGAGGAGCCCCGAAGAGGAGATACAAGGACTGCCTGAAACAATCCCTCAGCCTTGGCCATATTGATCACCACCACTGGTCTACCCTGGCCTCCAATCAGGAGGCCTGGAGACACACCATCTATAACGCTGCTGCTGCTTTTGAGAACACACGCAGGATCACTCTCGAGGAGAAAAGACAACGCAGAAAGAATCGCGTCTCGTCGATATCACCTGGGGAGTCTTTCTGCAGTGCCTTCTGCAACTGGACTTGTCTATCTCACATTGGCCTTTTTAGCCATCAGCAAACTTGCAGCAAGCGTGGGTAGAGCCCCTCTCAAATCTTTGTTCGCAAAGCCTAGCCATGAATGAAAGGTTCTTCACTTCAGAGACATTTTGAGAATTTTGTTTTAATGGCATGACTTTTGTTTGAGCAGGTTATAATACTTCTTAAATATTTTATCTTAGAGAATCTCTTTCTTTTCACATAGATTCAAATCAGTATTACAACTTCGAGGCTCATTCCCAGGGAATTTGAATGTCTTGTATTATATATCAAGTATTTTCTGCTCTATTTCCTTGAGTTTTACTATTAGTGGGGCATTCTGAGAATTGATAGTTTTCACTAGATGAATTTAGAATTCTGTTTGATGAAAGTAGATTAGAATCTTGATTTTATTTTGAACATCCTTAACTTTTAATACCCTCTTTATTACACATTGAACTCTTAATATTGCAAATAATATGGGTAACTGACATTTTGTATTACAAGACCCTGCTTTCACTTCCTTGAAACTTTACTGAACTTTAAACCCTGGAGGTGAGATTTTTTAAGCAAACACAATATAACAGGAGTCTAAATCCAATGTTGAACTCTTAGTATTAGATCAAAAAACACTATGATATTACATCAATTATGGTATAACAAATTCATTGCTGATTCACTTTCTGTTTTATAAATGCCATAAAAAAATGCATTCTCTATTGCCAGAGGCATAATCAGGTGCCATTTGTCTACCTGGAGATAATACAGAACAGTATAAATAGAACCAAAATTTCTTTATATTATGCTCTGATGGAACAAAAAATCATTATGTGGCCCAACCAAAATGAAATCACATCTCTACAAACAGTCTATTCAATCGGGTCTTGGAGCTATAGACTAAATCCTATTAATGCAGTTATTTCTGAACCAGATCAGAGACATGAGGTTTGCCATATCAAAAAAAAAAAAATCAACTTTGAAATCATATAGTACATTCTTTCATAAGTCCTAAAATGAATTGGCATGCATGCCTTTTATTGCACCCATGCTTTGACATATTTTTGAAAATTTTCATAAATTTGACCAATTTGTAAGGCTTCAAAATACTGTGAAGACAGAAAGCCTCAGAAGCCTCTTAGGCTTTGGCTGTTATATCTCAGGATAATCGATCTTTATCAGTTGAACAAGAAGTTTAAAAAAACTGGTAGAGCAGAAAGGTAAAGGGAGACTGATAATTGAAGAATACTGGAGGACAGTTTATTAAAACAAATGACTAAAGATGGCTTGCCGTGCAAGTGACAGGGAATATGACTGAGTAAAGTAGGCATGAAGCAGAGAAACAGATCTAAGAATGGCAAGTGAAGAACTGAACTGGCCAAGCAAAGATGCTGAGACAAGATGTTAATGGTGGTAAGAATGACTGAATATAGAGCGGGGGTTGAGCAAACCAACACACAGACCTGGCCTGCCACCCTTCCACAGCCTTGAAAAGAGCTGAAGATATTTACATTTCACTGCTCTTTTGTTTCACATCACATAGTGGAAATCATTTTACAACATGGAAATCATTTTACATCATAAAATCCCATGCACAGGTGTGTGCACACATACATACAAATTTGATCCAGCATCTGAAGCTAGGAAATGACAAATGGAACTTGCCTCACAACTTAATGCATGAGAATTGAACAACCTTGAAGTAGGACTTTGTCTCATTCATTTCATAGACTGAATGCTCAGGAAATGAATCACTCATTTTCTTAATTTATTAAAAAACTGAAAAGTGAATGAGAGGACTGAGACAAGAACTGATATAGGAATGTTAAGTGATGATTTTGAATAAATCTGCAAAAATATGAGTGTTTTTGGAAGGGAAGAGAATGCCAAATGTTTCACTGTGGTATTTTCTCAGGATATTTTCTAACTTATATACATTGTAAATTATACTAATTTTTTTTTCTTAAGAATATTCAAATACAAAGCACCTTTTGTAACTGAAGAGTTTTCTCCTATAAAAATTGGACAATAATATAATTTTGTCTTAATTCATACAAATATTTCCCAAATTTTAATTCTCAAGCTCTGAAAAATAATCCATTATTCACAAAGATATAGAATACCTTTGAGGATCATATTCTAAGCTTTTTTCTTGCTTAAGGTGTGTGAAGATAGTCAAGTAATTTATGCTACATTTTTCTATGGTTGTCTGTAGCTTTATATTTCTAATTTTCTAAGTGTTTGACAGGAGACTTGGAGTCTGATTTGAAAAATTCTTGAGCAACAACTTAGAGCTATTCTTTGAATTTTTAAGGTCTATAAAATGCTAAGTGATCTATAAAATCAGGTCCTACATCTCTGATGGGATGTCTTGAATAATTTAGCACTTTTGACCCTTATCTTTGTGTCTCAGATTGCCATTAGAAAATAAGCATAACAATGCCTTTCTCCCACAAAAGCTTTGTGAAGCTAAATGAATCCATGTGAAGTACGAAAGTACCATGTAAACATCATGTAAAAGAATGAACACAGATAAATATTTGATTCTACACTGAGAAGCTTTTAGCAGTTTGGGTTAACCAAGAGCTAGAACCATTAAAGGACAAAAAATTACAAAACTCCCTCTGAATATCATTTTATATCAATCATATTGAACATAAAGGAGACCTGTAATGCAAAAACACTGTGCTGAGCACTAAAGGAAGACCAACTTACTGTTGCAGAGAAAATTTTGTATCTCCTAATTCCTTGAGTTGGTGCTTTTGCTTGTGAAGTATTAATTATTACTACTGTATGCATGCATTGATTATTGTTTTCTTTCTTGCTCAAGTCTACTTTCTGAATAAGTTGAGTCCACTAGAAAATCCTTCCGTAACAGTTGTCAGACATATTTGTAATTCAGGTTTCTACGTTAACAGACATTATATATATTTCTACTCAGCTAGTCATAAGATAAAAATAAGGGACTTATTTGTTCTAAAACACTTTTCCAAATTCTGTTGAACTTGAGCCACTCAAAATA
The DNA here is from genome assembly GCF_003031625.1 of Empidonax traillii. Lineage (NCBI taxonomy): Eukaryota > Metazoa > Chordata > Aves > Passeriformes > Tyrannidae > Empidonax > Empidonax traillii. The sequence goes on from NW_020955211.1 coordinate 117,607, forward strand.
AGCATGATTCTTAAAAGGTGTTAAGACTTTTAAGTGGTTATATATTAAACCACGATCTGTGTGATTAAAAAAAGTATTACATACATTACATACCATTTTCACTTATTCAGTTGTCTTATTTTTAAGATTATGAAACTGTGATAAAGTGGACCAATAGAATCAATATCTACAACAAGGCAATGAAAATAATGGTTTGAGTATTTTGCAGCTGGAGTTGGGGCAATGAAATGATTATGCAATCCTTTATATTCATTTGTATAAATTGTCTGCAGGGGAATATACTTCAGTGGGAATTTCTGTCAGTACTGATCTTTCTGTTTAGTTTACAAATGTTATGGTACCGTAACACTCTGAGGATATACTTTCTCATATACATTGAAATTCATCCACCAACTTAAGAAAATATAAAATAGCTCTACACTGAGGCTTTGCTATACTTTGTATAGCCGTTTTATCAGAAGACGTAAGCGGTGAAATTTCCTCCTGTACAAAGGCACAAGAAAAAAGTTCCAGGTGAAACTGATTTTTTATCAGTGTGGCTGCTATATGTTTATTCATGATTTTCTGGACAGAAATATACTTGCATGAAGTGTACAGTTGAGGTATGAAAACCTTTTAAAAATGGCAGACGTATCAAATTTATGGCTGTGGATTGGGAAACTACCTATCTATGGAATTGCAGTCATTCTTTGCCTGGAAAATCCTGAAACTCTGCTTGTATCAAGAGTGGTGTGTTGTTTTGTGTTTGTTTGGTTTTTTTGTTTGTTTGGTTTTGGTTTTGGTTTTGGTTTTTTGGTGGTGGTGGTTGTTGTTGTTGTTGTTGTTTTTTCTGGAAAAGAACTTGTCCAGAGCAAGCCAGATATACCATTTCCCTCTTCTGGTAGAATTCCTATGAAGCACGAAAATTACACACTGCAGCTTTTCCCTTCTACCACCAAGAGCTAGGTTAAAAATATCAGAGTATCTTTAATGAAGTGACAAATCTAAATGATCAGAAATAAGGATGAAAATCATTTAGTAAAACTCTAGGATGGTGAATGGCAGTATAGTGATGTGTGCCGATGACGTTCTAATGTGGCTGTCAGGTGAGGACCAGATGGTTTTAATTTTGAAAAATAAGTGTTGAAAAGTAGACTTAGGATAGTGTGCAAAGTCAGTGACCTTGCCATAAAATATTCTGAAAAACCAAAATAACAGTAATACCATTTGAATTCCATTAAATTCTGAACTGTTTCAGGCTTGGAATTTGTCTGACATGTTATGACAGTGCAGAAGGCAATTACCCAAGAGGTTAAGGACACTGCCATGGAATTATGCACAACAGCGGTTGAGCCTGAGAAGTAATATCCCAATTAAATGGCATCTAGCTGTCTGTAAGAAGTAATTTCAGAAATTGTTCAGTGCCAAAAACATTGATGTCATACATTATTCAGTTCTCTTTTTAATCATAGAAGGACAATAATATGTGGGGGGTTGTTTGTTTGTTTGTTTGTTTGTTTAAAGGAAGAAACTGTCACTTATCAAGGTATTCTTGTGCTTGACTTAGCATATTTTTAAGACAGGAGATGGTGGCATTTTTGGTTTTCTTCTAAGCCTATTTTGCACTTACTCTCTTAAGCATGTCAAGCATTTTTCTGGATGAACCATTGAGACTATTATGAGAATACCACTAATAACATAATAATCACTGAGAATATCGGCTGCAATCCCCCCAAAAACTGACCTTACACCGTAAGTGGCACTATGTTAATAAATTTTATTTAAATGATATGTGCATTGAGTTTTGAAGACCCAATGTGTTTTGTGGAAGAGTAAATTTCAGGAAAATATTCAGAATTACATGAATTTAAGAGTGCAAATATTCACATCAAAAATGGATTCTAGACATTACCTGTTGAGATAAAGTATTGAAACAGCTTCAGTCTTGTTTCCAGTTAAAAGTAACGAAAGTTACTTGAATTTTGAATACTAAATACTTCCAGTGAATAACTTCTACTATCCATCAACCATTAACTATTTCATAAATTATTCTGAAAATACATTAACGAAATCAAGAACTAAATCACATTTGATACAATCAGGAAATGTTTCATGGATGATTTGCAAAATATAGCCTATATTGATTAAACAATTTATTGTTCAGGAATCATTAACCCAGATTTAATACACCACTCCTCTAAGGCTTAAACTTGTCTGTATGGTTGTTTTGTGGATAGCTCCAAGTTTTGAAGGTGTCTTCTCTCATGCTACTTGTCATTTATATGATTTGAAAGGGGAAGAAAAGGTTTTAGGGATAGATAGATAGATAGATAGATAGATAGATAGATAGATAGATAGATAGATAGATAGATGGATAGATATGGATATATAAGCAGATTCAAATGATGCATGATTATGAGATCTGCGTGGCTTGGAATTAGAAATGCAAATCATTGATCTTTCCTGGGATCGGTACAGAAAGAACTTTCATACATGCAGTGGTAGAAACTGAGATTCACCGAAGGTGTTGTCTAAGTATAGTGATCCACACCATGAAGTTTTATGTCATCTGGCCAGAGGTAATTCATATGTGCTGGCCATTACCATAGTTATAAGCTGTGGTCTCTGAGAGCTGGACACATCAAAGACTGCTAGGGAGAAACTGCTGTAATGAGTGTTATATCAGATGTAGATGGTTGACCAACAATGCCAAAAGCCACAACAACTTATTCGGAACTACCAAAAAGCCACAGAAGTTCTAGTTGCCCATATCTGACCTAACTTTTCCACGTGGATTGAAACACAGGAACATGAGGAAGAACTTATGTGCAGGTGATGGTGCACTGGAGCAGATTGACCAGAGAGGCTGTGGAGTCTCCCTCACTGTAGTTATTCAAGAACTTCCTGGACACAATTCTATGCCATGTGCTCTGGGATGACCTTGCTTGAGCAGGGAGGTTGGGCCAGATGACTCACCATGGTTCCTTCTAACCTTACCCATTCTGCAAGTGCATGTCTGTGTGTGCGATTTGGGTTCCCTAGCTCTTATATCTTACGCTGTTTTAATATTGTTGGTACATCTCAATCATGCATCTCAGTTATACAGCTGTTAAATGAATCAAAGCCACTGCGTTGTATCTGGATGCTACCAGATGCTTGCACATGATGACCTGCAGGTCTGTGTTGTGTTGCAGAAATCCCTTGGTCTCAGAACAAACCCGGTCAGCTCACCGAAGGAGAGGAGTGTGTACCAGCCATTACACCTGCTGTGCACCTGCTGTACACAGGCTGTACTTCCTTCCCTCCATTGAACAGTGCAGTAAGGAGGTCCAATGAGAATCTTTCTGTTTGACAGTAGAAATTATGAACAGAGTTGTTTTCTTCTAAGAAAAACCCATAATAGCTCAAAGAAACAAAATAGGTGCCTTCTGCCCAGCCTGAGTGGAGAACTGTGTTTGCAGGCTACTCATTTCAACTTCAGCTATAGCTTACCCTTATTCTGAAAACAATCTGCCTTCCTTAAGTGTGATTATTCATTTTATTTGATCCACTGATAATCTTGGAGACAGAACTTGGAAGAATGTGCTCTACCCTGTCAGTGTAGCAAATTAGTGACAATTACCAGACTATACGTAACATGTTTCCTTGAAGACTCCCAAGCCTTTCTTCATCTCTTATTAATCAGAAAGGCAGAAACAAGCTTACAGTATAAAACAAGAGAAAATGAATACTCATAGCAAGTTCATATTTGTGGATAGTTTCAGCTGCTGGTGAACGATCTTTTAATTTGAGCATTTTAGACACAAATAAGTGTTTCCCACTCTGAAGGAAAGATGACTTCACAGTATGTAACTGTGAAATACTTTATTTGCCCCAATTCTAAGTACAAAACTTTTCTTGGCAGTGGGGTCTAAACAAAGGATTCTAGAATAAGTATCTCTTGATATGCATGAGAATGATAGATCAGGTTTTAACTGTTGGAAAATATGCCATACAGTTTATTTTTAGCCAGCAGCACACTCTTCTTTTGAGTGCAGCTCAGGGAATAAAAAAGCAGAATATCTACCTTTGGTATATTAAAATCTTCCAGCACATTTTCACTGACACGTTATTAATCTCCAGTATGTAGAGTTTTTTCACAGATTATTTTCTCTCTCTGTTGATTTGTTGTAGATAGTGGAACACAGAATATGCAAAAGAATATTTCACAAGGGTTTCTGGAGGTATAAAGGGATATTTATCATCCACAGAGCACTGCAATTGTAATATCTTACCTCAGTGGGATTGCCTGGCCTCCAGCACCATATTTTTCAGATTGAGTAACTGAATCAAGCCCTGCATCTTTCTTCCAACAAACTGAAAGGGTCAGAATTTCAAAGAGCGAACAGTTGCTCTGTGAAATTTTTAACGTCCCTTCACCAAATAAGTGCCTCATTCTCCACATTTTGACAGGGTTTTCATGCTTAGGCTTTTTGACAAACTCCTCAAGGTACCTACATAATCTTTACTTGGATGTCTGAAACTCTTCTTATACACAAATAAACAATAGATCACCCTGACAGTAGATGTGTAATGACACAGAACTGGAGGAATTAACTTAAAAAATGCTACATATGATTTTTTAATTGCAGAAGAAGGGAACTGGAAACGGGAAGTGCATTTGTTTCTTAGCTCACATTTAGGAGGTTTTGTGCGCTTTTGGGTTTTTTTGAGCAGTAGAAATGCTGGCAAACAGAAGTGTTTTTTTACCAATTATTTTCAAGCCACAAAAGAGAGACATCACATCATGATTTATTTTGACTTTTGCTATCTACACACCTTGTTATGTATGTGCCATTTTCTTGTGATATCTGCTGAATGCTGAGAAGGTATCTGTCAGCATCACATCATTACCTACAAATTCATTCCACACTGAAGGTGCTAAAAATTAGGGACATTCAGGCTTTCAAATCAGTTTGTACCCTTCTGAAAATCTCACATTCCCATGTGGTGAATTCAAAAGGTTGGTTACCTCCTAATAAAAGATAAAAATGCTCCAAGTGTCTAACTGGCAGCAGAGGTACCAGCCAATGGAATTTTTTTGGTGTGAGTTTTGCTCAGAAAGGGATGATAAAACATTCATATTGGTTGCTCCCATAAGTTTTGCAGACATTTCTTCAGAGAAAAATCTATGTGTTACAGGCTATTATCTGAAATTAATAATTCATATGGAATGCATGAGCTTAACATGTCGTGTTACTTTGTCAGATCTTGGACAGGATGCTATAAGAACAATGCATCAGCACAATTCAAAAGGCAAACCTGTCAATTTTATAATCAATTGTATAATATAAAATTCATTGTAGGGGTGTCTTCAAGCAGTCAACCTTAGCAATTCATTTCTATGTGTATTTATGCAGCTAGCTATCAGGCTTTTCAGTATTTCATAGCTAGTGAACACAATAGGATTATGAACAGAGTCAAACCAAGCTCTACTTTTGAAATGGAGAAATGTTTACAGAAAATGTACTGTGGTCTAACACTGTGGTGCATTACATTGCTAGTGAAAGAAATAACCTGGAGAGTCAAAATATTGGTTGTTTAGAGTCAACTAATACATTCTTCTGAAGGAGTATGAAACAGGGGAGCTAATGGAAACACATACTTATCCAAAGAAATGCCTGGAAAAGACTGATTGGTCACTTCTGCTGTGTAAATTTGTAATAAAAAGAAGTATTATATATGTGCTAAGTGCAAAGAGGCAAATTAGCCTAAATAAAACTAACACAGCAACATTCAGTGACAACTTGAAAAAGAAGGTTACTATTTTGCACAGATTCTATTCTCTGCAATGCATGTTCTTAACAGCTGCCTAATTTTTCAAACTTAGGTAGTGTCCCATCGATTTGGGGCACATACCAGTTTGACAAATTTTGGTGACTTGGTACTTCTGAGGTTTTACGAATCTATATACAAGCAAGAGTGCAAACTGCCTTTTCTCATAGTAACATTATCTTCATTTATGCCCTGCATCTCAAAGTACATTTACAGTTAATTTGTACCTCTCTGAAAAAAAAAAAATTATGCTTATAAAATTCAGAGTCTCCTCAGTAGAATCCTGAAAGTATTTTTCAAATCAGAAAAGTAACTGATTTCAGCATTATTTTATATCTGATTTTGTTCTAAACTAAGTACGAGAATTAAAAAAAAAAAAATTAAAAAATGCTTTAGCAGCTTAATCATTGACAAGAGGTATTCCTTACTATGCTAAAATCATTCTCCATAACAAAATCAATGTTTTCTTCAGTATTTATTTCTTCTGTGGTATACTAAATATATTCAACTGCTACTGTTTCAATAAAAACCCCAAAGAAATCAAGAAAGGATCAGTTGCTAGAGCAACTACAGTTCACTTCAGATCGAGTATCTCTGTGTCTCTTGTACCTGTTATCTTAAATTAGATAAGAAGTTAGACTTTGTTTAACCCCATTTTTTAAAGATAGCAAAGGCAATATTTTTAATAGAATATTTTCTGTGTTCTTTACAACTTCGTATTGCTAAATTTGATTCTGCAACTTTAACGCCAGCCAATCTCATATGCAAGTATTGCAAACTCATTTCTTACGTAGTTCTTGGAAGTTTTACTCAATCTATTAATTTGAATTAGGTCACCATTCACTATAGGTCACCATTCACTATATATCTTCTCCTTGATGCTTGTTTTGTGCTGGATATTTTAGATGTTCAGGCTTTTGTTCTTAGCAGAGTACAAAAAAAGCTCTCAAATTAACTGTATTATTGTTTTTGATGTAGTGGGCTATATAGATCCTGTAATCTTAAATAATTTTGACATGTTGGAATAACAACACTGAAGCAAGAAACTCTAGAGACTATTATTGGGGCAGAAACTGTGGGGATTCAAAATTTTAATATAAAATATATTTGTCACACCTCTGATTCACTAGTGAACATGAAAAATAGTACAGTAGCCAATGAAGGATATGTTTAAATTTATTAGAGCAGAATTAGAATGTTTTTTAAAACTTTTTAAAAATTATTTTTAAAATTGTAAAATTTAATTTTGTCAGAATCAAAAGCAATAGCAAAATACCAGGTTTAATAAACATGATATTGGAAAACATCAAGTGTCACATGAAAGGGGGGAATTGTAATTGATCCTTTTCTATTTGACCACTCTAGCAGCCCCCTCAGAGACCACGAGCTTCTTGATCCTGACCGGTGCCCCATCATGGGCACCCCACTGAACAGCCCATGGTATTGAAGGGTGGTTTGACTAACCTGTTCAGGGTCACACACTGACAGTATTCCCACTTGTATATCACCAGTTTTGGCAGGTATGCTGTGTGATGCCAGCTGCTGCCAGCTCCCTTGAAGGGCTCACGCTAAACAGTTCATAGAATAACACACTTTGTTAGCAATACATTGATAATAGAAGATCATGACAGGTTAAGGTTCAGAGATTGCCTGATAGTTGAAGTACACTGACTGCAAAATTTAATTGGAAATGATATACAGACAATATCTAATTATCAGTGAAAGCTCATTTCCAAGTACCCTTGAGCACTTTATGCGTTGTGGCATTAAAGCATATGAAATGTTAAAGTAACGTGTGCTGTTACAGCAGTGGCAACAAGGACACACCTTTCTATCACTCCCCTCCACTAATGGACATGGGAAAGAAAATACAGTGAAAGGGTCATGAGCTGAGAGGAGGACAGAGAGAGGCCATTCACCAATTCCCATCATGGGCAAAACAGAGTCAGCTTGGAGTTATTAATCGAATTTATTACTAATCAAAATCAGAGCAGGATAAGTAAAACAATTCCTATAAAGACCTTTCCCCATCCCTCACTCCTTACCAGGCTTTACCTTCTCCCTGCCAGCACAGTCAGTTCATCCCAGGTTGTTTGTGCTGCTGCTCATGGAGAGGAGTCCTTCTCTTGCTCCAGCATGGGGTCCCTCCCACAGGAGACAGATTCCAACATGGGTCCCTCCTGCAGTCTGCAGTTCATGAACTGCTCCAGTGTGAGTCCATTCCATGGCGTGCAGTCCTTCAGACACAGGCTGCTCCAGCACAAGTGCCCTACGTGGTTACAAGCCCTACCAGAAAACTTGATCCAGTGTGGGCTCCTCTCTCCATGGGTCTGCAGGTCTCTGCCAGGAGCCTGATCTGGCATGGACTTCCCACTGAGTCACAGCCTCCTTTGGGCATCCCCCTGCTGTGATGTGGGGTCCTCCACAGGCTGCAGGTGAATATTTGCTCCACCATAGACCTCCACAGGCTGCAGAGGCACAGTTGCCTCACCATGGTCTTCACCATGGGCTGCAGGGGAATGTCTGTTCTGGCACCTGGAGCACCTCTTATACCCCCTTCTCTGCTGGCCTTGGTGTCTGCAGAGTTGTTCCTCTCACGAATTCCCACTCCTCTCCCCCCTGAGCTCAATTACATTTGCACAGTAACGTTTTTTCCTTCTCAAACATACTATCATTCCTGATGGGCTCAGTCTTGGCCAGCGGCAGGTCTGTCCTGGACCTGGCTAGCACTGGCTCTCTCAGACATGCGGGAAGCTTCTGGTAGCTTCTCACAAAAGCCACCCCTGTAGTCCTCCCTTCCCGGTCCCAAAACCTGGCCATGTAAACCCAATACAATGTAATATCTTTTTCCTAGGTAAACTGATTCACTTAAAAGAAACAGGCAAATTTTGGATATACAGGACAAAAGCAGGTTTATTTTTTCCTGAATATATCAACAGATTAAAAAAACCCCAATCTGGTCTTTCTAAAACCTTTATTTCTACAAAACTTTCGATTTGATGCCTGAACTTTAGGTGATAGGTTAATAATAACATTATTAATTAATGATTCATACTTAGACTATGTGCAATAAACTGCTGGCTCTCCATTCTCCTTGTGAACACAATGAGTTAGCATGTTCACCAAGTAACTAACTTAACTAGTAGGAAAGATAAAAGTAAAAAAAAAAAAAAACCACAACAAAAAAAAACAATTAATGCTGTACTGATTTTTTTGATAAAGCTATTTACAAAACCTTTCTGAAAAACAGATTTCAAATGCAAATATACAGCAGTGATACAGTTAACTGCAGTTTGGTTTTCTTAAAAAAACTGCAAATCTGTTCTCCAGACTGGGAGTGATTTTTCAAGATCACTGTGTCTGTATAGGGGCAAGAGCTGCTATTTATTCAAGTACCTCTCATTTTGAAAAATGGGTAAAGCAGAATGTAGATGGAGAGAGTGGTTGATTTATGCTCCATCAAATGCCCTGTGTTTTGCTGCATCCCTAGACATTGCCAAGAAAAAAAACTGTGCTTTTTCTCCACCAGGTTTTAAAGGATGAAGTAATTCCAGGAAATATGCAAATTACATGAAAAATAAGTGAGACCACCGATTAGCCATATAATCATTGATTCCCAAGCTGAAAGTAGTAGCAGAATCTTTTTTGGGGTTTTTTATACACAACATTTATCACATAATTTTTTTCGATGTACAATATTAGCACAATACAGATCAATAAGCTAACTAAAATCAGGGAGGTATATTAAATGCAGTCAGCAGAGAATGACCCACTATCTAAGGGCATGAATTCCAATATTCTCTAGGAGTGTAAACTATCTTGGCATTACAGTTAGTGTTACTTACCAGAGGGCAATGTTTAAAATAAACAAATATGTGTTTTGTGGGTTGTTGATTTTCTAGAGATAAATTGGTCCTGATGATGAGGATAAATTGGATATTTGTATAACACTGAAATACTGCAGCTGGCAGTTCTCAGAGATGTCTTCTGAGATGTCTCAAACAGCAGAGCCTCCAAGGGCTTAGCTCAAGGAACACAGTCACAGCACACTTCAGAGAGGCTTTGGGATTGCCCTAAATCACACCTCACTGGCAAAGGCCTTTACCTGTAGTTTGTGCTTACAGTACAGTGCACAGTGTCCACTACCTCTCCAGCTTTGTGTTTATCTCATTGTGCAGAACAGCAGTGCTGGTTTGGTGCAAGACAGTTCCTGAGAGCCTTTGGCGCACCGCTGACTGACAAAGAGATTACAGTGCCAGGGTATGGTTTACCCCTGTATATGGGGTGGTGCTGGGAAATATTTTGCAATTTTATTTCAAAACTCGAGGCTTTTGTTCAGGGAAGTGATAACCATAGCGACTGAAAAAATGCATACAGAAAAGTCTTTCCTGTGGTCTTCATTCAAATGCTGTTATGGGAAGCAGCACAGAGAATTCATAATCAGATCAGTATTTCCTCCATAAATCTACAGATATGCTTGTTTCCAGCCCGAAACGATGTCTGAGGAGGATTTCCATACCCTATCCTCTAAATAAAGTGCTAAGGGGAAACTAAAAATTACAATGCAATGTTTTTCTTAATGGTATGGTTGGTGAGGATTCTAGTTAGACTCTCCAACTAAGATATTTATAACTCAAAAGCTCTCTGTCATCATCTCTGTTACAGCCCAGGTCTTCCTTACATAGCCACTAAAGTCTGCAGATCTGTGGGCCTTATCAGGGAAGCTTTGTGTTACAAGTTCAGAAACTTCCAGCATACAAAAAAATGAAAATGTGGTGATGGCTGGAGATTAACTCAATTTAATCTCCAAAGAAATAACATAAGACACTCACTGATTAAATAAATATGAAAGTGAAAAATGCAGTTGATTTCTATTTTTTTGTGTTTTTAATTGTCCCTGTCTCTCCAGTCTGCAACAGCATGCAGCAGAATTTAGTTCTGAGGCTTTGCAGAATGTAAGGTACAAGTATAATTTGGAGAACTTCACAAAATACTGAGGCTTTGTATAAATAATGATTTTCAAAAGCTAACACTAGAAGAGACAAAAAACTTCTGGCATAGCAAATACAATGAACAAATCAAGATGCTCTAGATCAAATACTCATGTTTACTTCTGTCAGCTCATGGTTTCTTACTGAAGTTAGGTAAAAGTCTGTCCTTTTATTTGGTGGAGATAAAAGTTTAATTGGTAAATACAGAATTTTTTCTAAGATAACTTGTTACTCATAGCCATATACTGACCCTTTAATTAAAATTAAACTAACTATTAAAATGTCTTTCTCATAATATTTGTTAAAAAGATACTACAACTCATCACAATTACAGTGATTAGCGGTACTTTGAATGTTCCCATATTCCTTTCCTCAGATCAGATGCTCTTTTATCATAGGTTTCTATCAGCCTTTGAGTTGCCAACTTTTCTTTCTTAAGAGGACCATCATTCCTCCTTGAAGCCTGACCTTTTTCTTAGAGAACGGAAATATTTTCTGTGTTAATATTATTAGCTCATGTTTAATATCTTTTTCTCTCTTTTGCCTAGTTTAAGGTTCTATTATTTTTTTTTTCTGATGCTGATTTTCTATTTTTATTACTGGCACCTGCTGTCTTTAACTCTTAAAATTTGAGTTTATAACTTCCACTGAGACTAATTTCCATAATTTTTTTTGACCTTTAAATGTCTGCATGACTCTAGTGATCATTGCCAACAGATTCTGATGCTGAACCAGGGTTATATGCTGTAATTAATCCTACTCTACTTTTCTTTCAATGGTATAATTCTCTCCTCTTTACTAATTTAAAAATATATATACCTAATTTTTCTTTAACTGTTAGAAATTATTTTAATGTCTCTTGGTTTAATTTTTAACTCTTAATATTCTTGTGGGTTGGGGCTTTTTTATTCCTATCCAGTGACATGGTTTAAATTAGCGTTGTGGAAAGATTTACTGAGGAAAAAATGTAGCAGTTATGTACAAAAAGTAAGTTTGAAATCTGTATGGATAAATACAGAAAACTTAATTTAACAGAAATTAACAAAAAATAATCATAAGGCCCAGTATGGTGGACAAGGACTAGCACAGTAAGATGGAAAAATAAAAATGAGAACAATAGCAAGCAACTTTGAAGGCACTCAGCAGACAATGTATTGCAAGAAAGTAGGTGTTTCTAGCCAAGGGGGCCAAAGAACACATAATAAAGGTGATTGGAAGTCCAGATGGGTGTAGCCATGTCTTTGCTACACGTAGATAGGCAGGTCTGGATGCAGTCACCTTGCATCCCCCCTCCAGATTAGGACACAAATAAAACCATATCTAGCCTGTCAGGAAGCTGTATTTCATGGCTATATCTATTAATTCACAAACCAAAATGAGAGTAGAGTATAAACAGAAAAGGAATAATGCATGTTAAAGCTGTGTGAAGAATGATTTCTGGAATCCTTTAGATACTGGAAAGGAAAAAGAACAAAAGCTTTCATCATGTGTTTCTGGTAGAGTGAAGAGAGTAAGCTGAGTGAGGGAGCATAACTGCATTGCATAGCATGGCATGGCATCCAAAGCAACTTGTCTCAGCAAGAAAGACTCTTCTTCTCTAGCCATTGATATAGCTTCTCTAATGCTACCTCTGGTACTTCTTTGCCATATTTTAAACCAGACTAATGGGCCCTATAAAGTATCCTGTCCCTAACAGTGGGCAGCAGCTGAGTTGAAATTGCATGAGACAGAAGTACAGAACAGTCTTTTCCTATGTATGTCTTCCAATTCCCATTGTGTATCAGGAGAATCTGATTCAGAAACTGCAGAATGCAGTCTCTGACTCTTTTAAATAGTAAGTAATGGCCAGTCTTCGTGAACAAAGAACCGGGGAAGGTCTCTACACCTTCCAGCCTGCGCATTGGATTTTTTAGGTGAGACACAGTGTGCGTGGAACTGAGCCCACCCTTTAATCCTGAGGTTCATCTGCCGGGGCCAAGTGAGCTTGGACAGTGGCAGCGAGGTCCTCAGGACGTAGATGGATTGCCTTACAGGGCTAATGAGCTCCATCTGCCTGGGGAGTGGCCCCGACCGGGAACTGAACCCGGGCCTCGGCGGTGACAGTGCCGCGTCCTTAACCACTAGACCACCAGGGGATTTTAAATAACATTGACTGAAAGCCAAATCCTCTGTTAATTTGTCTTTTTTTAAACTTATTAATATTGTTTATGTTTACACTATACTATGTATCAATGGGCTCTACAACCTAATTATGCATAGCAAACTCTCTCTGCATAGATCTCAGGGGGAAAACCAGATCTGAATGTTTCTTGTTGGTAAAAGCTGAGATACTGAAACCCTTTCAATTCTCCCTTGCGCAAGGTCATAAAGACAGGGATGGCCCAAAAGTGACTAAGAATGGAGGAAGAAGCAGACTACAGACACCTGACTACTAGCAGGAGGAAAAATGATCAAAAATATAACACTTGGGGTAACACCAATGTGACTTTGTTACTTCAGCAAGCAGGTAAGAAGTTGTATGCAGTATGGAATAGTTTAGTACTTTTAAACTGTTCTGACCAATTTTTTTTTTTTTTTTTTTGGTGCTGTAGTAACCAGAGAATTTTTGCAATTATGATGAAATATGTACATTTCTGATTTTCTGTGAATTAAGTTAAATTAAAACTGCTTTAGGGATTGATTTGTTAAAGTAGCCTCTGGGCATCACCATTAGTGTGCCTGTATCTTAGTGATTTATTAAAATAATTATGTAGAAGAGTAACCTCAATAAAGAAGCTACAGAATAAGAGACCATAGTACTTGATGACACTTTAAATATGCTACTATATCCAAGATAAAAGGCAATGGACAACCCTCACAATTTAAAGTATTAGAAAGCAACAAATACTGTTAGAGCAAACTCTAATTTTTTTAAACTTCAGGTAACATAAATTCTAGGCATAATTTTAAAGGAATATTCATGATAGTGAAATATTACAGACAATTAATTTCATCAGCATATATTTCTGTGAGAGGACAAGGACATTACTGTTTATGCTGTGATGCTTTTCATATGTTTAGTTATCCCTTTCTGCGAATAAACCTAAGTTTTAGTTCTTTATTCTACTGATTTTAATTCTTTATACAAAGAAGGTAGATTATGTCTGTCAAACTGCCACGCTAGAGAAAACTATGTTATTTTCAGTTCCTGATAGTGATCTTATTAAGATCAGCACAACCATAAAAAGACCTGTGTATGCAGAAGATAGTGCTTTATAACAGCACTTAGAAACACAGAATGTGACAATTATGAAGTGTTTGCAATTGGTAAGATTGCATAGAAAAATGTTTTAAATAGAATATTCCATTATGATTGTTTTATATGGAAATAAAACAGGATTTTATTGGACCAAATGAAAATGGAGCATTTTATAATCTAAGTATTATGATATTTTTCTTTTGGGTAGCAGAAATGTATCCAGACTTTCTTTTTTTTTTTTTTTTAATTAAAATCTGTAAAAATGTGACAACAAAAATCTATCTTGTAAAATCTTTTTTTTTTTAATCTTTGTCTGAATACAAGGATATCATGAGATCGCTGCAATCCCAGCAAACAGCTCAATGTAGTTGCAAAGTTTCCTTAACCAATTTATATTTTAGACTTCTCCACTGCCATTTATGTGGCACTTTTAACTTCCTGTGAAAACTACAGGTTTTAGTGTACCCTAAACTGAAAAGGAAACAAAAAGTTGTTTTAAAGGACTCTTCTAAAATATAGGCATGAGAATTTCTAAATAATGTATGTGTTTCCTTGGTTTGAGTTAGTTAGTATAGCATTTTTTGTTTCATTGTTTGGTTGATTGGTTTTTTGTTGTTGTTTTTGTCTTTGGGTTTTGGGGTTTTGTTTGTTTAGTTTTTTGGGGGGTTTTGTGTGTATTTTGGGGTTTTTTTAGAAAGGTCAATAGCAAATAGTAAAAAAAAAAATTTTTAAAATGATACATTGTGTTTTGTACTCAACCCTCTGACAGCTGTAATGTATAATTTGGGGGGAAAAGTAAAATTCTTCAGATCCTTTATATTGTAGAGAGCTGGACACAATAATTATGATGGAGAGAGTTTCCACTGAAAATCATTTCCTGGACTTTGATAAGAAAAGATGCTACAATTTTGGAAAGATCTACTGCCTGGCTGCTTCATGAACAACACTGGCTTTTAGCAGAACCTCCCATAGATCATGCTAGAAAAGAAACATAGTGATATGCTATGAAAAAGAGCAGTAATTACACTGTATTCCTACCATCCTCAAACAGCCATTGGTATCAACAACAAATCATGGTATTTTTGTTGGGTGGGTAGTTTTTTTCTTTGTTTTTTTTTTTTTTTATTTTATTTTATTTTATTTTATTTTATTTTATTTTATTTTATTTTATTTTATTTTATTTTATTTTATTTTTTGTTGTTGTTTGGAGTTTTTGTTTGTTTGTTTTTTGTTTCTGATCTTTCTTTTTTTAAAGCACTGAGAATGGAAATCACACAGAATATGAAGATCAGTGTTGCAGATGACCTGGTGCCAGCTGGATTTCCCAACAAGATTCTTAGGCTTTGCTGGTACACCAATTTGTTTGCAAGTTCTTCTCTGTGAAATGTGCCTATCTCTCAGCAAGCTGGCAGCTGTGAAGATAAAAGGTATTTGGGGCCCCAAATTTAGCTAAAAAGCTAATAATCTTTAAGACAAAATAACTCTGCCAAAAGCAAAGCAGAGTTTTGTGCTTGAGAACAGAAAACACCTGGCAGCATTGCAGTCAAAGCTACTGTTGTAGCTAATTACTTGCTACCTATTTAATAAAACACTAAGCCCAAGAGACTTCTTGGTGCCTTTCTAATATTCTCCACATTTAGAGTTGCTTGTTGTTTGGGTTTTTTTTTCTGGTTTGAATGCAGTCTTTGCAAAGTATGCTACTTAGAAGATATTTTATGCTGTTACATTTCACTGATATCTGAAAGGCTCTTTATTTGGTGTGTGCAATTCTTTTAAGGTAATGCAGCGAGGAGTTCCTCGATATAAAGAAAAACTCAACTCCTCACTTTAAAAAACCCCAAACCATACAATGTGGTAGCTATCGTATAGCCATCATAAAGCAGTGGATTCTTTTTCAGAGGCGTTCAAACTTCATGCATAAATATATTATTGTATTTGAAGCACATTCCAAATTTGGACTTTTACTGTTTTTCACTTTCTTGGTTGTAGGAGATAGCAACTGAAAGCAAATAGGAGCAAGATAAGAAGAAATTAAGGAAAAAGTAACATTTTTCCTTTTCAGCCTCCATGCTCCAAAGGTAGGACCCACAGCTTTATGGAGTTTCATCAAAGTGCTGGGAAAGCAAGAAGGCTCACTTCATTCCAGCAGCCTGAAGTATGCTTGCATTTTGACCACTGGGGACCTCAGTGTAAATTACTGAGATCATAATCATAGAATCATAAAATGAATGGAAGGGACTCTAAATATCTTCTAGTTCCAATGCACCTGCCAAGGGCAGGGACACCTTCCACTGGACTAGATGGCTCAAGGCTCCATCCAACTTGGCCTTGAACACTTCAAGGGATGGGGCAACCACAGCATCTCTGGGCAACCTGTGACAGTGCCTCACCACCCTCATAGAGAATTTCTCCCTAACATCTAACCTAAACTTACCCTCTTTAAGATGAAATCTGTTCCTGTCACTCCATGCTCTTATACAAAGTCCCCTTCTATCTCCTTTGCGGGCTCTGTTCAGGTGTGAGCCTTCTCTTCTCCAGGCTGAAAATCCCAATTCTTTAAGCCTTTCCTCATAGGAGAGGTGCTCCATCCCTCTGATCATCTTGGTGACCCTCCTCTGGACTTGCTCCAACAGGTTCATGTCCTTCCTGTGCTAGGACCCCAGAGCTGGATGCAGCACTGCAGGTGGGTCTCACTAAAGCAGAGCAGAATCCCGTCCCTTGCCCTGCTGCCTACACTGCTTTGGATGCAGCCCAGGACACACTTGACTTTCTGGGCTGCAAGTGCACATTGATGGCTCATGTCCAGCCTCTCATACACCCCCTATACACCACTCATACACCACCTCCAAGTCATTCTCAGCAGGGCTGCCCTTGGTCTGTTCATTCCCCAGCCTGGATTAATACTGGGGTTTTCCCCAACCCAGGTGCAGCATCTGGCACTTTGTATTATTAAATCTCATGAGATTCCCATGGGACCACTTCTTGAGCTTATCCAGGTCCCTCTGCATGGCATCCTGTCTCCTTCAGGTATGTCAGCTACACCACTCAGCTTGGTGTCATCTGCAAAGTTACTGAGAGTGCACTGGATCTCTTCATCTAATGATCCCTTCGTCTCCGATGAAAATATTAAATAACACTGGTCCCAATATGGATGTGACCCTGAGGTACACCACTTGTCCATTGGGACTCTGAGCCATTCACCACTACCCTCTGGATGTGACCATCCAGCCACTTCCTTATCCATCTAACAGTCGACTTATCAAATCCAATTTAGAGAGAAGGATGTTGTGGGGAACTGTATCAAAGGCTTTACAGAAGTCCAGATAAATGACATCTGTAACCCTTGCCCTGTCCACTGATATAGTCACTCCATCATAGAAGGCCACTAGGTTGGCCAGCAGGACTTGCCCTTGATGAAGCTGTGCTGGCTGTCGTGTATCATTTCCCTGTTTTCCACGTGCCTTGGCAGAGCTTCTAGGAGAATCTTCCATGATCTTCCCAGGCACAGAGGTCAGGCTGATAGGTCAGTAGTTCCCAGGGTACTCCTTTCCATCCTTTTTAAAGATGGGTTCAGTGTTTCCCCTCTTCCTGTTGCCCTGAGTGCCATGATTTTTCCAATATCATGGAAAGTGGCTTGGCAACTACATCAGCCAATTCCCTCAGGGAACATATCCAGGATGCATCTCATTAGGTCCCACAGGCTTATGGGAGGAACTCAGGTTCCTCAGGTGGTCATGAACCTTGTTTTCTCTTACAGTGGGAACAAAATCCCCCAGTCCCCATCCTGCTGTCCATCCACTAAAGAGGTGTGTAGGAAGAGATGTTTCCATTGAAGACTGAGGTAAAAGGGTTGTTGAGTACCTCAGCCCTCTTCCAGTCCATTGTTACCTGCTTCACAGCACCTGTTTATCAGTGGGGATAGACCTCTGACCTTCCTTTTCTGTTAACATACTTGTAGAATCCCTCCTGTTACTCTTTGTGTTCCTTGTCAGGTTCAGTTACAGCTTTGCTTAGGCCTTCCTCAACCCATCCCTACACAACCGAAATTCATCTCTATACTCTTCCCAGGATACCTGTCCTCGCTTCTGCCTGTGCATTTGCTTCTTTCCCTTTAGTTTGACCTGCAGGTCTTGACTCGGCCATGCTGATCTCTTGCCTTCCTTACCAGACTCCTTGCTTCTGGGGATTGTTAGCTCTTGGAAGACAAGAATGCTTACAGAAACACACATTCCTCAGAGACTTCAAAATCCTCTCATTTTCTATTTCATCACTCCTTCTTCACCCTTATTCTCATTTAAAATGTGTCCTTACTTGCAGAGCAGAGACCATTCTCCACTCTCAGTGCATCATGAGCTTAGATACTTTCACTTGGAATTCAAATTACTTACTCAGTCTGAAAGCCAGTTTTATTCCACATGGACTCTGAACTGCTCACCTTACAGAAAAAAAAGGAGAGACTGATGGCCCCTCTGTGTAAGAAGGACTGGGTTGTTTTGAGCTCCTGAATATAAACAGCTGGCTATCTTGGTTACTGTCCAAGGTCCCTATGAACAGTTGGTTTCTCTTTGCATCACAAGACTATGTTCAGAGAACATTGCAGTTTATTGTCATGGGCTCTGTGGTGAGCATTTTTGCATGTGAATCACTTTCTTTTGGTATATTTTGGTTATTAATATTGTTGCTGTTATTGCTAATTTTCTTATTTCATTGCTATTTCCAGTAAATTTTTCTTCTCTCAACCTGTGACCTTCACCTTTTGTACCTCCAATTCTCAAATACATCCTGTCAGGAAGAGGGAAAAGGAAGGGGAAGGGAAAGGGAAAGAGAAGGGGAAGAGGAAGAAGAAGGAGAAGGGGAAGAAAGAGGTGTGTGGTCTTGGTTGGGACACTGAACTGGGGAGAAACATTCCTAAACCATAATAACAACTTAAAACCTAAATTTAGATTTCTCCAGAGCTGACTGTGGGAGAGGTTTAACAGTTTTTCCACTAAGGCTTTATTCCACTTTTCTAAAAAAGCTGAATAATGAAGGTGGCAGGCCATCACTGCATCACAGCAGTTAGGAGGCTTCTGAGGAGGAAACATGACTAAATACAGACCATGTCATACCAAGCACTACAACACTCAGGCAAGTCTGTACTCTCAGCACTCTTTCTTAGCCTTCTGCACCCTCTTGTCTCATTGTAACGCCTTAGCTCATCATACCCAGGATATCAGTCAGTGATTTGCCTCTCACACCAATCCAAAAAAGACTTTTCTATATGTTATCAAGTGTTGATGGTAGATTATATCAGCTTCTAATAGGCTCCTGCTTACTGCAGTACAAAATTATTTTTTTGAATGCTATTTTTTCTTTTTTTTAGTTAGCTAAAAATTTCATTAAGAAATACAAATTTCTTAATATGCTCCAAAAATTTTGAAATTTCTATCATGAATGACATATGTGTATAGAAACTGTCACAAGGTTTTTAGAGACAGACACCCATTAACAAAATTAGGATGTAAAATTCTGACCAAGTATGAAGTATGTTGTGAAAAGCAATTCTACTTACAGGCATCACTTTGAGTCAACATACTTCTTTCTGCATTATCTCCATCCACAGAGAAAACTTATGCAAGACATTCTCTCACTTTTCTCCTAAATCTCTTCTGATACCATATGATATCTTACATTGGAAAAAACAGGCATTACGACATTCATTTAAAATTGGCAGATAATTGTTAAAGAGTTGAAAGCTTAATTTTCTATCATAAAGTACCAGATTCAAATACATGAATCAGTATTTTCCTCCAATACTAAAAGATTACAAAGACATTACAATTTTAAAGGTATTTTGAAGCCTTCTGAGAGGCACTTTTTAATAAAATTGCACATAAGAGGCTATATTTTTAATGTTTTCATTCACACACCCCCCTTTTTGTAAGCACTCAGCTAATCTGTTTAAGATGGAAAAGATAGGTGCTATGACTCTTAAAAACCTAATTTAGCAATGTCATCTGTCATTAGCTTCATTTTAAGTTTGTCTTTAAGGAACCTGCACATTAAAGAGAGTGAGAAATATTGCCAAACCCACTCTTGACTCTTTTATATCAGAAAGGCCATTAATGATAAGGGCAAACACAGAAGAGGAAGCTTACTACAGCAAATTATTTCCCATAACAAATTACTGTAAGTATTTTAGCATTTAATCACACAATTTAGTACTGAATTTTTTGTAAGTATTAGTTTTAGCAGTTATAGGTTCTCTTCTCTGCTATGATATGGCCATTTAGTAAAAGAACACAATGTAGATGTGCAAGACAGTCTTGCTGATTTAACTCCTTAAAGCCATGATTTACAATATGTCTAAGTCTTTGTGTACTGTCTAAACAGGCCTTATTATGAAATTTTCTGCACTCTTTAAGGCAATATTTTCTGGCCGCATCTTGTTTAATATGACACACTTCACATGCTCTTTTGCTAAATTTTTATTTCTCAACAAAAGGTTACTTATTAAAAATTCTTTTTCTGTCTGTATTGCATTTCACTATTGACAGGTGACATCTCCAAATATTTAAAAATAATTGCTATCAAAAAAAAGCATTCTTCACATCTTCACTGTTACATGCTCTGTTCCCTCTTTCATTCAATGTCGTTGAAGACAAGAAGTAAGGTGTGATAAAAGTCCAAATGTGTTTCTTGATATCCCGATTCCTAGGTGTAAGCTGCACTTGAAAATATTTCTCACTCAATTTTATGTTGAAAACCAGTTGAGTCTTTTAAGACCACCATCTGTTCAAGGATTACACTAAAATTTGATAACGAACTCTGTCCATCTTCAAAGTACAGTTGCCCTTACTTTTAGGAGTTTCAGTGTAAATTCGGTGTGTTCATAATACTGAGAATCTAAGACTTTGAGAATTAATTCATACACTGGAAACAGGCCAGACCGTTCTAAGCAGAAAATCATGGTACCACCATTCCACAGTTCCAGAGAGGAAATAAAATGGATTTCTGTAGCTGATTTAACTGTTGTATTTTTATTGTTCTTAAAACAAGCCATTTTTTGCAATGTTTACAACACACAAAAAAACTTAAAAGAGTTTTTTGGTTTGGTTTGTTTTTGTTTTTTTGGTTTTTTTTTTTCCTAGTTCATGAAAATCATCTTTTGGGAGTCCATTAAACCTCTAAACAGTATACTTCCCAACTGATATAATACACTAAAATATTGAATTCTTAATGCTTTTGCAAGAAAGACTGAAGGCAAGAAAAACACAAAATTTTCAGAAACAGGCAAACATGTAATTTTAAATTGCAAACAGTCATGCAAACAAAGAGAGTACTTGTATGTGCTCCTTATCAGTAAGTTTCTGTTATCTACTGAGAGTCATAAATATAAATCCCTAAAATGGATGCCTTAGATTTTTAAGAAGCAATCAAAGTGGTAAGTAGTACTGTCTATTTTGAAGCCCCAACCTCCAACCCTTTTCAACAGCAGATATCATACATTGTTAAAGCATCAGGAAACAGCCACAGCCACTCATCCTCATAGAAAATATTCAGTGCTTCCAGGAACAGACAGGACTACTATGGGTACATCAAGCACATGTATAATCATTACAGATTTTTTTAAGAGTAGCGTATCTGTGCAAGTGAGCCTCTGTGTACACTGGAGCAGCCTGGAAAAGACAGGAGCTGCTGTCATGAGAACAATTAATATCTTGAGCTCACAGTGACTCCTTTTACTGCGACTACTTTTTGTCCTTTTGCTCATCACTTGGGCAGGACATAGCTGTGATTTCTGGGGAGGAGAGCAGAATATTTTCAGGAAGCACCACAGTGGACAGTGTTTAGTAGCAACACGTTTTACTTCAACTAGGACATAGTGCACCTCTGGGATGTTTACAGGGTGTCTCTGTGACAGAGGAAGAGGCTGCAGTGGTCCATAAGCTAGGTTTCAATGAATTCACAGGTAGATGAATCACATTTGGATGAATCCACAGGTTTGGATGAATTCAATTAGAAAAAAAAAACAAAACAGGGCAACATGATACAAGGTCATCCATAACAATGCATGATACAAAGGGTGACCCCTTCTAGCTTCCACATGTAGGTAAACAGCCCAGATTCTTCCAGAAGCTGTTGGTGCCAAAGATAAATGTGAGAAAAATGAAAGAAAAATACTGCCCACTGGAATACTAGAACACATTGCTATAGATGAAAACTTGCCAAAGAAACATTTGCTCAGACCAGTAACAGGAACTAATTTTAAAATCTTTAGGTAAATTTACTGTTGCTATAAACTACTGACTTTTTATAGTTGTATATAAAATGATTTCTTCTTTGAAACAAATAAAGGTAGCTTGACATCTTTCAGCAGCTTGCTGTTATAATAAAAACAGACTTTATCTTGCAACAAAGTTTTAAAAAAACATAATAAAAGTGAAATGTTTATTGTTGACTCTTATTGTTCCACTGCTTAAAATAAGAAAGCAAAATACAGACTGTATAAAATGCACTGATTTTATTAGCAAGCATCACCTCAAAATCCAATTTCAAAAGGAATTCAAACTTCTGTGATATATTCCTAAGTACCTGTTCATGTTTTTTTTTTTTTTTTTTTAGTATCCTTTTTTCCTCTTAATTACTTCATGTTCTTGAGCACAAGAAATTGATCATGGCACTGCCAGGGTCTTTTGGTACTACAAGGACAAAAGGTAAACATGAAAACACAATACTAAACACAATGAGATTTCCCAGTCCCTTCAAAGCATTTTGCCAAAAACTTCTATAGAAATATAATCAATGATTTCAACTATGAAGAGCATTTTGTGCAGGAGTACCATGACAAGGACAACATAGAATAGTTTTACTTCAGTGGTGGCAGACACATTAGTCTCTGGCTCTGTAATTGCACATGTGCAGGAAGTGCTGTTCTATGTCTCCTCCAGGGCACATTTGTGTGCAGCATCAGAATTCCACTCAAAACCTGATTTTAGGCAGTATTTTCTGAAACTCTGGAAAGATTCTTTACCTTCAGATTCTAGATATCATACTGTCTTTTTCACCAAGTTTCCTTTAAACACAGTATCTCGGTTAGTTTGACACAGAGCTAATGAAGACATTTCAAATAACAGTCACGTAGGCTTAATAGCTAGATTTTAAAAGGCAGCAACATAAAGAGGCACTCAGTTGCATTCTAAAAAGTAGTCAAGGACCAATTTAGGCCTCATTGTACATAAATGTAAAATGCTTCTTTTTTCTTTTTCTTAAAAAAATTATGCACTTTTTTTCACAATGTGTCTGTAAATCCTTTGCAGAACATATTCTGCAGTCCTTTGCAACAGTCTGCAGTTAAGTAGTTTGCATATCATCAGGGGAATAGTCATTAAAAGAGACAAGACAGATTAAATTGAGCTTCTTCAAATTGATTGCTCAGAAAGACTTCTTATCTATGCAAGGGTAAGTATAAAGATATTTGGATAAAGATGTCCTCAGCATAAATAATAGTGAGTAGAACATGGTTTGGACATCTATAGTACTGGATAGTGCTATTCAGGGTTTAGGAGTTTAACATGGCTCACAGGGGCAGAGGTAGCTTGCACCTATCAGAGCAGAGAAGAGTGACCACTTCTGGTTTCTTCATTTCTCAAGATCCCCTGACAGTCATTCCACAAGGGCTTCATAAAGGATGAAAAGAAACAACTTGACATCAGCTTAGTTGGCTAGAGAATGGTGCTAATAATGCCAAGGTTGTGGGTTTGGTCCCCATGTGGGCCAGTCAATTCAGAGTTGGACTTTGATGATCCTTGTGGGTCCCTTCCAACTCATAATAATCTGTAATACAGACAGACTAACAGAGCTGAGGGAAAAGGAAAGAGATGTTCTCTGTGTGGTGCCCTTTGTTACTACGAGTATCAGGAAGCACATGTTGACATTTTAGGTGAACTAGCAAAACAAGACAAAATAAAAATAGAGAGCTTCCAAGTGACTTTCTCTGAACCACTGTTTCGTTTCCTGATGAAAAGACCTCTCCCACACATCCTTGACATGGACATAATTTTGTAAAGTAATTTTTCTGCTCTTTCAACTCATCTGCATGGTTATTTTATGGAACTCAAAAAAAAATTGGTCAATTTTGTTTTTCTCAAAGGTAAAACTCAAGTAAGCTCCATTATTTTAATGGACAACTAAGCAGTTTGAGGGTCTTTCATGGGCACTCAAGTTCTCTCACCTTTTGGGTGTAAGATACGAAAGTTCCTTATTTCTTTTGTAAGTGAGAAAAGTTCTACAATTTACACTCAGATGGGGGAATATACCCTAAGACACATCTTGCAAAAGCTGCTGTATACCAGGATGATCACAGAACATCACAAGTTCTTAAATTCTTTTTCTTGTCTTTGTCTCCAACCAGCAAATTAGGCAGCAGTTACTAACAATCAGATAAAAATGACTGTCAAATCAATTTCCATGTGCAGGATCAAAGTGATGTCAAATTTAATGAAAGAATTATAGCTCTCTCAAAGCACATTTTTGCATACAAACTTGAAGTTTATTTATACCTGACTCAAATGCTAAACAAGTCTAGGCATTTTGATTATTAAAACAAACAAACAAACAACAATAAAACTCCAACAAATATACAAGGACTTTCATTTTTGTTTCAAAATAAAGAACACAAATTGCTCTACCTTTTTTTTTTTTTTTTTTTCCCCAAAACTCAAAGACTGTATTAACTTTGCTTATTCTAAGAGCACCAGCTTCCCATTTAGGAAAAAAACCCACTTTATAAAACAACTTTCCCTGTCTAAATAGCACTAGAATCCTCAGTTTTAATGACAGTAGTTTTTCCAACAGGGCATTTTAAAATCTGAATACTGTCATGCCATAGTCTTTACTGACCAAGGCAAAACTCTTTTCTTTTTCCCTCATGCTTTGTATCTGACATGCAGTTTACCATACAGTATGTTGCCACATCACCCTGAGCGAACAACTCAGCATTGTTACATTTTACACAGTCCATGTGTCATGGATACTTTAACATCAATGACTGACATTCTAAAAAGTATTCCTCCTTTTTGACTTTTGAATATGACACTTTCTTCTGTCATAAGTCACTGTGCCAGAAGGAAGTTTCTTGGACTTGTTAAGAGAAAATATACCTCAAGAGAATTCATGGGGTAGAAGCAACTGGATTGGGAATGTAAGGACCTGAATCGGTCAAGCTCTACCAGAGTTACAAACCACAGTAAAAACTATCAAGAAGGTTTATTCACATGCTCCATCCTTCCAGCACCTTCAGCAAGAACTGTTATTCAAATAATCTGAAAGTCTATTTCCATGAAAAGCACCATGTTTTTTCAAGAGAAGACATACAGATGATAGTTTAATGGCTCACATGCTGTTTAAATCAGTTTTACAGTTTCCACATTCTCCTTGAATCTGCTTTCGCAGTTAACTAACAGCTAACTAAACTCATTAGCTTGTTAATAAATTAACTAATCACTGTTGACATTATCTATATGTGATTCTGTATGACCCAATATGATTGACACACTAGTAAATTTAAGGCCTCTGTGATAACAAGTCTGCTCATGAAAAAAATCTGGTTATTACTTCAACTGCAAAAATATTTCTGTACAAAGCTGCTTTGCTACTCTGGCATTTTAACCATTCCCTTCAACACAGTGACAAATGAGAAAGAGCTCACTGGCAATGTGGATTTCACCTTCTCTATGCACATGGGACCTCTGGGGGGAAAAAAAAAAAGAGAGAAAGAGAGACAATGAAAATAACTGAATTACAGATACTAGCAATAAACGGATTATCCTATCAGAACAGCACTTAGTTTAGGAACACACACGATACAAGCATAATAAACTTTATGGCAGAGGCATTCTGTAGACAGCATTACCCTGCGTCAGAGTCCTCTCTGGTGTTCTCGAATGCTCTCTAAGCTTTGTAACTCTACTCCACCACTTTCCCCTGCGATCCACCCAGACGCAACTCTGTCCTGGCATTTCCACCACTGCACCAAGCTTTCTGGCCCTTTTCCAAGCCCTCCTTTTGCTCGTTGTTAAGGAACACACCTGGTGCAGGCAGCAGGGTTTGCAGCCGCAGTGAGAGACGCAGGTCGAGCTCCGGATGGGAGCACGAAGAGCAGTGAGACCGACGGTGCCAGCACCGACCGGCACTGGGAGACACAGCGGGAGCAGAGGACTCGAGAGGGAGAGGATTGTGACGGGACAAAAGGCGGTTCCTTTGCTGAGGGGTCCGTCATCGGAGAAAGCAGATCTGCGTGACTGCGCCGCGAATAAACGAGACTGTGGGGCTCTGCCATGGTGATACCCGGCATCGAAGAGGGGAGGAAACCTGGTCTGACCGTGGGGGATTTAGATGTGGAGTGATGCCCGCAAACGGGTTACAGAGGAGGGTTCTAAGAGTCTTTGTGAGTACTAGGGAGCCTTCCTTTGTACCCAGGTTTCGGGCATCAGGAGAGAGCCAAGGGGGCTCCAGTCGGATCACTGGAACCGCTCGCCATCAAGGGGCTTCGGTCCCAGTAGTGACAGCCCCTGGGAATGCTCCTGCCAGAGAGCCTCGTGAAGCGTCTCACTGGGAAGTGTCCTGCTTTCGTTTAACTCAGTTATAAAATTTCAATTCTTTCGCATGTAGACAGAATTAGGCTAAAATAGAGGGACCTATTAAAAAAAATATAATTATCTGCCTTAAATCTGGTTGCATTCCAAGTAGCCTCTGAGCTACATTGGCCGCGCACGGGGGAAAAGGTATCTCCAATGAAATCCATGGAGTCTCCCAGCGGGGCGGGCAGTCCCGGCCGCTTCCGCTTCCGGCGGCCGGAGCGAGGCGGCGGGGCCCGGGCGGGATATGGGGCCGCGGGCGCTGCTCGGGCTCCTGGCGGGGTCGATGCTGCTGCACCTGCACCTGCACCTGCTGCTGCTGCTGCTCGCCAGCTGCGGGCAGGCTGCGGCTCTGCGGCCCCGGGACGCCTCCACCGCCTCCCCGCGCCCCACGGAGGCGGCCGGCGGGGCCGCCACACGGAGCAGCAGCAGCAGCCGCCTGGCCGAGGTGTCGGCGCCGCCCGAGCAGGGCCAGCCCATGACCCAGCGCGCCCTCTCCGTTCTGGTGCTGGCGAGCGCCGCCCTCATCGTCTACTTCGTGATCCGGACCGTGCGGTGAGGGAGGGAGCGGGCGGGCGCCTGGCGGGGAGCTCGGGCAGGAGCGCTGGGAAGCTCTCGGTGCCGCCTCCCCGGCTAGGCGGGAAGGAGCTCCGTAGGGCTTGGATAGCAGCACATCAGGCCTTTCCTGACCCCACCCTCTGTGCTCCCCAAGAGGCCTTCGTCCATCAGCCCACCTGAATTTAATTTTGTACATTCTCTAACAGACTGTGACCTGTTTGCAAAGTTCTGACCCGCTAAGCTGCCGAATTTGTCCCTCTCCTTGTCTTTCTCAGTAAACATCATTCTTTTATGGTTTCTTTCACAGTTAACTTACCTAGTTTGTACTTTTTAATGGAAAGGGCCCTTAAAAAGCTTGCTCTACTAGCCAAGTGCCTTTAGGCTCATACAGTTAAGTACGCTACTTGTGACTGTATTTTTTTTGTATTTGTAATTTTACTTACCTTTATAGTGCTTTAACTTGGAACCCTTCTGGGCGATGCCCAAATGTGTGGTTATGCATAAAGCACATTAATTGTGCACAAAGTTTGCTACGTACTCTTCGGTGTAGTTAGTTATGCTGATGATTATTGTGCCTAGTATTTGCATCACTTATTCCAGAAAGGAAGTTGAAAGGTGGTGTGTGGCATGTGCTAGCATGTAATACAGTACATTAGGATATTGTGATTGCTCTATAGCTCTTAAAGGTCATTCTTGAGAAACCTTCAGTCTTATTTTTGTTGAGATGCATATCTTATCATATCTTAAAAGGAAGTGTCATAATCTTTTTTAAATAACTAAAAGTAGACGAGAGCACTCGTCAGTGTTAGTGCTTCTCCTAACAGAAGCCCATTGTATTTGGAGGTGTGAGTAAATAAAAGGAGTTGGAGAGGAAAATTCTCATTTACTGCCATTATTTTCTGGATGAGTGGTAATTCCTTGACATTCTAGTTTGGGCAGTAGGAAGTTGGCAGTTCTTCATTTGAAACTGTAGTACTATCTTCTAGGTGCCACCATAAACAGGAAGGTTAAGCCTCATGTTATTCTATAATTCTGCTGCATCTTGCTTTTGAAATTTGGTATAGATGAAGTGTGTGTTTTTGAATTTGAACTTGTAGATGAAATATTTTTGCAACAGTTGTATAAGAAATATAAGACCTAAGTACAAACATCTCCATTTTTTGAAAGGTTTTCTTGGGATGAATACATATGTCTTGCTATCAGACATAAAAACTTCAGGGCTCTTTTGCAAACTTTCAACGAGATGACCTGCTCAGTGGATGAAGGGAAGACAGTGGGTGTAGCTTATGTGGATTTTAGTAAGAGTTTAGATACGATACTGTCCTTTGCGGTACCCTCCTGGACAAGTTGTCCAACTGTGGAGTGAGCAGATTCACGGTGCACTGGGTGAAGAGGTTGCGGAATGACAGGGCTCAAAGGGTTGTAGTGAAGAGCTGCAGCCAGTTCCCAGTGGTGCTCCTCAGAGCTCAGTTCTACAGCCAGCTCTGGTCAGTATTTTTATCTGAAGGCTGGAGTTTAATGTGCTGTTAACAAGTTTGCTGATGATACCAACTGGGAGGTGCAGTTGGCTCTCTCAAGGGACAAGAGGCCTTGCAGAGGGATCTGGATGAATTGGAGCATTGGGCAATCACCCGTAGCATGACATTTAGTGAGACCAAATGCTGGACTCTGCAGCTGAAACAGATTGACACTGAACACAAGTATTAATTGGGAGAGGAGCAGCTGGAGGGGAGCCTTGTAGAAGGATCTGGTAGTGCTGGTTGATGTTCATCTCAGTATCAGTCAACATGGGCAAACTGCATCCCAGGTGCATCACACACAGCACAACAAGCCAGTCAAGAGAGGGGATTGCCCCCCTGTGTTCAACGTTGGTGTGGCTTTCCACTGAGTATTGTGTGCAGTGATGAGCTCCCCAATTTAAGAAGGATAGTAAAGCATTTCAGTATGACCAGAGAAGAGCAACCAAGCTGGTGGATGGGCTGGAAGGCACGTCTTGTGAGGAGCAACTGAGGACTTTGGGCATGTCTAGTTTAGAGAAAAGGAGGCCTGAGGGTCAACTTTGTGACTCACCAGGAGAGGCATAAAAGGGATGTTAGGAAGCATTTCTTCACCAATAGGGTGGTCAAAGAGCTTCCTAGAGAGGGGGTCATTTGGACAATACCATGGTATCATCTTTTAACTTTCGGTCAGCCCTGAACTGATCAGGCAGTTGACTAGATGGTCATTGTAGGTCCTTTCCAACTGAACAAGTGTATTTTGTAACAGTCACAGAGTAAAGGATTTAAGTTAGATTTTGTTAAAAGGCAAGACACTGCTTTAGAGTCATAGCTATGACCATACATGAATCTTGCATAAGCATGTCTAGTATTATTATAGCTGTGGTCTTTTGACTAATTGGTATATAGAGAAAGTTTTGTGTCACAAGTGATTAGTTTATCTTTTTATTAACAGGATTTGTTTGAATCTAGAAATCTGTGCCAGCTTTGTGATGAGATTTTTTTTTTGCATAATCTGTGATCTAGACATTTGCTATGGCTGTCTTAGGTTATTCTTTACTCACAGTAGCAACTCACGTTCCATGTTAACCTGTTAAGGAAAAATGGTAAAATGTGACTGTCAGCATTCTGTAAACAGATACCTCTGCAAAGTCTTCGCTTATCTGAATTTTGGATCTTGGGCAAGGCTTGTTCCATGTGTGCAAGAGTACTTCTGAAAAGCCAAATGGAAGAGTTCATTGTGTGGGGGCTCATGTGGAATCTGAGCCCATGCAGCAAAGCCCCAGAAAGAGAGAAAAGCAGATGCAAACAGTCGGTGTGTCTGTGATAAGCATCGTGCCTTAATATGAAATGTGAGTCACTGCCTCTTCCTTCCACATTTTGTGAAGCATACAAGGCACTGACTCTACAACTTCTCTCTTATTCTGAAGTGTAGTTATAAATAATGTTTTATCTTGATATCTGTAAAAGACTGCACAAATGATAATAAAAATGGCTTCTGTTACACCTTTGCTATAGCTTTGTTTCATTTCTCTCTGATTTGATCTGCTGTTCTTTACAGGTGCATAAAACACATAGAGAATATGTAGCAAGGCAATTTTTTCTCACTGTAGGACCTGCTAGAAGTATACCTTTGCATGTATTTTTACTTGGCCCTTACATTTAGCTACACAAAAGCCTGTGTAGGCTTTTTGTATTCACTGCAGTAATTCTGTACAAAACTACAGATGACATTCTTATTGGTCTTAATCTTTTCACATAAAGTGTTGACTCTTAAATGTCTGACCTCTGTATTTCATAGAGCGGAGTGTATACACTTCACTTATAAATTTTAAAAAACTTAAGTATCGTATTTTAAGGAATGATTTTCTTACAATGTTGAAGTAGAAAGTAGAAAAATATTAATGTAACTTAAATGTTTTCAAATACCTTTCAGGCTCAGAAGGCGAAACAGAAAAACCCGAAGATATGGGGTTTTGGACACAAACATAGAAAACATGGAGCTGACCCCCTTAGAGCAAGATGATGATGATGATGATACAACGCTATTTGATGCCAATCATCCTCGAAGGTTAGTATTTAGAACCCAAATGTACTTCTAGCAATAGAAGTGAAGGAGTGTGGGTGATAAGCAGTTTCTTTGAGAAAGCTCACTACTGTGTTTCATATGCATAGTTGGAGAAGGGATGTCAAGATCACTTGAATTTTAAATGGGCAAGAATTTAGTGGGCAAGAAGATAAACACCATTTGTCTTCAGCATGTGAATTCCAGAGAAATGGAGAGGAAGGTAGGATATTTTTGTTACAAATACAGTGTCATTTTTGAAGCTTATGTTAAAGTTCTTCTCTTCTGTTTTTTTTTTTTCTCTTCTGGAAGCTCCTCAGGTTTTCCTGTATATTCTCGCCTGAGAGTTCTGCTTCAAGCAGCTTTGCTTCATTCTGCATTCTCATTGCTAAAGTAGTCAGCAGTTAGTTGATGATGATCTTGCACCAAGTTTTACATTTGGTACTGCTGCACTTAAAGGCTCATATTCTTAGGTCACTTTTTGCAACTACATAGATAGAGGAAAATTTCGTTATATTTCTTTATTGTCTTCAAATTTTGTTGTATTTCCTAATTGTCTTTCACTTAAAGATTATAATCAATTCAAACTTAAATTTACACAATTCAGACTTAAAAGTTTTCCTTTTTGAGTAATGTCATCACACAGCACATATAAAGATCTGGAAAAAAAAAATTGATAGTATTATCATAGTGAGGACTACTGTCAAGTACCAGAAGATTTAAAATGATAAATTCTGCCCGTCACAGCAAACAGTTGAATTACACTGTTTAATGTTAAACTGAATAAGTCTCAAGCAGAACAATTCAACAAATGCAACGCGTGGTGTCTCAAATGAGTTAGAATATTAGTATAGTAAGGTGTTCTGCTGTTTGTCAAGAAATAATATTGGGTGCAGTTCTGGAACTTGAAGTGAAAGGTTCAGTCTCTTTTAACTTTATCTCCTTAGGGAAAGTCTTTCTGATTAATTTTTTTTCATAACTCAGAGTCTGTCTTTCTGTTTTCTTTCCACCATACACTAGAATAAATTAGTTGTAATATCTACGCTTAGTGTTCCTCTGTATTACAGAATCATGTGGCGCTTGCAGTTACCCCATGTTGCTAGTCTTGTTCCAGTATAATTGTCACAGTGTATCCAGAAATTCTCTCAGTGTCTTCCTTAAACCTTTTATTTTCTCTTGTAATTCAGTGTAGTGACTAGACTTTGAGGTATTTGATGACCAGTTAACATGATATTCTTTATAAATGTTTATTTACAGGAGTATTGAGTATATTGTTTAGTAGGAAATACCATCATAATAATAGTGTCATCATTAACAAACAGTATTATACAATTACAATTTTCAAAAAGTAGATTTCTAATTTTTCTTTTTTTCGTTGTACTTCTAAACACTTCATTCTGGGGGGAAAAAAATTCATATGAGCATTTCATTGTAGAAGTATCTAAACTGTTGTTTCAATATCACTGAGAAAGTATGTGCTTAAATTATCAATATTTATTTTGATCAATACCTTATTTTGATACTGGTAACTTGAGAAAAAATGGGCTTCAGTTATATTTAGTCAAGACTGTGAATATACTCTGTTTCTGTATATTGAGATCTTGCAGTGTTCTCCTTTATGGGGAGAAGCTCTTAAAATCTTAAGTGTTACTTTTTATTTTGAACCAGTGTTCATGTACAGTAGGAAGCTAATGCTGAACAATGTGATGGGAAACTAATGCTGAACAATGTGAATTCATTCCACAGATCTCTGTAGAACAGCTTGATAAAGTGCTGTCCAAACTTTACAAGGCAATGGCATTGCTGGGAGGAAAGTTTGAAAGATAGAGTACTCGAATTTTATTTTTTTTTAACCTTAATTGAAGTTACATTTTAAAGTTAATTCATCTCCCCTGGTTTCAATGAAGTTTTTTGCATCTGCTTTGAAGCTTAGTAATCAGTCTTTGTGTCACTGCTTAAGAAAGAATGACCAAAGGCAGTACAAAATATGTAAATAACCAAAGAGTTACTGAGGACAACTTGATGAAAATGATACTCACATATTCTCAGGAGATGTCATTACACTTTGTCCTGACATTTGCAGAAATTCAGAGGAAGGGTTGGTCGGGGCTTTTTAAGGTATCATAAATGTCCAGTCAGGCTTGGAGCAACTCATTAGGGAACAACGAAGAGAGGCCCTTAGCGGTTTTTGCGTTTAGTGCTTTGTTGAGCAAGGAACAGTTGCAGTTTTGCCTAACTTACTGTCAACAATTAGCTTATTCAGTTCATAAGTTTCTTTTCCTCATAACTGACATAATGGAAGGCACTAAAAAACTGAACATAGTTAAAGGAAATTCTAATCTACATGTTCATATACATTTGTTATTGACATCAAATTACAAAATAGATGTCTTTTTTTTTTTATTTCTCTATGACCTGTTGTGGTATCCACTCTGCTTTCATTTTTCTTGATTGAAACAATCAATTGTTATTTAAGGTGATGGTCTACAGCACAGTATGCATATGTTAGGAATCCCTATAGGCTTGTTCTGGGTTAGCTGGTAATATGACCTTTCCAAGACTAGACAGGGAAAATGTCTTCTGTCCTAAAATCACCGTAGTAGTCCACTGGTGTCCAGATACAGTTTTCTCCAGTGTTGCTCATTTCTTTCAGAGCTAAATGAAAAAAAAGTCCCCAGTA
The DNA here is from genome assembly GCF_003031625.1 of Empidonax traillii. Lineage (NCBI taxonomy): Eukaryota > Metazoa > Chordata > Aves > Passeriformes > Tyrannidae > Empidonax > Empidonax traillii. The sequence continues at coordinate 151,045 of NW_020955211.1, forward strand.
CCTCCTGTTGTAACACAAGTGCAGTTTAAGGGTACTCCTACTGTTGTCATCACCATGTCCCTAATCTCTCTGCTGCTGCAGTTTGGGGCAGTTAACCTGAGCAGGATGTTTTAGTCATTTGTTCAGTAGCATACTATTAAATGTCCAAGTTGGAAGTTCTGACCCTTGGTTTCTCATAATACAGCTTTACATACATATTAACTGAGTAAACAGTCTACTCATATCACATCTGTTTTTCAAATGTATTTCACACTAATTATTTATAATCCTTGTTAGATGACTTCACACAGAAACTGCTTGCTTTATGCTGCAAGGTGCAAGACAAAGCACTTGCTCTGTTTTTTTTTAGGGTAGACTTACCAAAGTTTCAGTAGGAACTCGGAAGCCTTGGAAGTTAAAAAATACATTCAGCATAGTAAATCCCTTTTTATTTTCGTAAGCGAGCTGTTTCTCTATTTGGAAGGTTTAAATGAATGCAGTTTTGTGGCACTTTGCTTCACAGTCCTATGGTAACTCAGAGCTTTTGAAGGCAAATTTAATAATAAAATGTCTTGTCTCTGTTGGTTCTTTCATAATGTTTAATCTTCAAGAATATAGGCTAAATTTCCCCTTGAAACAGGGCATTTCAGGTTAATGCATCTGTTTCTTCTGTTGTAGAGAAGTACGTGCCTTTCAGTGAAAGAACTTATCTTAGAACCAGAGAAGGAGACTGCTTCATGGGAGAAATAAGCAGCAAGAGGGTATGCAAGGGGGCGGGGACTAATTTAATTTGTGTATATTATGACATCCTGAATTTCTTGCAATAAGTAATGTACCAATTTGCTGTACCTTTTTGTATATAGAGGATTCTAAATGTATAGTCTATGGAGAGGGAGTGCTAACTGCAGTAAAATAAAAACCAATTTGGAAGGGAGATTACTTGTAAAACAGGGGTTTTTTTGCTTGTTACAAATCTTGTATGCCATTGAATGTGGTATACGCTTTTTTCTACAGTAATCTGGAATGTAATTTTATTTTTTTTCTGATATTAAAATGTAAGTAAATATAGCCACTGTGGACTCCTCAGAATTGTTAGAACTGAATTTGAATTGGGGAGATGCTTTATTGTTTACAAATAAAACCCAAACTACTGCCTTCTGTGTTGGGATTCTTTTTAAACTGAATTAACATGTTTTGTGTAAACTTCAGTGAACAAATAAAAAACATGTTTACAGTGTTCCTAGCATTTGGCGTGATACTTCAGCACTATACATTTTAAAGAATATTAATATAATAATGTAAAACATAGTATTACAACATCTTGCTGTTAAGGCTGCTGATTACAGCTGTTGAGTCAGGTTTTTTTTGAGATCACCTTTGGTAAAGCAGAGATAAACCTTTGGAAAAATACTAAATATTGTGTCTTTCTAAACTGGACTATTAATATATGAGCCATTTGAAAGACTTGGGTCTCAAAAGACCCAGTGTGACTTCACTCCTTCATAGTTTTAGAATAGACTGCTGTTTACTCTAGATGTTTTGTTTCATGGTACTATTGCTGACATTGTTCCAAATGTTAAATCTCTGCAAAATTGACCATGTTCTCTGGTGATATTTTTATGTGACATTAGGTAAATTCACTAGCAATACTACACTAGTAGGAGCTGTGGACTCCCTTAATGGTAGAGAATCCTTGCAGAGAGATCTGAAAAGACTACAGAGTGAGATGACCACCAGACATGTGCAGTTGAAAAAAGATCAAGTGTTGCGTTCTCCACCTGGGTAATAATACATACACACTGAGGGACGAGAGGCTGGAGAGCAGCCCTGCAGAAAGACATCTGGGTGTTTGGATTAATGGCCAGTTGTATCTGAGTCAGCTGGACATACTGCCCTGGCAGCCAGGAGGACCAGCTGTGTCCTGGAGGGCATCAGGCACAGTATTGGCAGCCGGTTGAGGGAGGTGATTATCCCACTCCGTGTGTTTTGAGCACCACAGCATAAGAAAGACTGCAGTATGTCCAGAGAAGGTTGAAAAGTCTCACAGGCAAGACTTCCAAGAAATAGCTGAGGTGACTTGGTTTGTTCAGCTTGGAGAGAACAGCAAACAAGAGTAGCAGCAGAATGGAGGATGCTGATTTCCTGTCTCTGGTGACCAGTGGTAGGACATCAGGGAAGGGAGTCAAGGTGAAATTCAGATTGGACACAGGGCATAACCCAAAAGTTATGCCAGAGATCCTTTTGATGTTTGTTTATATCAAACTAAGTACTTTGTTGATTTTTCTTCCCTAAGCTTCACTCTGTTTAGTAGAAAGAAAGATTTATTCATAACAGCTTCAGAAAACCTAACCCATAAAGACGGAAGATGAAATAGTGCACGTTGTCACCCAAGCTTTTCATTGTTTTATGTTTTAAAGAATAGTCAGTGTCAGTTCTGATGGCTATCTGACTGGATCATGCGTTTTACAGAGAATTACTCATTTCTAACAAACAAACTCTTCCACAACTTTTTCTTTAAAAAATCTGGAAAAAAAGACTATAAGTAAGATAAATGGTATTTATGAGGAATCTTTATAAAAATCCTACTTTTAAGAGGTTTAAACTTGCACCAGCTTCTCTGCAAGAGATTATTAAAAGGTCTGTATGCCACAAATGTTTTAAAACTTGGGAGATTACACAGGGACAATGCCATATGTTTGCACTGATCATACTCCTTGAACCTGCCTTAGCAACTGTCCAAAAAGAGATGTGTGACTATGTGGATTTCAGACGAAATACAGTTAGCTCTGAGAGAGTCCAAAGCCCCCTCATCTTTTTAAACACAGAAAACCTAGTAGTTTTATGGAGATACCTACTGAATCAAAGTAGAAAAATATATATCAACGTTACTGTGGTGTTTCTGAAAATTCTGATAGGTTAACAATCATTTCTAGCAGATTGATTTTTAATTTTGTTTTTCCTAGTATGAAATCTACATCTTGTTTTTAGTCATTTTAAGCCTATTACACTTAAGTTGCAGTGAGTGGTAGAAAGAGCTTTGTTCTATCTGACACTTCTTTCAAGATCATTATATTTTGTCTTTGTCTTGTCTAAGCAAAGCATCCTCAGTTTCTTTCCTCACAAGATACTATAATTGACAAGCTTACTTAGTATCCTTTCCAGTCCTAGGTCCAAGTAGTTTATGAAGATGTTGAAGAGCACTAGTCTTGAAAAGGAGCCCTGCAGAACCCCACTAGTGATCAGTCACCAGCCTGATGTGACCCCATTCACTTGTCACCCTTTGTGCCCGAGCCGTGAGCCAGTTCCTCACCCATCACATGATGTGTTTATCCAGCTGGACATTTTGTCCAGAAGGATATTATGAGAGACCATGTGGAAAGCCTTCTGAAAAAGATGATTACATCATCTGGCTTCTCTTGATCAGTGAGGTGAGAAACCTTGTCATGAAAGGAAATCAAGTTTGTCCAGCAGGACTTTTACCTCATGAACCTATGCCAGTTGTGATGGATGACTGTGCTGTCCTTCAGGTGTTTTTCAATAATTCACAGAATAATCTCTGTAATTTTGCCAGGCACTGAAGTGAGACTGACAGCCTGTAGTTACCAGGGTCATCCCTCTCGCCCTTCTTGAAAACTGGGACATTTGCCAGCTTTCAGTCAACTGGCACCTTCTGTGTTTCTGTGATTATATGGTGATGGAAACATGTACACAGGTTGTTGCAGCTATCATAGCTCCAGCCTTGAGATGTATAAATCATTTCCTTTCCTCCTCTACCCATATAAAAGATAAGTTACAATAGTTTCAGTTTTTTAACTTTTACTGATTTAGAGCCTTGGATTTTGTAGCAGCTTCAGAACCATTTAGTACTAGACAGTAAATGCGGAAAATAGGGTTCTAAATTAAATATGAGTAACTACAAACCTGCTTTATATCTGTGAGCAGGATGGACAGTCTAGAGCTTGTTCAGTCCAAGCTAGGACACGACAGCATTCATTTTCCCAGAGGTCCTGTAAGATCAGGGCTCATTTGCCTGAGCAGCTGTGGTGCCTCTGGCTCTAGTGTTTCGTGTTTTCCCCTGACAGAATATGAAATATCTGAGTGCCAGTGTGCAGTATTGGTTACACAAAAGTGTTCATAGTCTTTTGGATATAAATAGTAGAGAGTGATTAGGATTTTAATTGATTACATTGGCAACTCTACCTGTCCGTAAGAAAAATGCTTAAATTCACTTGTGTAGATGTAAATTTCAAGAAAAAGCTGAAGTAGGATATATGAAAATCTTGTTAATTATAAAATGTGTTGTTGTTTATTCTGCTATTTGAGTACAAACTTTGTTGTCTTTGGTGCAGTTATATCTGAATATAAACTCTGTTGTCTTTGGTGTAGATATATCTATCCTTAGTATCTATGAAATGGAAATATTTTCTTCAGTTTTTAACACTGTAGATATTGTTCTTTCCATTTGCATGGCTAGATATAAATCAGGAACAAAATTGTAATGTTGCAAATTTTAAAATAAAAACTCCCATGTTAGATTCAGTTTTGTCTTCTTTCTAAAATCATAAAAGGACAAAATTATCATTAAAAACACAGGTTGCAAATTTTGGTTTTGAGCTTTGGGGTTCTAGCTGGGTAATGTTGCAGCTGTCCTTGTTCTGTCAGCTCAGCTATGCTTTTGAATGCAAAGTGTTAATAGTCATTGTAGTAAAGTACCTGTACTCAACACACCTTATGCCAAAGTATGAGACTTGCCTTGAATATGATGTTTCAGAACAAAATTCTAGTGAAATATTTAGGATTTTCTTTTGTTTAATTTCTCACAGCAAATCCAAGTTCAGTTTTGGGTAGCATATGTACCATTCTCCTGAGAGCAAAACATGAGAAGGGAACTGTGGATATCCTTTATTTAGCAAAGTTAAACCCACAGCTTCTTAAAATCTGTTTCTAGTTAAATGGCAAGGTGATGATAATTTAATAGTTTCAGAATTTAATTTGAATATTTTGTTCAGAGAATATTTAAAGTCTCAGACTGACAGTGGTCTGTAACCTTGTATGTAGAGGAAACAGTATGAATTTCGTTATGCTTCAGAGTGAAGTTGCAACTCTGATAGCGTAAGGAAGAGAGCATATGTTTTGTACAAGCTTAGCCCGTGACCAATAAGACTATTTTGAGTTGTTAATGCACTATCATGACCATTGTTGCATGTGCCAACAGTATCCTTTGCACACTTTAAAATCATACCCTGTTGACATCAATCCTAGAAATATTCATGACAGACTTGTCAGCTACTCTGTGACAATGCATTGAAACACAACATCCCCTTAAAAAATTCTACAGCAAGGCTTCCAAGGTGTAGGTATGTCTCTTTTCTCCTTGGCTAGCAATCAGAAATCTAGTACCTAAGTTGTTATTTAATCTCAATAAGAGGTCATAGAGATGAAGTATGTGTGCTATAACAACTTTACTAGCGTGGCAAAGTAATATTTTCTAATTATGTATACTGTCTTGAAGTTTATGAAATAAACTACTGGCTCCAACAAGACTTTCATAGGAGTGTTGGTGGTTGTAGGAAGAAGATGACAGTTTCTCTTGCCTAATGCGGAAATATTGGAGAGTCAGCATTCAGCCTATATTGCCTAAATCAGAGAAGTGGTATTTTGTTACTAACAATAACAAAAACAAAAGGGCTCACAAGCTTTTATTCTAAGGGTATTTCTGAATAATGTCACTGTTATATCTCGCACAGATGTGTCACAGCAGGTATCCTGTCATCACTGACACAGCATCCATCCACTTATGTTACCAGCCAAAGCCAGGTGCCCACCTGTAAGGGGTAAAAACTGATAACTCACTTGAATATCATTGGTTCCTATGTTGGATATTGTCTCTTTGTATTGGCTATCTAAATGTCCAATCACCACTCGTCCCACCAGCCTATATAAGCTGGGGGACATTTGAATAAACTCTCTTTTCCTGCTGGCCTCCCTGCGTGCTGCGTGCTCTCTCTCTCTCCGGGAAGGGGCCCCTCTGCTGTCTGTCCTCACCACGAGGGCGGGCAGCGGGGGGGGAGGGGGTAATCTCAACCCTGGAAACCCTCACAGAGTGCCGGGAGAGACCCCCCAGAAGCCACTCAAACCCCGACAAATGGTGGAGAATGCGGGCAAGAATTCCGCCCACGAGATCGGTAAACAATTTTAATATATACTTTTGGATATAGACAGTGGGAACGATAACAGCTCGCTCCCCCTCC
>NW_020955211.1:157620-158916 GCF_003031625.1 Empidonax traillii
GCAAGAATTCCGCCCACGAGATCGGTAAACAATTTTAATATATACTTTTGGATATAGACAGTGGGAACGATAACAGCTCGCTCCCCCTCCCCCATTGACTAATCCTGTCTCTGCGTTACCGGGGAGGAGAGACATTTTTAAACAGCAGTGCCGGCTCTGCTGAGCGCCCGGCGCAGAGGGCCGAGGGACCTGCAGGCAAGCCGTGTGGTCTCGGCTCGGCGGCCGTGGCTGCGGAGCGTCGCGGGGCTGCTGAGTGCAGCGTGGTGCGGACTTTGAAAAACAACACAGAAACTGCACGTGAGGCACGTGTCCCCAGCACGGAGGAGCGGCATTTTCAAACTGCCCGCCACGTCTCTGCCGCCGCTGGATGGAGAAAGCCGAGCGAGAACCGCAGAAACAGCATCAGCTGCCGCCCTTGGAATGGTCCCCGCTCAGCCCCGACGCAGGGACTTTTCTTCGCCCCTGCTGCAGGAAGAGGAGACGGAGGCTGCCGCTCCCGGAATGTGAGCTGGACTCTGCTGCTCCGTGCCCAGTTAAAGCCGCGCCACCGCCCGGATCACTCGACTCCGCTCTGGACACCGGGGGAGCGCCGAGAGACCGCCCACCTCCAGCCACGCGGTCGATTCAGCCACGCTGCCTGCGCACCCCCCAACCCTGCTCCCTCAATTTTTTTTTCTTTCTTTACAGTCTAGCTTCAAAGTACCCAAACCGGTTCTTCTCCTTTACTGTTCATATGCTAATTTCCAGGTTGCTTCACTTTTCTAGCTTCAAAGTACCCAAACCGGTTCTTCTCCTTTACAGTTCATATGCTAATTTCCAGATTACTTCACTTTTACAGATTTTTCCCGTCATCATCAAAACAAAGGAAACCCAATAACAACCTCCCCCAACTTAATGCATCTTTGTTCCTTGTTATTAATTTAGAAATCTCCACGCACAGAAGGCACTCAGAAGTAAATGTGAGGAGTAGAGATCCAGTGAAAGTAAAGACCTCTCTGCCTGTTTTCCCTACCACCTGGCTGTCGGCGCTGTCGCTCGCTCTCTAGGGGGCCATAAGCAGCCGCGGGGTAAAGGTGGGGGGCGGGGAGGGAGCATTTTCCCCCCCCTGGAGCTAGAGGCAGTTGGCTTCTCGCCAAAGGAAAGCCTCTTGTCCCAGGGCCTCCCCATTTCCTATCCACTCAGCGTTCGTCAAATCGGCCAGGTATGGCATGGCTGTCTTTACCTCTTCTGTGAAGGGGGGAGGCGGCAGCAGCACAGAAAAATGTTCTGTGTCGGGCGAACGCCCAGAGCTGGCGT
>NW_020955211.1:160025-169898 GCF_003031625.1 Empidonax traillii
TCATATCAACCTTTGTATCAACTCTTACCCCAGGTTTGACTACAAAATCTTCATTGTTAAATCCCATTAAAATTACAAATGTTGTCTTTATTATAAATAAGAAAGGGTGAATTGTAAGGGGTAAAAACTGATAACTCACTTGAATATCATTGGTTCCTATGTTGGATATTGTCTCTTTGTATTGGCTATCTAAATGTCCAATCACCACTCGTCCCACCAGCCTATATAAGCTGGGGGACATTTGAATAAACTCTCTTTTCCTGCTGGCCTCCCTGCGTGCTGCGTGCTCTCTCTCTCTCCGGGAAGGGGCCCCTCTGCTGTCTGTCCTCACCACGAGGGCGGGCAGCGGGGGGGGAGGGGGTAATCTCAACCCTGGAAACCCTCACAGAGTGCCGGGAGAGACCCCCCAGAAGCCACTCAAACCCCGACACCCACCTTGTTGGGATTGCTGCCAGATAGTGAAATGTTCTTTCCAGCACTCTTCTACTGGCTCCTCGGCTAAGATGGTTGGTAGTCTAAGCCTCTTATTATTCGACTGTTGTCAGTTGGTATGGACTTCTCTTCAGCAGCAACTGTCAAACTGAACTCTAATCAGCCAGGCTTCCTCTTTCTTACCGGTCAAGAACTCAAGAAACATGTTTTATTGAGGATTTTTGGTGGTTTTTTATCCAAGTAACTTCACAAGTGGGCCCCTCCAGCCATGCTGTGAAGTTGCTGTGAAGAAGGGCTTGATTGACAAAGCAGGAAAGCTCTGTGAGCTGATCCTATTAACACAAGAGGGCACCACCTTGCACGAAACACCTGTCAATGGAACATGGGTGAAGTGCTGTCAACATATTTCTTCACTTTTTATTGTGGATTTATGTACACTTTAGGCACTTGATGAAGCAACAAAGTAGTCGCATGTTACAACATATGGGTTTTTTGTCTTGGAAAGGTCCTCATTTCCTCTCTGTAACATGTAAATGCTGTCTCTTATGTTATGTGTTCTTCTGTTAGCTTCCTGAGAAAGAGAGGCTGGGTGCACATAACTTGAAGGAATACGAAATGGGATGGAGTGAAGTGGAATGTTAAGAGGCCTTTGAGGAGCCATGAAATGAATGGAAAGGTGAACTTTGCATGGGTGGTGTCTGCCTGCCTTCTTCTTTCAACAAACCCACTCTTTTCCATTGTTTAATAACTGCTGACACTGAGACATATCCTACCTATGGCATGTTCTCCTAAGGAGGATGGTTGTCCAGAAACAAAGGGAACCTGTAAGATACCAGCTTGGATGGGTTTACTGTTTCTCTTGTGAATTATAAAGTGTGCAGCAGATCATGATCATCCTGCCAGTGCAGAAGGCAAAGCTGTTGTGTAGGGGATGACTGAAGGCGCAGTTCATGGTTACATGGCAGAAGTTAAGGACCCATTATTTCCAGTAGCTTTGATGATTCGAATTGGACCAATGTTAGCCACTGCAGCGACAGAGGTAAGGCAGCCCTGCTGACAGTGTTATAGTTGATGCCCCATGTTTGGAATAGGTGCCAGATGATTATTGGGATCATCGTTGCATCTGCGTGAACTCTGCAGTAATGAACTGCTGTGTGGCTCATCCCCTGGAGGTTAGTGTTACCTGCATCAGGATTATAACAAAATCCCAGAAAATGGAGGTGAACACACCACCAGCTTGAAAACTGGCTCAGGAATGTAACCTCCTGCACTCAGAAATTTATGGCTAAAGAAGTTGCGGGAATCAGCCTGTGTACCTGTAATTTTTTAACAGTGGTGAATGTAGGCTCAGAAACTGGCAACTCAGAGCTACTCAGCAGCTTACTTTCTTGTGCTTTACTAGATATCTTTTGAAGTTCTGCTTGGTAAAAGTAGAACTGTCTATCTCAGCTACCTCCACCTTGTCAATCATAGGTTGGTGCACCATACTGGCTCAGTGAGGTTTGCATGGACATTGAAGTAAAAGTCAGGCAGGGCTTAAAAAACATATGATAGATGAGGGAGGAGCTGATGAGTTGGTAGTGAGAAGAGGCCCAGAACAGACTTGCCAAACTTAGAGCAGATCTTGTGATTTTTACTTTAAATCATGCCTTCTTCATGTCTTAAATCTTGATTCAGTGATCCCTCTGTGGTTTAGTAGTGTAGGTATGAGTGAAGATATATTGAAATCCTACCATATGGGAATGTTTTATGCATATAGATGAAGCTGTGTGGCCTAAATAAACCCTTTGAACAAAAATGGCAGGCTGACCTAGACACAGTCACTCAGGCATGTGCAGATAGGACAGTTATGTAAGTCATGTCTTGTATTTGTGACAGATTTTTTTTTTAGTGTGAATGCATCTTTGTAACCAAGCTCATTCTGTATAGATGTCAGCTCAGACAAGTGGCAGATAATATTTTCATTTCAAATATGGATTTGATGTGAAAAAGCAGTGATGGTTATGTCTCATTACAGTGTATTCCCTCTTGAGCTCTAGTTGAAATAGATTCTTCTACATTCTCAATACAGTGTACTAAGAGGAGATACAGTTTATTAACAAGCTGTGTACATATTTAACTCTTGAATACTCTGGAATTAAATGCACTACTCACAGCTCTCCCTTGTGATGCTCTTACTATGCATTAATATTGATGCTTATTTAAGTTAAATCATGCACTTAATCATACACTTAATTCCCACACAGGTCAAATGGATTTAACTTGATGTCTTATGAATCTGCTCAGCTTGAAGCATTTCAAATAGCAGTAATAAAATTCCAGTTTGTTTTTCCAACTAAACCAGGCTACTGCAAAACCATTCCCTGTGTAAAGTATGCAGGCAGACACCATACCCTGTTTATGTCAATAAATTATGTGTTTCTTAGTAGAACTAAGTGAAACTTGACAGACCATAATGTTCTGACTTACTCTGAAGTAGATATATTTAAACGATGACTTGCAACATATGAAGAACTTGGAAATTACTTTCGTGTGAAGAATTTGCAAAGCACTTTGATTGCACTTGTTCCTCAACAGATATTTAGAAGGTTACATGCTTCAGTGTGCCAAAAAGAGGAGCACTCATTCAACTTAAAATTTACAATTACTTATTTAATAGCAGTATGCAATATCAAAAATTCAATTACATGATGTGTTAAACATTTTTCTTTGCTTTATATTGAAGTAAAAATTTGATCTGGCTTTTCTAGACAATCAAATACTGTGGTATCTTCAAAAATAAAAGAATTTGATTTGCTCGAAGGTGGTTGTTTGATATGAGTCTGTGTTTAAGACAGATGGAAATCTTTACATGAATTCCATAATGTCTGTTTCAAGTAATCTTTAGTGTTACCTTAAGGGACTTTTTTGGTCTTCTTCATGATCAGAAGTTTGGTTTTCTTTTTTTTTTTTTTACTGTTTTTCATTTACTGAGAGTAAAAATGGTCTGGGTTTACACACTTTTTTGTTTAATCTTAAATCTATACTTTTTCAATATTATAGTTGATTGCTTGAGAAATGATTGTCAGTATTTGTATAGGCAGTATTTCAAACAGAAGTTTTCTGACACTTGTTAGGTTCTCTCACATTACATTGCAGAGAAAGCAGTTAAAATAGCTGAAGTTACCATACACAATCAAGTGCTTAAGTGTTGCAAAGTATCATACAGATTTTCTGAGCAACCTTACTTTAATTCTTGTCTGTAAACATAATATTATCACTATGGCTGATTGTATCTTTTTCCTTTTTTTTCCACACAGGACTTTCTTGCTTACCGCAGGGTGAAGAAAATTAGGAAATAAACTTTAATTGTACTGTTTTCCTCACACATTTGCATGACTTAGGCCATATTCCTGAATTCAGATGTTTTTCTACATAAAGAGCTACTACTTTTCTCTTGGCTTGTTTCCAAGACACCCATGCCAATTGTGTCTTAGGCCTTCAAATGAATAAAACACCAGAAGGTCTTATTCCCATTTTATAGTTAGGGTACTGATACTGTAAGAGACTAAAATGTTACTAATTTCAGTAAGTTTTCCTTAGTTAAAATAGCTAGAAATTATTTTCTAGGGTGTTGAAGCATTTCACATGTTCTAAGCATGTGTTGTTTTACTATTTTTTGTGTTCTAAGAACTTTTACAGGTCAGAGTCAGAATCGTTATTTGATTGATCAGCAAATGAGAACGACATAGTGAAGGACAGAGTGGACAAATTTTGATTTAAAACATTTGTTTAACATCACCTGGAAACTCAGTGGCAGAGTTTGGCCTGAAATCAGTTTCTGTAGAGCATTGTTCATTTTTTTTTTCCCTTTCTTTTTCCTTTTAATCTTGAAATAAAACACATAGATCTTTAATCACCATGTATCCCTGGCTCATTCCCTGATTGTACTCCATCCGGTGTGCTGAATGAAGTGGAGTCTTTTGGGAAAAATACTTTCTAATTATGTAATTAAGGGCTGTATTGCAATGCACATGCACAAGGGGGCAACTTTCTTCTTTTTTGATCAAAGAAAAGTTATTTGTCTTTGGAGAACTGAGCTAGTAATCAGGAGGAAAATATAGGAGAGTGAACTTAGGAACTGTTAAATTAAACTTACAGTTGTTTTGAAAGGGGATACTTTAATAAATATTTTTCTGACAGAAAAGGGATTTCTTTGAGGGTAGGGGTATGAGATGATGTGTTCAAGGAGAAAAAACAGTCTTTTGAGTACATTTTCTACGGGTTTCAATTTACTTCATTGTCTAAGAGAATCTAATTCTGAATTTATTTGCTTTGAATAACCTGTTACAAATCTGGATCTGTGAAATGCATGAATTATCTACAATTCAACAGTCATTGCTTGAGGCTGGGGGAATTTAGTGGTTGGCAGACCAAAAGGTTGAAGGTGAAGGAATCATTTATCTGAAGTTGTAAATTTTAAATTCTATCTGAGGAGATGTTTTACTCTAGCTTGTAGTAGATACATGCCAACAGTCTATCTTGCTGTGTTACAGCTATATGCTCTGCTTGGTTTGCTTCCTTCCCAACCATCGGTATTTGGTTTGCTTACAAATAAATATGACAGACCAAGAGCTTAGAAAGTAAGTAAGTGAAGCATACAAGAAAAGAGACAGGAAGCAGCTGTATCTGCAGTTTACAGCTACCAGATGTAGAATCCACCACAAACTGCCACAAACTTTGCATCAGGTAGGGTAAATCATAAATTGTGTGCTAGTCTAAACTCTTCAGATCTTCCACTCGAGAACTGTGAGCAGAAGTTTTCCTTTTATTTTTTCTTTTTATTCTAATGAAGAAGGAATAAAAGAACGTAAAAACTTTATTTAAGGGTCAGTTTTAAGTAAAGTAAAATACCTTCTCTGAATTAGGGAAAGATACGTCCCATCTTGCCATGTAACACAAATTAGATGGTTGGGCTTGGTCTTCCTCTACTAAAGCAGATTCTATTGAGTGTATGTCTAACCAGTGTAGTTACTCATAGACAAGTAATGAAATATGACAATAAGAAAGGTTTCTTTTTATTCTGAATGAGGAATAACTGTACCATTAATGCCTAAAAACCTAACTAACTAACGGGAAGTTTGTTAATAGTAGATTCTAAGGAGACTGCTGTACCTACCCACATCTGTGCAATCCTTGGCCCAAGTTAAAAGTCAAGTTATGGAACCAGGTGGTAGCCAGGGGGAAATAGCTTCAACATATCAGTCCTAGGCATAACTTCCAGTGTCTAGGGCACAGGCAAGGAGAAATCAATGCACCAGATTACCATTTGCATGTCTGAGTGTAATTCTTGTTGGTCATACTGGCTTGAATGTGGACACAGACATGACACTTTAGTGGGGCTGAGCCAGAGTGGCTGCAAGTAAGAAGTGCTTGTCACAAACCAAGAGGTGGCATTAGACTTCCAGCACTCAGAGGTCCTGAAAACACTTTGGATTCCTAAGCGGCAGAAGGTACAACCAAACTTGACTAATTTCAGCTCTGCTTGTCTTTTAGGCCACAACAGCACAAGGAAATAGTGGATAGCCAGGATTTAAAATCACTAGTAACTTAATTCTTCTGAAAGGAAGTTGATCCCTGAAAGGGGATGTGTATACTGAGGTGCACTTTTCAGATCAACCAAAGTTTGTGGGATAATTACAATGCATGTTTACTAATACTTGGTTTGAGTCACTTCAGTGTTTAACAACTTATGTTTGTTGTTTGGTATCCATGGTTTCCTTGGCTAAGTCTACCTTCGTTTCCTTTAATTAAACATAGTCTAATTCTCCAGGGAAATAAACAATTATTTCCCCTCATATAAAAAATTATTCCTCGATTTCCTGTTGTTCTGATGTGTAATAGCATACAAATTTTAGGGATCGTCCTTAGTAATTTCCTTGTCCCACAGAGGGTCAGGCTCAGAGTTCTCTGTTTCAGGCAGTTCACCAGAACCTGGGGGGGAAGAATGAGGAGCACCAAACCCTCCAAAGAGCCCCAGATGCAACTGTAGGGCTCCCAATAGCTCCTTGTTCTGAGTGGAGACACAGTTTTCAACCTGAGTGTAAATTTTAATTTCAAGTTTGTTAACAAGTGGAGTCTTGGATAGGTGGCTACAACTTGACATTGGTGCACAAAACCAATTACAGTGTTAACTTCTGCTGAAAGCGGCAAGAAAAAAATTTCAAGTGAAAGGACTTCTTTTTTCAAGCTGTCAAGGACAAAATCAAGTAGAATGCAGTACCATATTCAAGTAGAATATTAGAACTAGGAGAATGAATTTTCCAAATTCATACCAGAATTTGCTGTATAGCAGAGAATAAGCGGATACTAGAAATATGTCACCATATATTTTAGGTATGAAGCATGAGGAGAATAATATTTTTATTACACTTAGCTAAGATACATTTTTCTTACAGAATTATATTGACTGATGTATTAAAATAAAATGATAGGATCATAGAATGGCTCAGGTTGGAAGGGACCCTTAAGATCCCCTAATTGGAGCCCCCTGCCATAGGCAGAGACACCTTTCACTAGACCAGGTTGCTCCAACCTCCTCCAGCCTCTCCTTGAACACTTCAAAGGATGGGGCATCCACAGCTTCTCTGGGCAACCTGTGCCAGTGCCTCACCACCCTCACAGTCAAGAATTTGCAATATCTAATCTAAACCTGCTCTCTGTCACTACATGCTCCTGTAAAAAGTTCCTCTCTATCCCTCTTGTGGGCTCCTTTCAGGTACTGGAAGGCCACAATTAGGCCACCCCAATGCCTTCTCTGTTTTACAGGCTGAGCAATCTCAGTTCTCTCAGCTTTTCCTAATAGTAGAAGTGCTCTATCCCTCTGGTCATATAGGTGATCCTGCTCTGGACTTGCTCCTTCATCTTCCTGTGCTGGGCGATCCAGGGCTAGAGGCAGCACTGCAGGTGTACTTGAGTATTTATATACCTGACTACTCAAAGTATTCTTGAATAAATATTTTGAGTATAATACTCAATGTATTTCAAGTATAGTTATTTTGGAATTATGACTAAAAATAACTACTCCATGACTTAAACAGTAAATGAGTAGATATTTGTCAGTAATGGGCTCAGCTGTAAGAGGTTTGTTAGCACTGAAACCTAACATGATGCCCTTTTTCCAGCTGATGGGCAGACATGGCTGAATCTTGTCATAACAGTTACTAGTTATTGTAAGTAATGCAGTAGTCTGTCTTTCATTTTACCTTCTTTTCAATCTCTTAAACCTTACTTCATGTTTTAACAGTGGATCTTTAAATAATCTATTTATTCATCCAGACTGCATATGAAAAACACCCAACAATGTGATTATTGTGCTTGTGAAACAAGTGAAGAGAACCATGTAAAATTCAACAGTTTACATGTGTCAGAAATGTGGCCATGAACTTAAATATTTTTCACTGTCTGCTGCTTTAAAAAAGCTTTTTATTCAGGTATGTTATAGTTCTTTACTGGGTGATAATACTTTTTATTTATAAATATCACCAGTATTTTTTAAGACTAGAATATATTGTATTGATTTCTTTTGTTTTGACTGTGATAGTAAACTCAATTACTGGAAATAGTGTTGTAGGTGCTTTTTCATCATTCATTCATGTCAAAATAGAGAAAAATGGATGCAAAGAACTAAAATGAAATTAATCTTACTGACATCCTAGATCAGGCTAGGAAAGTTATAATCAAGTTTCAGTTGGGATCATGATGAGATTAGGCCTTCTGTATCCCTATTTTTTTAAGGGCAGAAAGAAACTTAGATGCAGTATTTTAGCAACTGTGATCTTACATCTCAAAAAAAAGTTTTTACAGTCAAAATTGTGGAGCATATAATTTCAAAGTCCTTTCCTTTTGAGTAGTGTCCAAATCTGAATGACCAAATCATTGTATTCAGATTCCAGTAGTGAACTCTGCACTTCTATTTAAAAGTATCCTTACCTTTTAAATAATATGCTATTGTTTATAGTTTCCCAATTCTTTGCAATCTAAGTTCTTTGTTGAAAACTTCATTTTTTGTTTGCTCTGGTTAGGTACATCTTTAAAACCTCTCTATTTCTTTACCAAAGTCTGTCTTTTACAATTGGAAGACCACGTGTGATGAATACATTTTTTCAGTCAGGACATATTTGGTTATATTTGACACCAGAATAGAATTTCTAATCATATCCTTCTGATATGCAGGGGATAACTACTTCTGTTACTACTCTGTAATCTGCAAATAAAAGAACTTATGTTTTTTTGTACAGAGTAATACAATGTAACTCTCAGAGAAAGGTAAGAAATAGAATCTGATGTATCACAGAATCGCAGAATATGTGTTGGAAGTGACCCACAAGGATCATCGACTGCAACTCGCTGCTCTTCAGAGGATTACCTAAAACTAATCCATATGACCAAGTGCTGTGATCACTTTCCTGGGAAGCCTGTTCTAGTGACCAACTGCTGTCTCAGTGGACCTTTTCCTAATGTCCAGTTTGAACCTCCCCTGATGCAGCTTCATTCCCTTTCCTCATGACCTATCACTAGTCACCAGAGAGGAGATCAGTGCCCACCCCTCCACTTCCCACCCTGAGCAAGCTGTAGATTGCTATCGAGTCACCCTCAGCCCTCTCTTACCCAAGCCAGGAAGGGTCAAGATAACAAAATGAAGGGACAAGAAAATAAAAATTAAATTAGCTTAGCAGCATCATTGATTGCACACTGCATTTTTTGTCCAGCTTTTTGAGTTTCATTACTTCTTGGAACTCTGCCTGTTTCTTAGCACTGACATTCACTGTTAATCCATTCCTAAAGTGCGATTTCTTCTTCTCTCTTATCTCCTCACTTCTCAGCATCTAGCTGGTCTTCAACTCCTTTTATTCCTTAATCACTCTTATCTTTTGACCTGTGGATTCTTGACTGCCCTCCATGATCCTAGCTAACATCTAGATGGAATAAAATAAGTAAACCTTGGGAAGCAGGTATTTTTCGAGCTCTAAAAATTGCTATTTCATACCCAGTGTTGCACATAAGAAACCATTTGCAATCTCGGTTAATTTCTGTGAGTTGATAGGCTCTATAGTGTAATAAAAATGTGAACTAAAATGATTTTAGTACCTTCTTTTCTCCTCAAATAGACCACACTAATGATTGTGATCATATGATTTGTACATCCTTTTAAACCTCTTTAATTTTCACCTCTCTATCCATAGGAAATATTGTTAGACTGTTTCTTGAGTACATAGAAGACACAGTTTTGCCTGAATCTAGGGGAAGCTTTTGAAATTTTGAAATTCTGTGAGACTCTTACCAATTTTTTTTTTTTTTTTTTTTTTTTTTTTTTTTTTTTTTTTTTTTTTTTTTTTTTTTTTTTTTTTTTTTTTTTTTTTTTTTTTTTTTTTTTTTTTTTTTTTTTTTTTTTTTTTTTTT
>NW_020955211.1:169965-204074 GCF_003031625.1 Empidonax traillii
CTTTAATGTCTTCCTTTCTGGCTATAGGGTAAATCAGGATAATATATGTCTTTTTCAGTTTTGTCTTAATTTGAAAGAATGACAATTCTTGTAGTACTGGTAATTTCTGAAGAGCAAAATGCCCTTGTATAACCTGGACAACAATTTTTCCCCCAAGCTCCACAAGTCTGTTTCTTTTTCATGAAGTACAAGCCTAGAAGAGGTTTTCATGACATTCAATTACTAAAGGCAAGTCTGAGGTTTTGATTGCACAAGCTTGATCCTCTGGTTCCAATAAACCTACACGTTGTTTAGCTCTTGACTTGTGGAAACAAACTCCAAAACTCACGGAGTATTGAAGCAGGTGTGTTTCTTCATGGTGCCGGGTGCATGGGGGATAATTCCTCCAATCACACACGCTCATTACTCTTCAACTCTTTTTATGCAGTATAGTGTTACATATGCATTAGTAGAATTACATATACATTAGTTGTGTTACACATGCATTAGCTGTGTCAGCAAATTCCAGAAAAGTGGGAGGGGAGTCATTAACATACACCACTCCTATAACTTCGCCTTGGAACGCTCCCTTGGGGTTTTCTTTCAGAGGTCTTTGGGGGTCTTTTGGATGAAGTAAGAGGTCTTCCTCAGCTTGAACTTTCTACCTTTGCTAAGAATTGCTGAGTTGGCACTGTCCAGTTAACTCAAAACTGGTATCTTCTTCAGGAGCTTCTCTTTATCAGCATTCAAGGTCTCTTTCCCATAAGCTTCAAACCCCTTATCTAAACTCTAAGATTTTCTGTTCCTGCTAAAGTCTTCATTATAAAATTAACTATATCCTGTCTGTGAGTTCGTAAAAGCAAGCAAGGCCCTGTCCTATCTAAAAATTAGCTAGTAAGCACCTAAGGCTACAATCTTGTATTATTGCTTTATATTTTGATCACTCTTTATCACTCTGCACAGTTGGAACTAGACTCTAAAAAAATCTTCAGTTTTATTTAGGCACTTAAATAGCTGATGGATTTTGAGAAAAAAATCAACTCTTGTTGAGATACTGATTGTTGGGGTTTGATTTGGCTACTGCCTCTCCGGGCAGTTTCTGCCCGCATTCTCCACCAAAAAATGTTATGGTTTTGCTCTGGGTCAATTTGCTTTCACACCCACCACACAATTACTATTAGTTGAGAGAAGGTTTATGCAGACAAACGAGATTGAATTTAGGGAAAATAATATGAATATTTATTATTAGTAAAATCAAAATAAAAGCTACTAAAGAACTACATTTACAATAATTCTATTTAAGTAAAAGTACTAAGTATTTACAGAAATACTCCTTCCCCCTTCTATATCAGTCCAAGGAGGAGAAGCAGTCCTTTTCTCCATTCTCGGAGTTCTAGTTCTCTCTCCAGTAACTCTGCAGCACTCTCATCGCAGCTGGAATTCTTTCTTTTTCTCTGTGTCGGCTTCCAGGGCTGGGCCTACTCCCCTCCTGGGCTAAGATCAGAGGCTGGGGGGTTACCCAGGCCCTGAAGGTCTTCTCTTCCATGGGCTTGCAAGGAGACACTTGCCTACCATGGATCTTCTTCCACAGGGTTACAGGGGATGATGGTTTATGAGTCCACCTCTGTTCCCTATGGAGGTCCCTTCCCATGGGAGAACAGTCCTTGATAAACCTCTTGGCATGGGTCTAGCATGGATCACACACTCAGATCCCAACATCCCACCTGAGTCGTCTTGCTCCAGTG
Organism: Empidonax traillii; assembly: GCF_003031625.1. Classification (NCBI taxonomy): domain Eukaryota; kingdom Metazoa; phylum Chordata; class Aves; order Passeriformes; family Tyrannidae; genus Empidonax; species Empidonax traillii. Next base: position 171,690 of record NW_020955211.1, read on the forward strand.
TGGGTTTTTTCAGGGTCACAAATCTCCAGTAGCAGCATGGATCTCTCACTAAGATCCCAAGCTTATCCGAGCCGTCCTTGCTCCGGCATAAGCATTGTCCCCTTCAAGGGTCACAAAGTCTTCAACAGGACTCTGCCTCACCTCAGGTCTCTCATGAAGTCTCAACTTCTTCATGCATCAATTTATTCCAGTATAGACTCTTCCACAAGCAGTACGGGGGTCTCCTCACCCCAACAAACTTTCATAGGTGGCAGGGATTTATTTTTCAATCTTTTCCCTGCTGAAGGGAGAGAGCAAAAAGGGGGAGAAACAAGTCCCCTTGCACTGTTCTTCTCTCTCCTCCGGCTGCCAGTTTTGACCTTGGACATTATCTCTTTGTTGGAATTTCTTCTGCCGCAGTTTCTGTCCAAGCAGTTAGTCTTTTAAACTTTTTTCTTCTCTCTCTTACAAGAGAGAAGGGGGAGCTTCAGTGCTACACTTGCCCCTGGCGCAGGGCCGGGGGAGGAGGGGGCCTGGCCCTCCTTGGGCCCGCTGCTCTTCTACATGGCTGCTGCCCCTACTTTCAACTGTGCAACCCCCTTCTCTTCCGTTTTCTTAAAAATGTAATTAGCAAAGGCGTTACTGAGAGTTTTAATTGGCTTCGTGTCCGGAAATTCACTTGGACAAAACCATTCTCAGTCCCAGGGGCTGGCAACTGGGCAAAACAACAACACTGATGGTCAAATTTTTAAGAGACAAGTGAGGCAGACATTTAACAAACGTGTCTGTCTGTAGTAAAAGAACTTTCTATTAAAACCAATAATAGTTGCTTTTATTCCCAAAACCTAGCTGTAGACCTATTTATAGATAGCCCTGAAGGAGTTTAAACAAGCTCCCAGATGAAAAGTGAATCATTAAACATAAAACACTAAAATAGAGCTGAATAAGCGATTAAAATATGTGCTTGGCAGCAGAGATGTCTGGAATTTTATTGGGTTTTTTTCACTTCTCTTTGCTGCATCTGTCTGTGGTGGGAGATGAGGTGACAAAATCATTACAGAAAAATACAGAGCAGAGCACAGGCAAAAAAGTTTCCTCCTTTCTCTCCTCCAGTGCTGGCCACACAGCCGCTTCGACTGTGATCATTGGGTTAGTAATTGAAAAATGGAGGAGGGTACAGGTCCTGGAAACCCCTGAAGGATGGAAAACATGGGTATTGGCATTTCTTCCTCTGTGTGTGTGTGTGTTTACATACAGAAAGGGCATACTCTTTTTATAGTTATGTTTTTTTCCTCTATCCTTGCCAGATAGTTACTTTTGTAGGTAATAAATCACTTTATAGCATCTAATTTATGCTTCCACATTTAGTGGCATTTCCTAGGACTTTTTGCAGATCCTGTTTAACTCATATTTTTTCATCCATTCTCTTTCTCTCCCTCCCTTCATCCTTCAAAGCATACAGCCCTCTTTGATATTAATACAACTCTTCACCTTTCTTAGACAAAGACAGTTGCATTATTCTTGAAAATATTTGGCTCTCTGACTGTGCCTTTGTATTGCTTACTCAGAAATATGCACAAAGATTCTGCTGTCATGTTATGTCTGGCACGTGCATAAACCTGTACAGCAATTACATGAAAAGCTTCTTGCAGAAATGTTGAAAAAGTCTGTGTTATGGTTTGTTCAAAGAGATAGGCAAAATAGAAGACAACTTAGAGTCTGAGAAAGAAACAGGAATTCCTTCCCTTCTGTGCCATGAAAAGCTGATCACATTTATCAGTTTCAGCCTTCCACAAGTCTCTGTATCCTTTGATTTGTTTTATTAATCTTTGTCACCCCAGATTTTCTTACTGAGGCTTTCCAGTGCTCTTCTTGCTCTTTCATTGTCACCTGAAAGTGGTTACTGCTACCAAATATTGTCTGGTATATGGAAATTCAACCCGAGTGATGTTGCTGAGAAAGGTTGGTCATACACTGCCTGTGACACAGGCCTATGAGCTAATAATTAGACACTCTAAAAATGGCAGATTAATTTTGCTAGTTTATTGTGCTGATTCTTCAGACTGGCTGTGTCCTGATGAGCTTCTCCCTTTTTTTCTCCTGTCATTTCAGGATGGCACCCTCTGCAAGTTCACAGACAACATGAAGCTGAGAGGGTGTATTGATCTGCTGGAGGGCGGGAAGGCTCTGCTGAAGGATTGGACAGGCTGGATTGATGACCTGAGGCCAATTGGATGAGGTTCAAGAAGACTGAGTGCAGGGTCTTGCTCTTGGGTCACAACAACCCTGAGCAGCACTACAGGCTGGGGACAGATTGGCTGGAAAGCTGCCCGAGGGAAATGGACCTTGGGGGTGCTGGACAAGAGTCAGCTGTACATGAGCCAGCATGTGCCCAGGTGGCCAAGAAGGCCAATGGCATCCTGCTTGGGTCAGAAATAGTATGGCCAGCAGGACAGGGATTGTCCCCCTGTACTGGGCACTGTTGAGGCCACACTTCAGGTGTTGTGTTCAGTTTTGGGCCCCTCCTGACCAGAAAGACACTGAGGTGCTGGAGCAAGTCCAGAGAAGGCCAGTGGAGCTAAGTAAGGGTCTGAGCACAAGTCTGATGAGAAGTAAGTGAGGGAGATGGGGTTTAGCTTGGAGGAAAGGAGCCTTAGGGGAGATGTCATCAGACTCTACAACTACTTGACAGGAGGTTGTAGCCAGGTGGGGGTTGGTCTCTTCTCCCGGGTTATAAGTGAAAGGATGAGAGGAAGTGGCCTCAAGTGGCCTCCCTGCACCAAGGAGGTTTAGATTGGATATTAAGAAAATTTTTTCACTGGAAGTGTTGTCAAGCATTGAATTAAGCTGCCTGGGGAAATGGTGGAGTCACTATTCCTGGAAGTGTTCAAAATACGTGTGGATGTGACACTTGAGGACATGGCTGGACTTAATGACCTTAAAGGTCTTTTCCAACTTTAACAAATCTATGATTCTATTGGAATAGTATGGAATGGAATAGTTCCATATTATAATTATTTCTGTGTTATAATTAGTTCCATATTATAAATAGTTCCATAATATGGTATGGAATAGTTCCACAATAACAGATGAAAACTGACACTTACAGTTTTAGCTGTTAGTCAGGTAGCAGAAATGAAGGTACCAGGGCACAAGTTATTGATAAATAGATCAGAAGAAATGTCCGACTTCAGTGGACTACTGTCTACCCCTATTGCAAAATCTTTAAGACTATAGAAGTGAATATAGACTAAACTTTGTAATGTCCTGGAATGTGCTCTAAAAAATGTTTGTTTCGTCTTGAGGATGTAGCAAGCATACTCCTATTGAAAATAAAAAACAAAATAAATCAAACAAACAAAAACCAGGAAAAAAAAACAACAGCCAAAAAAAACCCTCAAAAGCAGCAATTCTGTATACCAATGTAGTAAAGAATGGGATAGGAAGCTGAGAAATATATATAATTTCATAGTTTAAAAATGATTAGGGTTTTACTGAAAAGGAGTAAACATTCATCAGTTTGAAAGGGTGCCTGATTGGTTAAATTGCATCTACAAACTTTCTTCCAGCCTTCAGATACATAAAATTTCAATAGCACACATTTCTTCAAAGTTTCATAAATTAGCTGTTCTGGATGCTAGCTTCTCAACCAAGAGGGAAAAAAACCTCTGCTGTAAACTCATTTTGGAATAGGTCAAAGACGTGAAAGCTGGTTCAAAGCTTTAGAAGACTGTATTTATAGAAGGGATGGACAAATATTCATTTTGCAAAGAGATGTGATATTATTTCTGCTCACGGTGTTTTAATTCCCTCTGACACAGAGTGGTTTGTCATTTCATATAGAATCATAAAATCATAGAATATGCTGAGTTGGAAGGAACCCATCCAGGATCATTGAGTTCAACTCATGTCCCTGCACAGAACTGTTCCCAATAGTCACACCATGTGCCTGAGGGCATTGTACAAATGCTTCTTGAACTCAGACAGGCTTGTTGCTGTGATCACTTCCCTGGGAAGCCTGCTGTGTATGATTTATGATGAAGTGGGGGGGAGAAGAGGATGGATGGATGGATGGATGGATGGATGGATGGTAGCTTGACATCCACCATACAGCAGTAGCAGTGTTTACCTGACTGCTCTCTGTCAAGAGTTGAGAGGAAAGTGAACAATTTGGAATGGGAATGTTTCCAGTTAACTGAGTTAATCTCTGAAGATATCAGGCAAGAATTTCATATTCTTTTGCATGACAAAATATACAGCATAGCAGCTCATTTCACCAGGCCAGGTCTGCCTGTGAGTCTGCAGAGAGATTTTTTGTGCTTGCATGGTACACCACTCTGCAGCACAGCTTGTAGGTTCAGATCCAAAATCTATAAAATATGATAAAATGCTTTGGGATAGAGGTCAGACATGAAATACTCATATTATTCATGATGTACTCTTACCTCACGAGAGTTTCAGATATTGTCAGTGCTTTTTATAACTCTAAAACATGTGATCAAAATAAAGAGGTAGGACAGGAATATTTGTCCTTTGGACATTTTCTTTCCATTTCTGATTCATGTGTTCAGACACCTGTATGGCCTCAACTTCCTAAGTATTTTTGCTCTCTGAAATAAACATTGCTGACTGCATAGGTGAGATGCAGATTGTGAACTCTTTATGCAGTAAACTGTATTTATGCTTTGATCACTGAATCTGTCATTTCCACAGGCAGATATTTGTGATGTCAAAAGTAATGACAGGACTTACTGGCAATGCCTGCAGCAAGCTTACAGTCTAAGAAAAATGGACAGATTTTTGTCAGTTGCTGCAACTAGTTTGTCAGTTGCTGCAACTAGTTTGATTTGATAAATCAGCTAGTGATTTATCAAAGATAAATCACATATCTTTGCTGAATGACCTTTGTTTCACTAGGCAATACTCCTTTTACTGAATTTTTCATGATGAACAAAATAATGTCTTTAATTTTTTATTATTTTCCAGATCTATCTTTTTCTTTGTTGATTTTGTAAAGCAGCTGCTCACATTATAAGCTATTCGTCCATATAATGGCCTTTCATGCTTTCTTAAGGTTTAAACACTTTTTACATCTTCTTTTCATTGTCCTCAACTTGGCCTGCTTTAAGATGGACCCCTGGGGAAAAAAGTGCTTCATAAGCAATCTTTTTTAGTATTCAATTCCTTATAATATGTTCCCTTTAGGACTTCATTTTATATTTCTCTCCAGCAGAAAACAGTAATAGATTCTGTAATTCTCCTTTTATAATGTCTTCTATTTATTGCACACATCTAATGGAGCTGCATGTCATACTCCAGTTATTTTGGAGTGCATGTTTAATAACCTGCTATATATTAGAAAACAAACATTGGTGTAAGAGCCTTTGCTCTTCACCAGTGTAGTTAGCTACATTAGTAAGGCAGAAAATGCTCTTTTATGTGAGCACATGTTAAAAATTGGACAGGTGTGATAAATATTACTGTATGCATAAAAATCCTTAGTATCCCAGCATTCTTTTCTGTCTGTAACTGTTTTTAACAATGGAACAAGTTATTCCTTACTTTTGTGTCTTGGAAAAGGGTAGTTTTGTGAGCATTTTGAGGTAAGCAGGACTGTAGTATTTATCAACAATCCACATTCACAAAACCTGAATTCATATTTCACTGAGCTATAATTTCGACTTTTTTTCTTTTTCTCATCAAACAAATAAACTGGCACTCCATTTCATATAGAGTAAGGCACTCCCGTGTTCCACATTTACTAAAAGCTTTGTCAACTTGTTTGGTAACTAATCTATATTCTGCCAAATTTGTACTTTACTTTCTGTTCCTGAGCATTTAGTATAAGGAAGATTCAACAGGAAGAAGAATGAAATAAGAATAGGACAAAAAAAGATCCTTCATAAAGTTTAGCCTTGCAGATAATAGCCATTCTTTTCTCCCCTGAAGAATAACTTTTTTTTTTTTTGTAATTATTTTTTGTTGCATTATGAATTTCAAACGTAATTAAACACCTGAAATTGGATCTGACTTTCTGAGTGTGAACTTCTACTGAGTAATAATCAAAATTAGGAATTTAACATGAATTTGCAGTACTGATGCCTTATCATGATGGAGAGTATTTTGTCTTTGAATCTACATTACCAAAAACATGGTATTTCAAAATAAGTTTTGAAAATAATACAATACATAGAAGTACACATATGCTAGGCAAATATTTAGTGCCACAGGATGAACTTTAAAGATTGTTTTTATGTTTGATAGAATCCTATTCCTAAGTGTTCTTTACTGTGTGTAAATTGCACCTTTTTCAGACATCTTTTTTTTAAATAGCAATTAACATAAAGCTGCATAATGTCTGTCATGCAATTTCTTGATGCAAAAAATTATTCCCAGTAGAGTGCAACATCACAAAATGTGCAAAAATATTATCTCTGGTTTTCTTTGGCTCTCAGTCTGATTACACTGTATTGCAATGGAAATTTTACTGTAGATAAGTTTCTGCTTTTAGTCTGTCTTTCTAAGGGAATAAATGTCACGACCTTATCTGCATGAGAACAAAAGTCCTTCTGCTAACCTCTCTAAATAATATGAGATGCTGGCCCATTTCATCTAGATGTGGCAGACAGAGAGGGAGTTCTCAAAGTCATTATCTTCCTACATTAGAAATAGAAATAAAAAAGAGGGAGTCAGAGAAGAGAGACCTTAGAGTTGTGCAGGAGTGGTACATTGGAAACCAAAATGTGTAAATTCCACTGCACAGGGAATTGCTTTTTTCTTTCACAAATTAGCAGTGCACATTCCTATAAAACTGCCAAAGCTGTCATTATGTATGTACAAACCCTCTCATGAAGAAATTGGGAAAAACATTGTGCACAGCAGCTATGTTGACTTTTGTGAGTCACAGCAGGTATGCAGAACTTTGAAGACAGTTTTATTTCTGTGAAACTGTTAGGCTTCCTAATCCTTGCATTTTTAGTTTTGTGCATGATTAAAATATCAACAGCTTTTTAGTTCCAAAGTAATCTCAAATTATAATTTTGTGTAAACATGGAGTTTTAAATTATTTTCTTTTAGATCCATACCTCCAATGTAATTATTGTTCAGTAAAGGAGGTTCTTAAGAAGCAGAAACAAATTTTAGGTACTTTAATAATTCACTGTGATGTGGTCTGAAATAAATATAAGACTTTTTGCAAAGGCCCATATCTAACAAGTACACAGAGATTGTTCATCTAAGATGAAAGATGTTTATTTAAAGAAAATTTATGAATGTGATAAAAGACTGTACTCTTTGTAGGCAATCTGACATGGCAGTAGAAAAATTTATTTCTGATGTATTAGCCATAAAATTTGGCCAAGAACGTAGTATATATTGGAGGTACAGTAATACACAATATTAGCAGCATTGCATGAAGCTCTAAAATAGACTAAATTAGAATAGTTCAGTTGGAAGGGGTCTGTAATGACAATCTGGTCCAACTGCCTGACCAATTCAACTGCCTGTCTACACACACTCTACAGATCACACTGACTACAGATCACACCCAGCCTTTAATGTTTACTTTACAGCTTGACCAAGTTTTCCTCCCTTTTTCTTTGCAGTCCTGCTTTTTTCCAGTCTTTTATTTAGTTATCTCATTTTTTTTCCTGAAGTAGTAGGTGATGGAAGTTCGTTCACTCTCCTGATACAGTTTTACAATACCAGCTGGCACTTCTGGGAAATGACAGCTGTATTCATGGTGGACTTTGCCCAGTTTCCCTTTCCAACCACTTCATGTTGCTATGAATTTCCCTTAAAAACAGAAAAGCCTCACAGAATCAATGATCTTTTCCATGTCCAACATACTTGTCAAAGTACTTCAAAAACCTTTTTAGAGAAATTGGGTAGACTAAACTTTAAAATCTTAGTTTTATTCTCAATTCTTTTACTACATTTGCAGTTTTTTGATTGAATTCTTTTTGTTATTTCTACGTCATCAGAAAATGTAGGTGCCAGACATGGAAACAGTGTCAGTTTGCAGAGGTAAAAGTACCTTTCTTTTCTTGTTAAACCAAGTGTTTATGTTGAGTCCTTTACCGATGACAGTCCACTAGTTTCCAAAAAAATCTGTCTCTCACAGTACTTACATTGTCATTTATTTGTACTTGCCTTGACTTCCTTGCCTGCCCCACAGGTCCCTGAGTTGTAGGCTGGTCCAACTTAAAGTTTGCTGGTGACAACACTGCACCCCATGCACACCAGGTTTGGGGAGGACCCTGACATTCATACCCCAGCAACAGACACCACACACGCATGGGCTGATTAATCATTTGGCCATTCAGAACTAAATTTTATTTAATCTAAAAATATTATTAACAAAAATAATGCAGTATCTCTACTGCAGCTGAGGATGACCTTCTTAAAATGCTTTAATTATCTTCAATTTCACTAAGCATATGCTTATGTAAAAAAAAAAAAAAAAAAAACAGAAAACAAACAAAAAAAAAAACCACAAAAAACAGAGTTGTAGGAATGGGTAGTAGAAAATTCTAGTTAACCATATTTGTATAATTTGGAAAAAATAATGATTACCATCTTCATTTAGTTTATCCAACATAAGGTAGAAAGAAAAAGGGAAGAAAATAGTCTGATCTAGCAGACTCAGAAGAAGAAAAACAAGCCCTGATAAAGATACAAGCCTTCACTTTCGCTTTGATTTTTCAGATTCATGGCGGTCTTTCAGAAGGCCTTTCCTTTGCAGATTTCCTTTCCCTCCCTTCCTTTGTAATTTCCTTTGCACATATGGCTAATAAACACAATCTGGGCTGCTTTTCAGTGCTCTAGCATTGCACAGCCTTTATCCTTTCACTTAAATGTATTTTACCTCCTAAACAGATTAGCAAGATATCTATTGGAATCAGTTTTGAGTCTATTCTAACTCCTAAGCCCGGTCTGAGGATTTTCTAAAACAGAGTTTCTGGTCTCCTAACATTGCTTATGAAGATTTTAGTGGTATCTCAGAATAGCTTTTTGAGTTTTATTGTTTAGATACTACCTGGCACTGCTCAGTTCATAGCACGGATTAAGTTCTGCTGAAGTTCCCAGTACCATCTATCAAGAAGATAATGGGTGGAGTGTAGGAGCCAACTCTTGGTAATCTTCAGACATTTCCTCCAGTCATTAGCTATCAAAAGCTTAATGCCATGAGCTAGTGTCCTCACAGAGCACAAGTCTGAGAGGAATTTGCCGTGCTTGGAGGAAACAAGAATTTGTCTTTACTCCTCAGGACCAACTCTGCCATCAGAGCTGACCCTGCTGTGGTCAGGGCTGGGCTAGAGGTGTCCTGAAGCCCTTCCAGCCTGAATTACCTGCCCTGTGTGTGGGGATGTGGTAGATTGGTTCTAAAGCACCTTCTAGCTCGTTTGTCTGAGACTCAGAGCATAAAGCCTCATGGCTGCAGATGGGGTTGAATAAAGCCACAGCAGTGCTTAGGTCTTAAAACACACCTCTCTTACTTCTTTACTTTCTGCCTTGTTTTACAGCACTTCAGTAAGTTGGTTCTGCTTCACCTAACATGGGCTAATATTCTGAAAGTAATGTGATCACTGTGTTTTTCTGCTTTATTTTATTAATATGTTAATTAAAAGAAAATAAATCTCTAAAGCAAAACCAAAATTCTATGCTGAGTTTCTAGGGTATTTCTACTGTCATGTAACGAATGTCAATAAACAGAAAAAAGAGGTGTTTTTTTTCTCCTGGAAGTTAGTCTTCAAATGTTTTTCTTCAATAAATTTCTGTATAACTATCACTAAGTTTATAGTTGCGTTAAGTCTAATTAGTCATGGACATTCACCAGCCAATGATTTTCACCTCATTTGCTCTGAGTACATATCTACCCTATATAACTTTTATGCTTTTTAATACAGTGTAGGTGATTTTTATTGTTGACAACATCTAAGTTTTCTACAAAGAGGTATAAATAAACGATAACTTTAAAAGATGTGATTTAACTAACTTCTCTTGAGAGCAAAATTGTTGTTTTATAACCCAATATTTACTTGTGGATTGATTATTTAAATGTTTAGATACTAGTTTCATAGATTAATCCTTTGTACTTAGCTCTTTGCCTCTGTTCCAAAACCAGACAGAATCCCTTCACACCTTATAATACTCCTAACTTTAATGGGAAAATAAAATTTTTACTAAAGTGTCTAGCTCAACTTAAGTTCTCAAAAAAATCCTACGTCGTAGTTTTCCAGCTTTGTATGACAGAAGCCCACTCCAAAAGTCAGTTTACTTGGATTAAATTAATATCTCCTGAATTGTTGTTTAAATAGCAAATTAAATTACATTTCATTAAAAGTTACAGCACACCCACTGTACAAGTTGCTGAGGAAAAGGAAGCAAGGCAGATATTTCTTTAAGTAAAAATACTTTTGAATCACAGAGTCGCAGAGTGGGTCATGTTGGAAGAGACCGCAGTGGGTCATCTGATTCCACCTCCCTGCTCAAGCATGGTACACTTTTATGTCCAAACAGTTCTTGAACATCTCCATTGAGGGAAACTCCACAACATCTCTGGGCAGTCTGTTCCAGTGTATGGTCACTGCACAATAAAGAAGTTTTTCCTCATATTCAGGTGGAACTTCCTGTGCATCAGTTTCTGCCCATTGCCTCTTGTTCTCATGGTTGGAATCACTAAGCAGAGTCCGGCTCCATCCTCTTGACACCCTACCTTTAGGTATTCATACACAGTAATAAGGTCCCCCTCAGTCACCTCTTCTTTAGGCTAAACAGGCTTGGCTCTCTCAGCCTTTCCTCATAAAAGAGACACTCCAGACCCTTGACCAGCTTAGTAGCTCTCCACTGGACCTGCTCCAGGAGCTCCATGTCTCTTTTGTACTGGGAGCCCAGAACTGCACATATCCAAATGTGGCCTCACCAGGACTGAGTAGAGGTGTGGGATCCTTTTCTTCAGAACTGCTATTAAAAGTGTGTGGTGTGCGCTATATAGTATTTTCTCTAGGAATTCAGGGGAAGGATGTTTGGTTTGTTTTGATTTTACTAGAAACAATAAAAGGAAGTTGTTAAAACATATTGATTACTGACAGTATGTCATGGTCCAAAATTGTCAGGTTTTGGGTTTTTTTGTATAAACATGAGCTCTTTAGTAACTGCCAAATTCAAAAGCTAAATTGCTTTGATAAATGCAAATTTTAACACCAGTTGAGTATCTTGTCTGTTCGGATGATAGGTTGCTTCTAGGTGGAAACAATAAATACGGACTTGACCAAAAAGCAAAGAGAAAGCCAGCACAGGGAATTTAAAAGAAGAGTGCCAGAATGAGATGGGATTTACCATTAATTCTGTATTAAATATTTAATTAATTTCAATAGAATTGTCATTTTATGAACAACTCACACAATATTTTCTTAAATTTCTGATCATAAAGTAAAATCCCCTTTTTTTAATGAATTTGTAGGTTAACAAAAGGCAAATGCTGTTTTTTCATGCACAGTGTAATCTCTATAAATTGTTATTGATTTAATCAATATAATTAATTAATAGGAGGGCAGAAAAAGATTGTTTCCTAAGAAAATTAGAGGACAGTTTGAATAATCTTATTTTTTACTGCAGAGAGCAAGACTGAATAGACAAATGGAGGCTTCTAAAATGACCTGTTGGAGTCAAAGGCAGCCCAAAAATCTGTCCAAACCCACAGCTGCTCCATATCTGCAGAATATCAGTGAGACAGGTCACATGCTCTTTCCCAGTCCTGCTTGACTGATTTTGTGTGCTTTTTATGGTTTATGTTATTCTATCAAGGAGTTCAAAACATTAAGCCGGTCGTTTCATTTTAGTTGAAGTATTACTGGCCATGCTATAGATGTCTTAGGAAGCACCATTTACTCACATAAAAGGAACTTACTGAAAATATGAAAACATAGCACTGTGTTATGCATCAGCTTACTATGATAATATTTTGAAATACAGATTTCATGATGTCTATGAATATCAGTAATATTATGAGCTTCCAGGTTTTTTAAATGCTTTACAGAAGATATGTTAAAGTTGAAACACTGCAATAAATATCAACATTTCTGCACTTCTGAAGATGTAATTTTTTAAACTCTTCCACACTTATAACAAATCTTTCAGTGTAAAATGAACACTCTCCCCTTTTTATGTTACTTAAAACTGTGGGGATTCTAAGAATATAAGGTACTTTAGATACCAGCATTAGAAAAAGCTTATTCTGAGGAAATATAGGAAATAAATATATTGAGTATGTTCTGGACTTGATTACAAACAGATAAGCATACAGTCTGGATGCACACAGAAGTGATTCCATTATATTCATTCATTCCATTATATTCATTCCATTATATTCATACTCCAAGTAAAGATAGCAGTAGTGATAAGGATGGTTGTATAATATTCCAAATATTTATGGGGTTCTGGTTTTACTGATGTTTATCCAAATCTTCTGCAGTTTGCCAACTGGAAGCTTGTAACTGTGCGAAACTAAAGATGCTCATTCTTCTACAAAGTCATCCTTTTCGTAAGCTTCTGCTGTATTAAAATTATTCAGAGAAAGGTACTAAGAGCAAAATGCTAAGAGAAAGAAAATTCTATCAGGTAAATCAAGAGAATTATTGTAGGTAACTGTTCCTGAACATTATCTTGGACAGATACATTGCAAAGCATTCCAAGTTACTTTTATGAAAATAAAAATCAAGCTTAGATTAGGTATTTATTAAAATCCTCAACTGCTGACCTCTTGGAGCATTTGACTGATGGTTTCCTAAAACATTTTTATTACAGTAAAATCTCTCCATTTACCCTTGATAAATATCTCCCATATGCAACTCCCTTAAGAAACTCACAAGAAATATTACAATATTTGATACAACTGGGACTTATCCCAGATTAATACCTTACTGGTCTCTCATAAATTCCTCTAGTAGAACATAGTAATATTGGAACAGACTACAGATTCAACTGACACTGCAGTGATGTGTGTACTTGTTTCAAGAAGCGTTTTGTACACTGTCAAACACTAGGAAATTTGTAGGTGCAATTCTAGTCTAACTTGGTCCCTGCAGAACTTTTAAAATGTGTTTTTCCTTTTTGATGGCTTACAATTTTCACACTATAAAAATCCCAAACCTCTCAAAGGCCTTTTAAATGCCCACAAAGGCTTTCATATGAACAAGAAGCTGAAGTGTTGAAGCTGTTTATTTGAGAAAGTGAGAGATAAGAGTCATGTCTAAATGATGGTTTGGGGCTTTTTTTTAGAATATTTTTGCAGTTGTTGGAGTGTGTTTACAAAGTTCTAAAACTCAATAGAAATTCACCTTTCATTTTATTTTTTTTATTAAATTTTTTAGATATAAACATTGTCATCTCTTGACAAGTCTGCAAAGTCAGATTTCATAGCTTCATAGAAGAAATGCTCCCAATTCTTGTAGCAACACACCTGAGGAGAATCAGAGATAAGGTTTTCCAATGTAGTTTGACTTGCCTTGCTCTGACACTATTTCTGCTTCCTGATCTCACTGCAGTTTTGCTGACTGTCTTTCATACAGTAATTTCTATAGCAAGACCAGATGCTCTGCCTTGTCCACATATGGGAGCATATCATGGCTGGAGATTTTTTCTTCTTGTCCCTCTTTACTATGTCATTGGTTTACACTCTAGGAAGAGACAGTAGATTTGAACAGTCTGTTATCCAATTTGCTTGCAAAATACCTGGGTGTACGTTGTGTGCTTGGGTTTGAATAACTGCTACTGTAGGAACTAAGGTTAATAAATTTTAGAATGTAGTCATTTCCCTGGGATTTGTGAAGGAGCTCAAGCTGTGACTGTCATCAGGTAGAGAAGTAGGATGGTAAAACCAAAGATGCACATTTGTTGTAAGTGAGAAACTAAAAATTCCAAACTGTAGCCATACAACCAGAGGATGATAAGTAACTGGAGACCAGCAGAGCTGTCAGTTCTCAGAGCTTTTTTGACTGTTTCCAAATAAAATTTGTTCAGAATCTTGATTCTTCATCTAATCATGGAAGTTTAAACTAGACAGGATGCATATTATTTATCATTATACTCAGAATAAAGTAGTCATTATGAAGAGTTTATAACAGAACTGTATCCTTCAATCAGTGTATATAAAGTCATAAATGTGATGGAAATTCACAGAGAATGGCATTGTTCACCACATACCATAACATCCCTGGATTAAGATAGCAGACATCAAAGGACATAATTTTGTAGTTAACTTAAAATTTAAATTGATTACCAGACATTTTGCCACAGGATGTCGTGACTCAAAAACACATGGGCTTAACAATTTCAGGAACCAGAAATCTGTTGATATGGGATAACCATTGGAACAGAAGAATTTCTGACAGAGAAATGTCCTGAATTATGCTTTTTGGAGGCAAAGAAAATATTCCTATACTTGTCTTTTTCTACTTTCCTTCTCTACTGCTTCAGTAGTTGCCAGTCTCTGAGATACCCAAACAGAAGCAGCTTTGGTCTTCTTTTCTTAATGCTAGGCTGTCACAGAAAGGACAGATTTGCTGTGAATGGGAAGAACATTTTCTGGAAACACTGAAAAATCTGGAACTTAGATTTTGTTACAAGAGCATCTACTTTTGATTGTAAAAGCATGGATGGATTTCAGAATCTACTGAGATCTGTTATTACTGCTCAGCCCATGCTTAAATGTCCTGTTAAAGACCAGGAGCAAATATAACCAGGAACTCCAGTTATCCTGATCCATAAGCTATAGTTCATGTTGAAATCAATTTATTTACCTTCTAGTGAGAAGCAAAAGAATGGAATAATTACTGAAATATAAAACTGTATACAAACTGAAATAGAAAATGCATGTGTTTCTAGTTATGGGCTAAAATTTCAGACTTTAACCTTATCAGGTGTCAGTCCAAGTTGTGTAATTGTACAGCTGCACCCACTGCATTAGAGTAAGAATATGTGTTTAAATATAAGAATGTGCTGCATTTGTGTTACTTAAGCATGAGAAATATTATAAATTATGAGATGGATCATCTTTCACACATACTGATACTGCATTTGTTAAAATATCATTTCATTTTTTTTGTTTTTGTTTGCTTCAATTAACTAACTTCAGTTTTGGTATTTGAACCAAAACTGTAAGAGTGATTTTACATCTGAAATAAGTTTTTCCATTTTTTCTATATGATAAGAAAATAAAGAATAAATTAGTTCATTAAATGTAAAAAAATTGCCCCAAATTAATATTTAAATTATATCAGTGTTTTATTTGTAACTTTTCATAAGAGTTGTGAAGAAATATATTAATATAGAGGATATTGCAACAATTCTTCTTGCAATTATGGTCTTCAGTAAAATATAATTGATTTCAGTAATTTCTGCAGTCCCCAGATTAAAAGAAATGTTATGTAATAGGTTAGGGCCCAATATCTGTTGATATTCAAAAGAAGAGTTTACATTATTATTAGAACAATACAATAAAATGACAAAATATTGAACGTACCTCCAAAAAACCTTCAAAAACAAAATTAAAGAAAACCACAAACCTCAAACCACATTGAATAACTAAAAACAGCTTGTGTGCTTTTGGAACAAATTGTTAAAAAAATATTCTGTCTGTCTTTTCAATACATGAGGCATTTCTAGCACATATCAAAGATATATCCACAAAATTAAATAGGGCCCTAAATTAGACATAACAATGCATGAAGAGTAATCAAATTGGAAATGGTAGGTTGGCTAAAACCCTACCTTATTAATAGAGCACCTTCCACAAATTATTCAGTTCATGGCAGAAATGAAGTGTATTAAACTTTCTCATTTTATCTTTGTTGGGGTAATGATAAAGAAAGTACAGTCTGAAAACTAATTAAAGGGAAAGTCTAAACAACAGGAAAACCTAATGAATTTTAAGCATTATTCACAGATAAGTGTTGGGGGAATTTTTCAAAATTTCTAATTTAACATGTGGACAGAGAAACTTGCTCAAAGGAAATCTTCTTGTTCCCAAACCAAAAATTGGAGCTACATTCTGTAATACAAAAACAGCTATAAATCACACTAATTCCCTTTTCAGTTATTAGCTCTACAGCTAATACCGGCAGTGGCAATCCTAGCAAACACCTGAGCAGTACAAGTAGGGCTTATTGTATCACTCATACTGCAGCCATGCACTACGTGCATCTCCTCCTTAAAATCTGAGTCTTAGATACAACTATTGCTGAATCCCTGATTAGACACATCAGGGGTGTAAGCTGGTTCTTTGAGACAGCCTCCTCGAGCAAAGCCAAAAGGTCAGAGCTTGGTTTGTTTTGATAACAAAATACTGTGAAAATGCCTGTTACTTTCCAACCTGGTCATGTTTTAAACTGTGTTTAATCTTCTTAGTGTAGAGGATTGTAGATTATTAAATCTACAGGGGATTTATTAAAATCTATGCATTTTACTGCTATGCAATACTTACCACAAAAATACTTCCTATGGAAACTGTTTCGGCATATTGGTACATAGATAAATATTTTAAAGATTTTAAAATGAAAGCTTAAAATACCAATAGGATTTCTTTTATGCTTTTATGACAGGACCAAAATGATTTTCCTATAAGGTACAAAGACTTTTTTGTTTGTTTTATTTTAGTGGTTTCTAATTTGGGCTAGGTGAGGGAGTACATATTTATGACATGCCTGTTGTATCATGTAAATAAGGAAAAATAGAGGGTTTAGACAAGTTTTGGAGCTGTATTTGAACAAATCAAATGTCTGGGAGAGGATGACAACAAACCCTTGATAGCTTAGATATTTCTAAAGATAGCTTTCTTTGGAAATTTCCACTTTTCTATGCATTCTTGCTCTTAAGAGGAGCGCAGCTTTGAAATGGAGCTCCTAAATGTCCCTTCTTAGCATCCTTTAGGTCACACCTTGAATGGTGAAATTCACAAGTTGCATTCTGGAAATGCACCTAATAAAATACCTACACTATATACATGCTGAATAGTTATTCTTTTCTGCAGCAGAATACAGTATCCAGGAGAGCTCTTTCCTTCCTCATAAGGGATGGCTCAGGATAATACAGCGCGATAGGGTTTTGAGAACTCTGTTGAATGTCAAACCTAACAGAAATGTGAACCATGTAAGAAGTTATTTAAGTGTAATTGATGTGCATAATCTTTAGTTATGCCAATCTTTCCTTTATACAGAGCTCACAAAGAGCATCAATATCTTTTCTGGGCTTTTTTTTTTTTTCCTTTTCTTTTTTTCTCCTTTTTTATATTTTTTTTTATTTTTTCTCTTTTTTTTAATTTTTTTTAAATTAATTGTCTCATGAAGTTCCACCAAGATTTTCACAACAATGCTCAGTCTAATGCAGAACAGAGATAACTTAATAGGTTATTAATAATCCAACAATTATTCAGTCTGTTGATTGAATCTTGAATCTATTCTATCTATCAACGTTAAATAGCCATCACTGTTTGCAACAATATTTTATTCTCTTACTAGTCTCATTTGTTATACAATTCTGTGCTCTACTAATTTATAGGCTGGTGTCATAATTTTAATTCTTTGTACCAACTATATTTTAAATGTCAGATTTTATCTTTCATAGAGTGTCTTCAATTATTGAGTAATAATCACAAGATTAATTAAAATGTGTGACTATTACCATTTACAAGATCATCTGCAAAACATACTGCATTTAAAATGGAATTGTTTCTTGCCACTTTTGCATGATCCTGGATAACTGTTCTGTTCAGGCTTCTCAATAAAGTTTAATTATACTAGCTAAATATGTAGTTTTCAAAAGCTTTATTTAACAAAGTGTCACAAATCGCCTTTTTCCTATTCAGTGCAAGAATAAAACTCAAAAAGCCCAGCAGGTGAAATCTTTCATATGACCATGTAGTTAGGTGTCATGGGTGGTTTCACAGAAGCATGTCACACCCTCTAACATAAACAAGTCTGATATATTTCAGCACTGAATTGTCCTAATCATGCAGTCAAAAAAGTTTGTGGCTCCCTGATATAACAGCCTCCTTTACATGAAGTTTTAATTTATTTGATTTTTACACATCTTCTAACTCTCGCTGAGCATGCTTTATTTCCTCTTTATCACCAGAAAACTACACCTCTCTGGGTTCTAAAAGTACAGTGTCCATCCAGGTAGCCAAATCACAAGTGGCTTTTTCAGTCAGACAACAAGATGCTGTTAATAGTTCCTCAACAGTCTGCTAAAAAGATTTACAATAGCTTTACTGGGTGAACTGAGGAAAAATGTGAAATGGAAATGAAAAAATCTGTAAGGTTTTTATCTTTTCTCTTTCCCTAAAGTTCTATTTCCTTACAGTGTGAATCCTGGACTAGCTATTACAATTTCTCTTTTCTTCATCTGGATATTAATATCAAGACAATTAATTTCTTTAAATAAGTCTTATCACTGTTTGTTTTTTTTTTTTTTTCAAATTAGGATTTCAAAGTGTTTTCCCTGTAATTTGTGAAATAATGCATTCTGAATGTTTGCATAACTCTTCTGTGGTTTTAGCAGTCATTGTCAGGAATAGCAAGCAGAAATGTGTGTACTCTTATAAAGAATCAGGATTAGACTAAAGTCCATTCCTATCATAGAGGGCAAAATAAATACTGCTCAGTTATTTATTTTTTAAAAAGGTTTCAGTGGGCAATAAGCAGAGGTCTAATCAAATAAAAATCACCTGTTTGCAGAGGACCAACACAAGACATATACAACACTTCAGTTCATGTCAAGACTTTAAATGGTTTTAATACAGATTTAGCACTGTAATTGAGAAATTTGGCTTGCTTTTGAAATTTTCCTTGTTTCTTCTTGTATCTTTTTATTTGTGCTACTGAAAATGCAGTGTCTGTTTTGATATGCATGCTATTCTGTACAATCACAAAGGCCACAACTGACAGAGAAAACAGCACTTAGATTTTGACTCTTATATTGTGTACCACAGTCATCATAGTTGTAAAGTCTATCCATGTACATAATTTTTCCTTTAAAATATAGTGTAATGTAAAGTAATGCTTGTTTGTTTGTTTGTTTTTAATTTAGGAATCAGTTTTTGTTGGTTTTGTTTGGTTTTGCCCAATATATAATTTAACTAGGATTTGGCTAATCGACCTAGGAAAAGTAATTTCTAATATTTAATTCATTTTGGGGTAATTACGTTTAAAAATCTTTATCTAGAAAATAAAAGAAAGAAGTATATACAATAGTCTATGATGGTTTTTTAAGTCCATCATAATGATGGAGCAGACTCAGTGGGAGAACGTTGCTGTCTAAATAATGAAAGACTGGATCTGAAATAATAATTTTGAAGGCTACCATAAATTAAGTGAGATGCTTGTCTGATAAGCATTTGCAGATAGCAAAGATACTGAGATTCGCGAAGAAAGTGGTTGTAGACAGTTTGATTCAAAGTCAACTCTGTGAAAACATTCCTGCAAAGGCTTTGTTAGTAGGTATATAAGTGATCACACTGAGGGGATTACCTGGCACAACAAGCTCTTTGGTTTTATCTACCATCCTTGGCACTGCTCATGTGCTTTAAAGCAGCCGAAACAGTTGCAGAAGGATTTGAAGAAGACAAGCTTTGCATATATTTTCACTGACATGATTCACTGCACTTCTCCCAAGCTCTCCAAAGCTGGATGGTCGAGCTCCTCTTGTGGAAGAAACAATTCCAGTAATGTGTTTCTACTGCTCTGCATTACAGGGATGAATTAAATATGTAAAAATATTTATGTATATTTAAGAAAGTAATCACCTTTGAACCATATGCATGCTCCTTGTTTGTCTATATGCAGACTAAATTCAAAAGAATATGTCCAGTTTGAACTTTAAACACCTTTTTTTTAAAATTGATACAGGCCCAGTATATTGCATGAAATGTGAAGCACCTAAGTTGCTCATTCTATTTCAACCTATTGTTGTGGTTTTGCTTTGGGTTAATTTGCTTTCACAACCCCCACACAATTATTACTAGTTGAGAGAAGGTTTATGCAGACAAAAGAGACTTGATTTGGGGAAAATAATATGAGCATTTATTACTAACAAAATAAAAACTACTAATAAATTAAAAATTGAAGAACTATATCTACAACAATTTCTACTTAAGTAAAAGTGCTATGTATTTACAGAAATACTTCTCCCTCCTTTATACCAGTCTAAGGAGGAGAAGCAGTCTCATTCTCCATTCTTGGAGTTCCAGCTCTCTCTCCAGTAACTCTGCAGCACTCTCATCACAGCTGGAACTTTTTTCTCTCTCTTTCTCGCTCTGTGTTGGCTTCCAGGGCTGGGCTTACTCCCCTCCTGGGCTAAGACCAAAGGCTGGGGGTTACCCAGGTCCCGAAGGGTCTTCCTTCCATAGGCTTGCAAGGGGACACTTGCTTACTATGGATCTTCTTCCACAGGGTTACAGGGGATAATGGCTGAAGAGTTCACCCCTGTTTCCCTATGGAGGTCGCTCCCCATGGGAGAACAGTCCTAGACAGACCACTCCAACATAGGTCTAGCATGGATCCCACACATGGATCCCAACATCCCTACCCGAGCCATTATTTGCTCCAGCGTAGGTCTTCTCTCTCTGTCAAAGTCACAAATCTCCAGTACTAGCAGCATGGATCTCTCACTGAGATCCCAAGCTTACCCAAGCCATTCTCACTCCAGCATAAGCCTCAGGGTCATAA
This sequence comes from Empidonax traillii, assembly GCF_003031625.1. Classification (NCBI taxonomy): domain Eukaryota; kingdom Metazoa; phylum Chordata; class Aves; order Passeriformes; family Tyrannidae; genus Empidonax; species Empidonax traillii. The sequence goes on from NW_020955211.1 coordinate 192,392, forward strand.
ATCTTCAACAGCAGTACGGATCCCACACACAGATCCCAGTATCTCACCCAAGCCATCTCGCTCCAGCGTGAACCTCATCCCCCTCAGGGTCATATTCAGAGTTACAAATCTTTGACAGGTTTCTGCCTTATCTCAGTCCTTTTTATGAAAAAGCTACATTCTTTGGTACATTCACAAGCTCCTCTGTGAGCCGCATGGGGGTCTCTTCACCCCAACAATCTTTTAAAGGTAGCAGGGATTATTTTTCAGTCTTTTCCCTGCTAAATGGAGAGAGCGAAAAGGGGGGGAAGAAGCAAGCCCCCCCTTCAAACTTTACTTCTCTTGCTGCAGCTTCAGCTGCCAGCTTTGACCTTGGAGGCTTCGTTATCTCTTCGCTGGAATTCTTCCACAGCGGTTTCTCATCCAAGTAGTCAGTCTTTTAAACGTTTTTTCTTCACTCTCTTACAGAAGAGAAGGGGGGCTTCAGTGCTACACCTGCCCTCCCCACCCCTGGCCCAAGCCGAGGGAGGAGGGAGCCTGGCCCTGCTCGGGCCTGCTGCTCTTCTACATGGCTGCTGCTCCTAATTTCAACTGCGTAACAAGTCTTCTCTTCCATTTTCTTAAACATGTAATTAGCAAAGGCGTCACTAAACTTTTGATTGGCCTTTTTGTCTGGAAATCACCTGGACAAAACCATCTTCAGCCCCAGGGATGGGCTGGTGTGCCAAAACCACGACAACTATGAAAATCTCTTTTTCTGAAAATTTTGTCTTTCCTGGGAATAGTCGAAAGGTGAATTATAAGCAGTTAGAACCAGTTTGAAATAGGAATGGATGAATGTGGGTGCTATAGTTTTGCTCCAGTTTTTATAGAGACAGAGACTAAGGCATTCATTCATATTGCTTTTCCAATTCTTTTGCACAGTAAATGAGGAAAGATGGTTTTTATTTCAATGCACTGTACAGTGTCCTAACTAGATTTTTTTTTCTTTTCATTTTACTTGGCTGTATTGTGTGTTGCTGAAGTGTTGTGAAATAACCTTGCTTCTGTATCATACTTACCTTTGTTAATAGCTCAATGACTCACTGGCCAATGGCTGGGTTACAAAACAATAGGCAAGGAACAGCATCAAAGAATTAGGCAGCCATCTTCATTAGAGATATCTAAATCATCAAAGATATCTAAATCTATAAATTTAATCTGTAAATATTTGATAAGATTAATTATCCAAACTTTCAAATATATTATTAAGGTATTTATGAGTACTCTCCTGCCAACCAATGCTTAATCTACAACTTGAAATACATGCAGGAGCCAAGTCCATATTGTATCTGATGCACAGAAGCATATGCTTTTCAGCTGCAAATATTGATAAAGGGACCAATGTATGTCACAAACAATAGAGATGTAGGTTGAGAATATACAGTCACGGTTACATCAAAAACTTATTAGGGAACTTATTAGAGAGTTTTTAATTTTTTTCCCTATAAAGTAATAGAAAGAATTCAGAGAAGAAATCATAATATCAAGTAAAAATCTTCATTATTGAATCTCACAAGCCCCAGAATTGCATAGGATAAGGTGTTTCTTCCCATTTATCCTAGCAGTTGGTATTACAAAAAGTAGATCTGCAAGAGATCAGCAGTGAAAGGTACTTCTTTACTGTGTAGTTTTTCTTTTCTCTTCTTGAGAATGCAGACATAAAGCTCAGATACCAGTTTTGGATAAGAATTTTTCATATTTATTTTTCAGCAGCAGCTTCTTGGCAGATAACCCAAACAGTTTTGTTGGCAGCTCCATTCTTGTCCCTTGGTGCATCTGTTTTAACGGGCTGAGTTATTCTTCAGTGATGAAACTTTTTCTTTCAGGGAACTTGTGATATTTCCTTTTGTGCAGAATATGGAAAAGGCCAGAAATTTCTAGAACTTTAGGACCAGCTGAACTCATATAAAACATTTAATGCCTATCACTTTATTAGTGGTCTAGTGGTTAAGGACGCAGCGCTGTCTCCGTCAAGGCCCGGGTTCGATTCCCGGTCGGGGCCACTCCCCGGGCAGATGGAGCTCGTTAGCCCTGTAAGGCAATCCATCTACGTCCTGAGGACCTCGCTGCCACCATCCAAGCTTGCTTGGCCCCGGCAGATGAACCTCAGGATTAAAGGGTGGGCTCAGTTCCGCGCACACTGTGTCTCACCTAAAAAATCCAATGCGCAGGCTGGAAGGTGTAAAGACCTTCCCCGGTTCTTTGTTCACGAAGACTGGCCATTATTATTAGTATACATTCCTGAACTTCTCTTTTTCTCTCATTTTCAAATCTCACATGAAAACTAATCCTTTTTGCTCTTCAAATTATTTTAATGCCTTATCTCAAATTTTGTTCACAGATTGTAAAGCATTTTTTATAGAGCTTGTCTGAAAGAACTGTCATAAATGTTGACATGTATTATAAAAACTGCAGGCTATTTTTTTCTCATTTCTACCTCAATAGATGCTTTTATTTTGCATCAGATTCCATATTATTTAAATCACTTTACACCTGCATGTTAATACGTGAGATACCTCTTGCTGTGCCAAATTAATCAGGGAAGAGTTTTTGGGTCTGATAACTTCTTTTTCTCTGAGTATTAATGCATAATTCATCTTGGAAAGTAAGCAGCCTTTGACCTTACTAACCTTTGAAAGTAAGAACAGTTAGAAATCCCACACAGGCCTGGGATCATGGTGAATATTTTACAATCACTAGATGATGGAACCAGGTGAGTTGAAATAGTCTGTTAGTGTCCCTTCCCACTGCTCTGCTACTGGAAAGAAGAGAAGACGAAACTGCAAGTTACTCACAAGTTCTGGAAAGAAAAATACAAAATCCATTTCTAAAACCTTGGGTTTAGTGACAAGCATTTATTCAATTGTAGAGAGATTAAGAAGTGAATAGTGAATAAGATACAGATTGACCCTTTCCTGCTGAACAGATAAAATGTTTATAAGAAAAGAAGTCGCTAGCTTTCTAATTTGAGTACCATGAGTGAACCTGTCATAGGCACTTGGGAAACCTGTCAGCAGTGGTTGGTGATCCAGAGATGTAGGAAGAGAAAAACACATCTGTGCCTGTGTGTGTAAAAGATTAAGGAGATGGCAATCCAGCTATGTATAATAAATATCAGAAATATGAAATCTTTCTGCATGGTTGCATTCTTGAATCCCCAAAACCTATATATTGCACAAGAAAAAGGAAACCACCATTTTCAGAGGAACCAATAGTTCAGCTAGTATGATTAATACTTATCATGTAGTCACAAGTAAGCACTGAACTATGATGCAAAAAGAGGGAGTTTCCTCTTACAACTTTACTGGTTTCATGAAAGAGAAGTGAGCCATCAGTGTACGTTATAAGGCATGACTTAGGTCCTTCACTCTGAAGGGAAATTTGACTGTGAATCCCCATACTAAATAGTCATCTCTCACAGTGTTTTAATTGATTTAATTGATTTTATTTAATTTTAAATAAACTGACAATTTCTATATGTACCTCTCATTGTTCCACATGCCTTTTGAAAAAACTGTTGTTTCAGAGAGGGCATCTATTTTTGCTGGTTTTCTGCAAGCTAAAGAAATTTCCATACCTGGTTCTATGAAAAAAAAAAAACAAAAACACACCACCAAACCCCACAAACAACAATAGCATAATTTACATAATTCAAAAGCATGGAGAGACTCCAAGGCTGTACTGCACACATCTTATCATGTATCACATTATTCCATAGAAAAATGGATTCTGCAAGCCCTTACACTCTTTTGGAAGGGCTTTCCTCTCTTTTCCACATTTACAGGAAAATAAGGCCCATAATTTGCATTCACTGCTGGAGCCCAGCTATTATTAGCAATGCCCAGCCAGGATTACAGGACACTTTAGCAGAACCTCCCAGCCCAGCCTGCTGTTTTTGTTTGCACGTCTGTCCAAGGACACTGCCAGTGAAAGTGGTATTTCAGTGTCAGCATAGATGAGGGCTTTGACAATGGTTTCATCTCAGCAACATTCCCAGTCTGGTTGGGATGGAAGAGCATGCCTGTTCATTAGCACATAGCTGAACGCAGTCCCTGAACTGTCTTCTAAGCAGGAGGGCAGGATTCAGCTGCTGAGGACATGTTTCTTGTGCCATATGGGAGTCCATGGGAGTGAAAGGAGTCTGCATGGCCTGGGAGACATAGCACAGCCTAGAAGGTCTTTGTTGTTGACTGATGATTGCTGTGTTGATGACTAAATAGACAAAATTACACATATAAACCACATGAAACTGATAAAATTGCATGAAGAAAGTTACACCATTTTCTTTTTGTAGAGTGTCACAACATTAGTACTTGAAAGTTTGTAACTTCTTCAAACTAGACTCTCAGAAATGCTTAACAGAAGCATATTCTCCAATGCCAAACTGAAAGATACATTAAAGAATATGTCATTTGGGTTTTGATAACCAATATCAAGGGCTTTATATGCTCTTGGGTACACAAGAACAGATCTTTTTCATCACTGAAGTCTGAGTATTCAAAGTTGAAGAACCTATATCACCTACTCCAATTACAACACTTCTAAAATATTAGTCCAATACCCTACTTTTTAATCAATTCTTTACTCCCTAACTACAAGGCCTCTGAAATCTGTTACTGAAGACCAGGCTTCTTAGATCTGCCTAAAGTATTTTACATATAGGGAAAACTTCTTCAGCATCTTAAAAATTGAATAAAAGCAATAAATGGCAATGCAGATGTTGAAAGAATCAACACAGCATTTGTAAACCTTCACAGACTTACACAGGACAATTGAAGCTGGACATTCACAAATACAAAAGCTTATTTACAATTGTATCCAAACACACTACTTGTTTACCTCACATACAAATTTATCATCCAAAGATTCTTTGTGGACTATGGCACTTGGTCACTTAGTCTAGTCCTATTCTTCCTGGCTTTTACTGATCAAGAGTTAAGTTATTTGTAGAAGGAAGCCTGTTGCACCTTCTGAATTTACACCTGGAAATGGCTGTCCTGGAGGAGCTTGCAGCCATTGCTTTAGACCCGATTTAGCAGCATCACATGGGTCAGTCACAGACACAGATGACTTGACTCATGAGAACACAAACATTCTTGCCAGGGTCATGCAGGGGTCTGGCTGATTGATGACCTGCTGGTGGCAAACATGGAGGATCAATTAAAGGTTATTAAGCTGGCCATTACCATGGAGATTATACCAGCCTGTTTCTGTCTGTGCAAGGATGTTACAGAGTCAAACTTAAAAAATCTCCATATAATATGTCATGCCATGCTTTCCCAGTTTTCACACTGTCTGTAGGCAACCATTTTTTTCATCATCTGAGGATACTGCTGGAGGACATTGGACAAAATGGATCCTACACAGCTGCACTGACATTCATCCATGCACTTATTGTATTATCCTAAAAGAAAAAGCACAACAAAATAAAATTATCTTTCCCTGTCATTCCTTTCTTTGCCTCACAATCATTCCAAACTCAACCTGAATTCCTTTACTGTAATTCCTCTTCCAAAGCTTTCAAAAATAAGGACAGCCCCCCCCCCCCCCCGCCCTTTTCTTTTCCCTTTCTTTATGCCGTGAAAACATTTAACTTTCGTTTGTCAAAAACTAGGAAAAATGTGGGGGTTTTCCCTCCCTTCCAATCCAAAATATTACAAGATGTACTTCACTCAGTCCTCTCCTTTTCCAACCATCCTGCATAGATTGTTACTGTTCTACAAATCTGGATATTCTGCTAGTTAGCCATCTAGACTTCATGCTCTTTTATTCACTTGATAACCTTTTTTCCCAAAATAGGCAGGTATTCGTGGGTCCAACAGTGAATAAATGGTTATGGCCCCTCACCAACTTTCACGTCGGGACCTAAATAATACTGAACCATCCTTTCCTTACTTAGCCACATTGCTATGTCCTAGGGCAGGTTAATAAAACAAATAAACCTACAATGGTGACAGAGCAAAGCACAGCTGAAATCAAAATATTTCTTTATTGGATAAAGAGTGCTAAACTAAGAAATTTTACTGTTGAAGGCAAAAATAGGAGATTTTCTGACCAACAGCTAAAGGGTCAGGGAGGAGAGTGAGACAAGGCATCCCTGTGAATAGATTTTTCTTATACTAATATCATGACTTACAAAAAAACTACAGGAAATGGAACCTATTAATACATTTAGGAACCATAGACTAAAACACTGGCGCAACACCAAAGCCCTCTTACGGAGAATCCAGCTTGTGACTGCCTATTGCCCTGACAAAAGATATACAGTCCCACCTGGAATTGGCTGTATTTGTGAGAATTTTACTAAAATGTCTCAGGCTGACATTTAGAGAGTGAACAGAACAACAGGGAAAATCAGCATATGCCAAAGCTAATGGCATTTCGTATCCCTTAATGGAAAGTGCAGCTTTCACTGAGAGTGTGTCCTGATGCCGTCAGGAAAAAACAATTATCCTTTTTCTTTAGTGGAGTTCAGTAAGTGAAGGAATCATGCTTTTTTTGCTTCCACAAAGGGTATTTCTCAGTTAATTGTGGTAGAATGATGTGTGTCAACACAGAAACAAAGAAAGCTGGGAAATACAATTCGCTAATGTCAAAATGAGATGGAATGTGTAAAATTGGTAGTGTCATGGTACAGGTTATTGATGTACCACAGGGAAATTTGGAGGGAGGAAAGACTATTTACAGAGAAATATACAAATCTTATAGACAAAGTCTTCTCAGATCCAACACCTATCTCCTACCTGTTGATTTTTATGCTAGAATCTTTCTAATATAAGGACGTGGAGGAGTGAAAAAATTCCAGCAAATCATTCTGCTTTCAATGAAATAGATCAGTCAGTATATAAGACTAGTAAAACAAAAATCTGCATTAATTTTAACATTCATAATTCATCGGTCCTCATATATATTATCAAGCAACTAATATAGATGCAGGCTACAGTCCTAACAGACAACTCAAACAGCACTCAGATATTGGAAGCAATTTAACAAATCTGTGACAAGTCTGCTGGTTGAAAGTAGTACACAGCAGGAATGCTAGAGATACAATGTGCTTCTGTGATTACAAGTAGAAATGCTTGGACATGGTTGAACTTGTTAGGAAATCACTGGCACATGAGAACATCCAGGATTGCTTTCCCAGACAGTATAAATCAGGGTGCAGCAAACCTTGTGCATCTGACCCATGAATTAAATTTTTTTTTTTAGATTATAATTGTTATTTTATTTCTGCACAGAATGCATGATAAAGAAAAAACCTCAGTAGCCATCTTCATACTGTGTTGTCACAAGCTTCATATTGTACTCTTTTCCCTAAAATGTAATCAGCTTGACATTTATCCAGCATTGTTTCAGCTGAGTGCAGACTCACTTAAACCTCATGCAGAAATGGACTTCCTTTCTTGCTTCTGTTATCACTAATTATTACCTTTTTTTTTTTTTTTTTTTTTTTTTTTTTTTTTTTTTTTTTTTTTTTTTTTTTTTTTTTTTTTTTTTTTTTTTTAAGGGATTCACTGTTTACAGTATTTTTCCTCAGGAACATATCATAGAATCATAGAATGGCCTGAGTTGGAAAAGACATTAAAGATATCTGGTTCCAATCCACTCACCATGGGCAGGGAAACCTTCCAGTACCCCCTGTAGTCTCACCAGAACAGAGGGGCAGAATCACCTCCCTCAAACCTGCTGTCCAGGCTGCTTTTAATGCAGCCCAGGATGTAGTTGGCTTTCTGGGCTGCCAGTCATCATTGCTGGGTCATGTTGAGAGTCTTGTTCACCAAAAGACAACCGGGTCCTTCTCCTCAGGGCTGCTTTCAATCCATTCTGCTTATAACTATTTGACTACTTAATCAAACACAATTAATACTCCCCCCCCTCCACCAAACAACTAAAACCAGAACCAAACCACTATACTTTCAAAAGCATCTTATTCCAAACTTTCACATGGGTTTCAAAACTGATTATTTTTGAAGGGTACGTAAACTTTGACTTGCCTTTGGCAGTAGTAATTTTCAGACATGTACGAATCTATGCGCAGAAGTCCAGAGAAAGGCTTTAGGAGCAAATGGAGCATGAATTGATGAGAAATTAGAAGTAGATCACATATTCAGAATGACATTGGAAAAGCTGTTCACCATCTGAACTGAAATTATGTTCCTGGGTTTAGGCTTGCAGATTCTAGGTATTAGTCCTGGTTCTGAAAAAAAATACAAGCTGGGAAGAAGCTGACCCATCCATTTCATTATTTCATCTAATTTGAAACCAGCGAATTATGAAAACACTGTAAGCATCTTACAATGCTGCTTTCTATCTTATACATTTTATTGGAATAGTAAATAATATTTGATTTCTGTTCCTCAAAACCAAATAAGTCACATATATCAGTCTTCTTGAACCTTAAAGTAATTACAGATGAGAAAATACTACATAAAAATATTTGATAAATTGCTTCTTTCTTCTCATTTGTTCTTAGGTGATCATTTCTTATAAGACCTTTACTGTGCTTAGTTTTAGGAGGCTAAATACTTCCATTTGACTTATGCTGTTTTTAGTGCTGAAAGTACTGGCACTATCAAAGATTAATATGAGGTTCCTAGAGTACCAAACTCTCCAAACACATTTTTTAACATTATCTTAATCTCAAACACTGCCTTTTCTCCTTGGAAACAGTCTTTTCTTTTTTATAACAGCAGCCACAAAAATCAATGGAAGTGACGTTTACAACAATTTTAGACATCCACATTAACCGCTTATAGACTCTTCCCTAAAAGAACACCTTTTCAATGACCCTTACAAAAGTGTTTCCTGTAGAAGCAAGGCCTGTATTAAGCAAATGTCACTATGAGGCTGCATAGTAAGAAGTTTGTCTAAGGAGGAATTTCAGCTTAATAAAGGTATGTTTGACCAAAACTTTGTTGCTGTAATAAAAGGAGTTTTCTTGTAAGAACAACTCCAAAAATACTTGGAAAGAAAGATATCACATCCATATTGTAGTGTTCTCATTGTTCTCACACCTGTTTTACATCTATTTCCATGCTTTCCATTACCTTCTGAAAAAGCTGTGTATCAGAACGGTTCAATCTCAGGATTATTTTTTTTCTTGGTTTCGCTTTTATGTCATGTTGATGGCAGAGAATTCATCATTTACAGTGCACTGTAGCTACTAAGGTATAATTCAAAACCAATCATTCGGATAGATTTTATCAAGCATTTGTGATATTGGTTTTATTATGTTTGTAGCTTTTAGTCAGTGTGAGTGCATTGTCAAATAACTTACTACATTCAAATACATCTACTTACCTTTCTTCCTTAAAATTTTTATTTAAGCAAAGAGTAGGATTATTCTTGTTTGAGAAGACTCCTTTTCCATATAAGAGTATCTGCTGAATTAAATATTTATCCTTCAAACTGTTTATTAAGTGATTTTTGCAAAATCATCTTTATTATTTGTGTGGATTTCTGTAGCCCATCGTTATTTAGTTTATCCTCTTTCAGTGTGTGGTGGTTTTTTGAGGTTTTTTTGATTGGTTGGTTTTGTTTTGTTTTGTTTCTTTAAAGTCAACATATTGTTAGCATTCTTCTTCTTTTTTTGGGGTACGTCTCTTTAAGAAAACTTAGCTGCCAACTGCTCCAGCCCAGTGGCTAAAAAATACTTTTTTCCTTTTACAACAAAGCACATTCCCCAAGGATTATTTTACTTCATATCACTGTGATATCATATCATCCTGATTCATAGGTACTTCCAGAAGAAATACCTAATTTTTTTTTTAAGCCTTGGCAACCTTTTTCTTTCTGTCTCATAAATATCAAGTTTCTTCTTGAATACTGTAAAGCTCTAAACTTCTTCTTCTCCCTATCTAGCTATAGAGGTTGAGCTGAAATTCTGAACTGCCTTAGCAACTGTCTTTATTTTAGAACTCATCTGTGACAGTTGCCATTTGGCACCAGATTTCCCATTGATTATATATTCCTCTTTAATTATATATTAAATTGTGATAAATTATACAATCATAGAATCATGGAATCACAGAATAGACTGGGTTGGAAAAGACCTCCAAGATCACCAAGTCCAATCCTTGATCCAACTCCAATTACTATAGCATGGCACTAAGGGTCACATCCAATCTCTTTTTAAAAACCTTCAGCGATGGTGAGTCCACCACCTCTCTGGGCAGGCCATTCCAATGCCTGATTACCCTCTCTGTAAAGAATTTCTTCCCAACATCTAACCTAAACCTCCCCTGGCAGAGCTTGAGCCCATGTCCCCTTGTCCTGTTGTTGGTTGCCTGGGAGAAGAGACCAACCCCCACCTGGCTATAACCTCCCTTCAGGTAGTTGAAGAGAGTGATGAGGTCACCTCTAAGCCTTCTCTTCTCCGGACTCAACAACCCCAGCTCCCTCAGCCTCTCCTCATAGGACTTGTGCTCAAGTCCCTTCACCAGCCTCGTTGCTCTTCTCTGGACCCGCTCCAGCACCTCAATGTCCTTCCTGAACTGAGGGGCCCAGAGCTGAACACAATACTCAAGGTGTGGCCCCACCAACGCAGAGTACAGATCACTTCCCTGCTCCTGCTGGCCACACTGTTCCTGATCCAGGCCAGGATGCCATTGGCCTTCTTGGCCACCTGGGCACACTGCTGGCTCATGTTCAGCCTCCTGTCGATCAGCACCCCCAGGTCCCTTTCTGCCTGGCTGCTCTCCAGCCACTCTGTGCCCAGCTTGTAGCGCTGCAGGGGTTGTTGTGGCCAAAGTGCAGGACCCGGCACTTGGCCTTGTTGAACTTCATCCCGTTGGATTCAGACCATCTCTCCAGCTTGTCCATGTCCCTCTGCAGAGCCCTCCTGCCTTCCAGCAGGTCGACACTCCCTCCCCAACTTGGTGTCATCTGGAAATATGCTGATGATGGACTCAATCCCCTCATCTAAATCATCGTTAAAGATGTTAAAAAGAACTAGGCCCAGCACTGATCCCTGGGGGACACCACTGGTGACCGGCCACCAACTGGATGCAGCCTCGTTCACCAGCACTCTCTGGGCCCGGCCCTCCAGCCAGTTCCTGACCCAGCACAGAGTGCCCCTGTCCAAGCCATGGGCTGCCAGCTTTTCCAGGAGTATATTATGGGAGACAGTGGCAAAGGCTTTGCTGAAGTCCAGATAGACACATCCACAGCCTTTCCCTCATCCACCAGGTGGGTCACCTGGTCGTAAAAGGAGATCAGGTTGGTCAAACAGGATCTGCCCTTCCTAAACCCATGTTGGCTGGTTCTGATCCCTTGTCCATCCTGTAGCTGTTGTGTGATTGCACACAGGATGATCTGCTCCATAACTCTGCCAGGCACCGAGGTCAGGCTGACAGGCCTGTAGTTACTAGGGTCCTCCTTGCAGCCTTTTTTATGGATTGGGGTGATATTTGCCAACTTCCAATCATATGGAATCTCCCCAGAGAGCCAGGACTGTTGGAAGATGATGGAGAGTGGCTTGGCAAGCTCTTCTGCCAGCTCCCTCATTACCCTAGGATGGATCCCGTCTGGTCCCATAGACTTGTGAGGATCCAGATGATTCAGTAAGTCACCAACTATTTCCTCCCGGAATACAAGGGGGCTATTTGGTTTCCTATCTCTGTCTACCAGCTCCAGAGGCCAGTTGCCTTGAGGGCCACCTGTC
>NW_020955211.1:205027-361494 GCF_003031625.1 Empidonax traillii
GGGGCCTTACCCCTGGTAGGTTCATTTACCAGTTGATGAAGGAAATTGTCCTCTATACACTCCAGGAAATTCCTAGACTGCCTCTTCTCTGCAGTATTGAGCTCCCAGCAGATATCTGGCAGGTTAAAGTCACCCACAAGGACAAGGGCTGACGATTTCGAGACATCCGCCAGCTGCTTGTAGAATAATTCATCCCCTTCATCATCCTGGTAGGGCAGTCTGTAACAGACTCCTATGATGATGTCAGCCTTGTTGGTCTTCCCCCTGATTCTGGTTTTTAAATTTCTGATTCAATTCACAGCTGACCTGAGATGGCTTATCACCAAAATTTCTTAATTTAATATTGAGAGGAGCTGGAATTCAACACACCTTGGAAATGTTTTCAGCAGGCACTTTACTTTGTTTCCTTAAGAATTTCAGAAAGGAAATTGGGAATTTAAAACTGAATCTATTTTTGAAGAAGACGATATGATCTGATGGAATGATTAGGCAGCTAAGACACAAAAGAATCACTCAAACATCTGGACAAAGTCATTCCGGGAATGTACATAGCTGTTATCCTCTTTTCCTTCTGTGCTGGTCTCATGAAGCTGCTTTAAAGAGTAGCTGGCTGAGAGAAGGACTGCAATTTGTCATTACACAGTATTTAAGTATTTAAAAGTGAATTAGAGACAATGGGAAAATTAAATGACTATCCAAATTGATGATCTCTATATTTTAGTTAATGGAGTTAATAGGTGATTAAGAAAATTCAGTGGACTTGCAATGAAATGGTACTGTAGAATTTTTACATTCTCCAGAATCTTTTCCAAAATAAACTGGAACCTTTCAACAGAAAACGTCTAAATGAGTGAAAAAAACAAAGATTGAAATTAAATGGATTAGAAAATGAAAGCAGGAGAAACAATCTGTCTTCTTGACTTGCCTGAAGGAACAGGGAAAATAAGAAAGAAGAATTAATAGATACCTCCTAAAAGAAATGTTTATTGGAAATTTTACGGCTGCTTTCTTTATCATGCAAAGAACAGTGAGCAGAGCACCTGTTGGTCTCCACAAAGCAATGATAATAAACTTCCTTAATTATAGTCATATAGATGAACTGTTACAGCTGGTTAGACTGAATAAAAGTCTGATTTATAATTCAGATAAGTATTGCTATTACTTGATTGCAGTATGGAGATACAAAGGAAGCAGAATCTATAGAAACTGGGAGGAAGCGTTGGGATTATAAAATTGAGTGCTTGTTTTATGATACTAGACTAGAAATTTCACTGATGCATGAAACCAGGCTGTTTCTTTTACAGTACAGAAAGATTATCAGTCTAGATTTACACAAGAGAGGAGTAAATAAAAAAGAAGAATCAATATTCTGTCCCAGTGTCCCAACATAGCTGTCCACCAGTCCTCTCAAGAGCAAAAAAGTCCACAAGGCTTTTTTTTTGTTTACATGTTTACATGACATTTTAATAGATGATAGCCATGCAGAACAGTCTTTTACCTTCTCTCACCTGATTTAATATTTAATATCAAATATTTTTAATATTATGATTCTTCTTTCTTAAATGCCTCTCCCCTTTCATAGTTGTGAGGAAGAGCACATATGTGACATACATTTCTGTAGACTTTTGTCTCCTACAGTGTGCGCACACAAACATATCTGAACACCCATATGACTACAGAGAACAGATACTTAGTCTCTTTCATGAGAGAATTGCAGCACATCCATCTCTTCAGCATTTCCTGTGAGGAATATTAGAGATTTTGGTGCTCAGCATGCTAGTTTCTGTGAAAGCATTTTGGAGTGTCTAAATCTGCCCAAAACGCCATGGGAAATCTAGTCACTTGAAATCAGCTCTGTGAATTTTACTTCTGAGAAAGAAATCTAGCTTGAAGCTATGACAGTACAAAGCACCACAATACTTTATCCTTTCTTGGCATTTGATCTGGGATCTTCACAAAATCGTAGGGAGGCAATTATCAAGCTGTTTTAAGCATCTCTCAGCCCATCCTCTTATATGTTCACAAGCTGTCTATTATTCTCATGATAATATTACCTCTCTCAGGTATAAGTATTTCTATTTGCAATTACATTTAGGGTTTCAATCTAAGAATAATGCAATTTGAATAAAACACTTTACCTTGAAATAAGCTGTGGAGTAAGTCTTTTCTAAATATTCAGTATTGTTGTTTTTCCTGAGGAATCTTTTGGTAGAGTGTTAATGGGAAGAGTGTCTTGAACTGTGGTAGTTGTGGCAGTTCCCCTGCAGGTATAAGAGCTGGAAATGTGATGAGAGATGTCTCTGAGCGATTTACTGGGAGCTCTGTCCTGGCATGGAACTAGGTACTACAACTACATTTCCAGTCTTTGCACCTTATACTTTGTTAAACTTCTCTGAGAAGCAGGTAATATAATAGCCATTAATAATTCCTTCTTCTACTTCCTATGTTCACAGGTAAACTGATGAAAGTCTTCCTGATTACCTTAGAAAAAGTAGAATTAGTTCAATTATATAGAAAGAACTTTAAAATGATAAGTCCACATTGTGGAGACAGAGGACTGAAATCTTTTCACTTCAAAGACTGGTGTAAAATTTGCAAGCACCGTGAACCATCGCCCATGAGGATTTTTGTTCTTAAAAGAGAAATAAGAAAGCAAGACGACAGTCGAGCAAGTGAAAGCAAGTGAAAATGTCTGCTACTAAAAAATCTTCCTTGTATTCCTGTCATTTTGCTAAAAACTCCCAGATATGAAGAGGTAAGCAGATAAGCAGATTGACAGGATCAAAGAGCAGGACAAACTTGGAAGGGCATGAAGCAGCTTGCATCCCTTGATGGGCCTGCAGAAGATCATGAAGAAAAAGGAATCACCTTATTTACAAAGAATTTCCACTTCTGGAGGCACAAACTGGACTAAAATGGCTGTATAGACATGATCACTGCAGCCAGGAAAGAATGGTCTGAAAGACAAACAAAGCTGGGTTCTTCCATTGAGTGGGAAACAGCTCAGAAGCCTAGAGAAAACCTTGGAAAACACACTCCTCCAAAATATGTATTCCAGATTGGCAAGCATAATACACCCCAGATAGACTGCAAATTGCAGAGTAAATTAGCAGGCATGCAAGTAATTTTGAAAAGGAGAAAACCAAGACGGTGATGTCTATATGTGACAATACAGGTTTCAGTCAGAAAAAAATTTAGTATTTGTAAATGAATAACACTGTATTGTTTGTCAAATCATGTGTATTTTTGTACCATATAATTCCTATAATCTGAAGTGTGTGAATTGTGTTTTTAGTCGCATACATGAAATGTTCTTGAGAAATTTTGGAGTTTAGCGTCATACCAATAAGGGAAGAAGGCTCAACAGACCCTTAAGCATCGGTAGCATCATATTATATAAATAAAAAAATCAGTAATTGCAGAACTGTGGTAAGCAGCATTCATTGGAAAGCACAGATAGTCTCACAGACCACTGAGCCATCTCTGCTTCTTCTATAAGCTATTTATTATGCTGATCCTAAAACACACATAATATGCTACAGACTGTTAGTTCATGTCAGTTCATGCTTTATGCATTGCTTTCTAATGAGGCAGAACACTAAATCTAATGACTTAGTTACTGTACATTCACACAGTGAATTTTCAGTAGACAACATACTGCTGCTTTTATGCTCCAAGGCAACTACCATATAAGGATATTGGCATTCTATTGAGATACAAATTTTAGCTACAATTTCAATAAAATGGAAGTAAAGTTAATCATATATCATCATGATCTGGTCCTAGAAGACACTGAGGAAATGCATTAGACACACATCATCTATTTTAATTACCACTTTTAAAACTTCAGTAGTTTTTTTATACTTTGTGCTTAATAAGCTTTATAACAGTTCTGTACTATAGCCAAATTAAATGTTTCTATTTTTTCCTAAAAGCTATGAAGTAACTAAAATATTTTGATTCCATTATACAAATATTTTCTAAATAATTCTTACCATGGTATTGCTCACCTGGACAGCTAATAAAAAAGAACCTCTTCCACAAGACCAGTATTTCTAACAGTTATCTTCAGCTCTTGCATACAAATAAAAATGGTGTGATACTCTAAAATCCTGAGGAATTCAGAGACCTTATGAGCTAATGCCTTGAGCAGGGATTGGGATACTGCAACTATTTCGAATATTCACCTGAGATTACATGAATGCTTCTATGATTGGTAAAATTCCTCACATTGTTTTTATTTCACATACTTTTCCCAATACATGCTCAGCAACAACAGCGGAGTTTTGCAGTAGAGATTTTCTCAGAGTTATTCTGCTCTTTAAATGAGAAGATGCTTCAAAAAATGTTAAAACATTAAGATGTTAAGAAAGAATGCAAATGGGGCATATGTACTTTGAGGCAGACCTCTGTTTCAGGGTTAGATAATGAGAAATTGCTAGTTTCAGAGGGTATTGCTATTATAATTCATGATAGATCACAAGTAAATTTGTCAAAAATCCTGAGTTGGAAGGGACCGACAGGAATTATTGAATCCAGCTCCTGGACCTGCACAGGACAGCCCCAAGAATCACTCCATGTACCTGAGAGTGTTGTTCAAAGGTTTCTTGAACTCTGTCAGGTTTGGTACCATGACCATTTCCCTGGGGAGCCAGTTCCAGTGCCCAACGACCCTCTACATGAAAAACCTTTCCCTAATATCCAACATAAACCTCCCTTGTCTCGGCTTCATGCCATTCTCTCTGGTCCTGTCACTGGTCATCAGAGAGAAGAGATTGATACCTGGCCCTCCACTTCCCCTCATGAGGATTTTAAGACCACAGTGAGGTTTCCCCTAATCTGTTCTTCTCCAGGCTGAACAAACCAAGTGACCTCAGCCGCTCCTCATAAGGTTTCCCCTCCAGACCCTTCACCATCCTCATGGCCCTCCTTTGTATGCTTTGTAATAGCTTTAGATCTTTCTCATATTGTGGTGCCTAAAAATGTAGGCAAATATTTAAGGTGAGGCCACACCAGTGCAGAGCGGGACAAGCCCCTCCCTCAACCGAGTGGCGATGCTTTGCCTGATGCCCCTCAGGACATGGTTGGCCCTCCTGTCTGCCAGGGCACTGCTGACTCATATTCAAATGGCCATTGACCAGGACCTCCCAGCCCCTCTCTGCAGCACTGTTTTTCAGTGTCTGTACATACATCTGGGGTTGCCCCATCCCAGATGTAGAACCTGGCACCTGTTTTTGTTGAACTCCATATAGTTGGTGGTTGTCCAGCCCTCTAATTTGTTAAGGTCTCTCTCCAGGGCCTCCCTGCCTTGAAGGTACCAGTGGCAAACTTACTTAGTATGCCTTTGAGTCCTGCGTCCTAGTCATCTGTGAAGGTGTTGAAGAGCAAATGCCATGGAATGGAGCCCCGCAGAACTCCACTAGTGACAGGTCACCAGCCTAATGTCACCCCATTCATTATTACTCTCTGTTGCAGTATGCTTTTAGGATATAAAGTATGCTGAAGTTGTAATGACTGTTTAAAGTGAGCACGCTTCCAAAATGGTGATTGTAAGCCTTTGTGTAACCCTTCTTGTTCCCAAGATTCCTCACTGTACCTTGGAATGTCTAAGAGATACCTGGAAGCTCACCTATTGGCTGTTAACCCTTTCTTGTAATTGGTTGGTTTGTAACACCTCCTGAACTCCCAGTGTCATCTTGTGATCTCCCCGAAAGCTGTTTTTAAGCTGTTGCCAGATCAATAAACTCTCTCTCTGCCTGCATTCCTTCCCTGCCTGGCTGCTGGCCCCATGTCCTCTCTGCTGGAGGTGATGAGGTGCTGCAGGGTGAAGTGAGGAGGGGGAGGGAGCACCGCTCCCCCTCAGAGCAAGGGGTAAAAGGAAAGGCTTCCTGGGATTCCCTCTCCCTATCCACTCAGTATTCGTCAACTCTCTGTACCTGACCCATGAGGCAGTTGCTCATCTGTCACATGATGTGTTTATCCAGCTGTATCTTGGACATTTGTCCAGAAGGACACTGTGAGAGACAGTATTGAAGCATTAATGAAATGCAAAAGATGATTACATCATGTGGTTTCTCTTGATGAACGAGGTGGGGAATCTTGTCTTAAAAGGAAATAAAGTTTGTCTAGCAGGACTTTCCCCTTGTGAACCTGTGGTGGCTGTGACTGATGTCTGTATAACATCACTTCCTTCAAAACGATTGCTCAAGATTTATCCTATGCCGCTGAGATCAACAGTAAGATTTTGATAAATTCCCAGAAGTCTCCCTTGCCAAAATTATTTTCTGATAATTTTCTTGTTATTATTTTATATTTTCTTAAAGCATCTGGCAAAATCTAAAATAATGCTATTGCTTATATATCGTAAACACAGCCATAATGCATGCCATATGTGGATCTAAAACTTGAGGAAGATTGAAATAAAATAATGCCAATGTCCACCAGGTTCTTAGGCTTGCTAGAAGGCATCCAATTATTCACGTCTTTACTGCTTACTATTACTGCTTAACCATTCGAATTTTGGTTCTAAAAGTGACTTAGATGGTAACAACTCTATTTTAATTACTCCTAAAGATCTTTCTCCCATCTAGAATTGTTTAAGCTTCACAGACCATATGATCTTTCCATCCTGATATGCAATGAATTTCATACTCCTTAGGCACTTTATACTCCACTAGCTCATAATTAACATGTTTTAGTTTCATTACATAGCAAGAAAGCAGGTACTTTAATTTAGAATGCATATAGATAAGAAGGGCTTGCCTGTCTTCTGCCTATTAGTGCAGAGGAGACTCACATAATAATTCAACAATTGGCCTGATAACAGTCAGATTTCCCTATTTCCCAGGGATCCATCTGGGTGTTACAATCTAGTAATGACATTTGGATCTGATAATAGACCACATTATGGGCCTATCAACAGACTTGCAACCACAGACATCACTATGAATCCTATGCTAAAGGCAGCCAGGTAACTTCTGTCCTTCTTTCACAACTCTTTTGTTCTACTTTAGAAAACTTTGCATAAAAACAAGAAATAATCATAATTACACCATGACTGAAAACAAACCTTAGGCTTTCCTTAGGTTAGCTTCACAACACTGGTAGAAATGCAAGCGTGTGCTTCAATTTGCTTTGGCATTTTTTACTTCCATCATCATTCATTTGTTACAGGAAGTCTGGACAGGAATGTTTTGGTAGCACCCACCTACAGCATTACAATAAAGGCAAAATAACCATAAATAAGAAATGATTCTGCATTATTTTGTTGGCAAATACTATATTTCATTACTGTGTAATCAGCAGTTTTAACACTGCAAGAAAGACTGCCGTGCTGAATGACAAAATACTTTGAGGGCTTAAATCAGAATGGAATGACATAGATTCTTCCCCTGTACCTGGCACTGGTGAGTCTGCACCTCAAGTACTGTGTCCAGTTCTGAACCCCTCAATTTAGGAAGGATGTGGAGGTGCTATAGAGAAGGGCAATAAGGCTGCTGAATGGTCTTGAGCATAAGACCTATGAGGAGCAGCTGAGGGAGCGAGGTTTGTTTAGCCTGGGTAAGAGGAGGCTCAAGGGAGAGACCTCATCATTCTATACAATCACCTGAAAGGAGGTTGTAGCCAGGTGGGGTTTGGTCTGTTCTCCCAGGTAACAAATGACAGGACAAGAGGGCACAGTCTTAAGCTGCACCAGAGAAGCTTAGGTTAGATATTGGGAAGAAGTCGTTCACAGTAAGTTACTGATCATTGGAATGGGCTGCCCAGGGAGCTTGTGGAGTCATCATCCCTGGAGGTGTTTAAGACAAGACAGGATGTGGCACTTTTTTTTTTTTTTTGCCATGATCCAGTTGACAAGGTGGTGTTGGGTCAACGGTTGGACTTGATGATTTCAGACGTCTTTTCCAGCCTAGTTTTTTCTGTGTGATTCTGTGTAAATCTGGACCAATTTTTGTGTGCAAAGACCAAGGCTCAGGCTCTCCACAAAGTTCTACCAACTTCATTATCTTCTTTTCTACCTTCACAATATATGTGATTAGCAGTTTTCTAATTCAAAGAATATCCTAACAAAAACCCCATCCCTGAGTTTCATGTTCAGAACTTTCCTGATCTGCCTCAAAAATGAAATCATGTTCAAATAATGCAAAGTACAAAATTTATTCAGATACAACGGAGTTCAAGACAATCTATTTTGGGTCTACAAATTTTATGACCTTGGCTACTGTGACAGAAGTGAAAAACTGTAACATTTAAAATGTTAGTTCTCCAGCAAGGTCAGAATTAGATACAAAACAATTCATTAATCATCTTTATGTTTTTTTCCTAGATGTAAATAGTATAAATGTGACCTAAGACTAGTTTACTCTTCCTTAATTATCACTAGCCAATATCACTGCAGTCAGAAACACTGAGTTTTAAACCATAAGCCAGAGCACCAACAGCAAAGGGAGGTTTGCTTTAAAAGGCCCTCAAAAAGAACAATAATTATTTGTACTCACTAAATCTTTTTTTTTTTACTATCTTTCTCTTAGATGAAAGCTTGTAAAATCAATTTCTCTGGAAAATGAATTTTCATGTAATTGAAATGACAGTCATAACTACCAGGAATGAATCCTTTATGGTATCTTTTTCTTTTTGATTACTTTAACTCAAAATGAAACAGATTGTCACAGTCAAGGAACACATGTGCTAACTTTTCCATTTAATTGGATTATTCTTGTGATGAAAAGAGCTGTCTGCAAGGCCTTTTTTCAGCGCATTGAGAAATGCAAACAGCATCAGTAGTGATGGCTTTTCAGTAAAAACAATAACTCAAACTAGATGAAGTATTTTGCTAACATTCAAACTGCCATTGTTTCCAAAATGATACTTCTTTTTCTGTTTTGAATTTTCTGCTCACTTTCATTTTGTTGCTATTATCTTATAAATAACACATAGAATGCAGAAATCAGAAAAAAAAAACCCCAATCATAACATGATCTGGATCTGCTTTTGAGAAATGTGTTTTAGTTCCTTCCACAGCTTCATTGTGTAAGAAATATCTTCAGTTCTGATACCAGAAGCTCCATCTATACTTTCAGTCTTTCATGGTTCTTGATTTTTCTCTGAACTAAAAGATTCACTTCCCATATACACATATATTATGTAAATAGATGGGTAGAGACAATATTGACATATGGACTGCTTAACTTATTCCCTTCCTGGTATTTGAGATTCTACCTCCTAGGTCATCCAGAAGAGGAAGGAAGGAGGGATGTAGGCTTAGCAGATAGTAGAGAGACTGCAGACTTTATACTCGGAGCATATGGCTTCCAACCTGGTGTGCTGTTATCCTTGTCTGACATATGGTGCCATGAAACCTTCCCAATTTTATGATTTTGTTGTCAAGACACAGTTTTTCAGCAATGCCTACTGTGGAAAGTCTGGAATGAGGTGGCAACAGAGTCAAAGGGAGACTTCAGTATACACAAGTTGTACATTTTTCTCCACCTGAGTACAATTACCCTGAAACCTGCAGCATCTTTGATGCTACACTTCCCTTCTTGGGTAGTGGGACTTTAAGACTCAGCCCACTGGAGCCACATAGACCTGCAAGTCCCCTTAGAAGGTAGCTGGCAGTAACACTGTCTCCTTCTCTGGGAGCAGAGCTATTCAAGGAGGTGAAACAGGTGTCTTCAAATGCTCTGCAAGGAGAGGATGGTGCGGTTCCCTCTAGCTGTACCTTTAAATGTGGAAATGTTATGTAATAAAGGCTCACCTGCACACTCATAGAGAAATAAAGCAAATGTAGAAGCTCAAGAGCACACTGCCTTGCCTATTCCAGCCCCATCACAGGTCTCATCAGCACATCAAATGCCCATCTTCACAAGACCAGAGGTTTCCATAGAAATGGAAACCCAGGGCCACAACTCTGGTTTTGTTCCTCTCAGAGCTGTCCCAGGACAGACAGAGTTGCAGGAACTTCTTTGTTTTCCAGGCATGAAACCCTTCGAGATAATCAGTTCCAGAGAACCTTTCAGACTTCATGGTCACTGCCTGAAGGACATGGGACACATTGCAGCATGCAGAAGAGAATTTTGGGACAAGTCTGCTTATGGGAAAGAGATGTTTTTAAGTGATTTGTGAGAAATAAGAGTGGGAAAATAGAGGAATAAGGTGATAAAAAGGGTCAGTTATGTGTAAATAGCTTGCTGGGAGAAGTGCACTAGGAAACCTACTGTATCACAAACATTTTCAGGCTGATATGCCAAATGTTCAAAAAAAGGTTCAAAACAAGATTTAAAAAATTACAATATATGATAAATTATGGAGGACAATATAAATGTATATTTTCCTCTAAAGTGGGGGAGAGAAACTGCACTAGTCTTGTGAGTTACTCTGTCTTAGACAACAAATCCTGTTACTGTAATTCACCTTTTCCATTTACCACCTCACATAAACAGGTGTCTCTTCTTTGCAGAGTTAACTAGGATGGTTAACTGGTTTCCACTCTAAACCATGTACCTTTTGATAAACTCTACTTTGTGGATTCAATTCCATATTTACAGGAAGATTTAGGCAATGAGAATGCAAGACCAAAGCAACAATTTCTAGATCCTTCACTAAACTCCCACTGTGTTTCCAGCAGAGACAGTTGTTTTGTCGCAGTCTACCACCAAGAGATCAGAACAGCTTGCTCTGCAGCACAAAAAAACAAGGAACACACCTTAGCAACAGCAAGAGGAAATTATAATACCTGAGCTAATCTAACAGATCGCTGCTGCTGTAAAGGATGTTAAACTGGTTTAATCCATGTGGTGTAATTTTATCTCTGATGTAATACAAATACATTAGCAATAAAACTCATCAAATGTCCTCAGTCAAATCAATGTATCCAAATTTATAACACAAATGAGAGTCAGAGTGAAAGGTGTTTCTTATAATCCATAGCTTGACTTCGTTGAACTTTGTTCTAATACTTAAAAGAGACTGGTCATTTAAAATTTAACAGTTTTCAGACACAAGAAACAGTGAGACTTTTTTTCATGTTAAGATACTATCCCATTTCCTTTCATGAAGAAATAGTTTACTGACCAGATCTTAATTTTAATACAGTCCCTTTATGGGTTGCAGACCAAAACACACTTCATGAGTTTACATAATTTGTTCATTATTAAACCCATAAAGGCACATAGAAAAGCAAGAATAAAATGCTCAGAGCACTTAGCATTATTGTCTACTACTATGTAATTTTAGGCAGCACAAGGCTTTTCATATTAGGTATGCTTATTGTGGATTTTACAAGCTCTGTAAGCCACAATGATGTTTCAAAACTGAGTTTTATGGTAATATAAATATTAATTATGAAAACTTTATATTCTTGGGGACATTCTGCATCTCCTTCTTCTTCCCTAATTGTTCCTGTTACATTGAGATCAACATGATGAAACAAAGACATTACTTTTGCACTTCCAAGGAGTGATCTGGTAAACTTTTGAGCATATGCAGTTATTTCATCATACTGATTCAGATGATACCACAAATATCAGTAATATCTTATAGACCAGTCACTTTCCTCACTTCCTGACAAGAATGGCCCAGATACAGAGGACCTAAATTCTTTTATTTAAGCACTTTAAGTTGGCAGAATTCCCTGAAGGGCCCAGACTACCAAACAGGAAACACCATGGTGAGGGATTTAGAAGAAATTTAAGCTACATAAGACCAAGAAAAATTTATTTTGTCTTACCACCGTTGTTTTTTTAAAATCTTTTTTTCTAGGCTTTCCTTGCCTAGAAATTTACTTCATTTACATTACAGTAGAATACATCAGTCTATGTGCATACTGCATCCTTCTAAAGCCAATAACCTCCTTTAAACATAGGTTTCAACTCAGAAACCTTCATTCAGATAATGGGGCAAACAAGTAAGCAATGTCTTTTCATTTATCTAAATTTATCCTCCTGGATATTAAACTTGTCTTATTGACAACAGTGTACTAAGCCCACATTTACTGGAAATTTGGACTTTTTCCATAAGATTAACTATCTTAATGTCTTTTGGAGTCTATAAACCTCCATGTTTTAGATAGCTATGAATGAGTCTCTTCAAGAAAAAAAGAACAACAAAAAAGTTTAGCTTTAGAAACAAAGACTCTGAGCTTAATTCCACTGTTATATGAACTGTCAAAAGTATGTATGGCACCATATAGATAACTTTCAAATATTCATCTTCTTATAAACTTTTAGATGACAAAGAAATTAGTCTAAACTTTATTTAAAACCTCAGATAAAAACATAATGCACACTTTATACGTAACTTTTTCAATCAAGTGCAAAGTAAGGGAGTAAGAGACTTAAAAATATTGGAGTATAACAGTAAATTGAGAATGACAACCATGTAAATTTGGAAGCTAGATCAACTGTCTTAGAAATGTAACAAATCACCTAATAGCTGTAAATCTTTGTTATAGCCTGTAAATATAGTTCTGTGTTTTTGTTGTTCTACCGAAAACTGAGTACATATTTCTGTGCATACAACTTAAAATCCTAGTGAATTAACCATTACAACTTTTAGTTAGTATCTTCAGCTGTCGTTTTCTTTTGGCTTTGGGCTTGGTACAATGAGAAGTACTTTTCACTTTTTTCTCTCTTTTAGACTGTCAGGACAGTAAAGGCCTCCATTATGATGTGGATGCCGAAGTAAGACACATCTTTTTGGTATCTACAAATGCCTAACTTCACAGCTGAAATGCCAGTTTTTTTCCCCTTGGGTGCTGCCCCAGAATTCTTCAAAACAAAATATATGTTCAATAATTTTGCTCTGATAGCATGAATAGGATAACAATTTGATATAGGCATAGCCCAGTGATCACTTTCCACTGTTTGTTCTGTCTTGCTTCTATCAGTAAAAACTGTTTCAAAGATGTTATTAACAATATCTGGAAAGGAGATATCCTTACAGGCACAGCATTAAAATCATCATCCCATTCCTCCTCACAATGGTAAACCTGCCTAATTTCCTCTCATTGTTTTTATTTTTTTCAGTGACCAAATGACAAATATTTCCTCCCCACACCCCACACACAATTAAACTTGTCATACTTTCTTTAAATTTTCATTGCCTAAACAAATTTAAAAGTAATTGCGACCCTTCTTGTTTATTTTGAGGAGGCAGAAGTAACTTTCTTTATTTGATCAGGTAAAAGTAGTTCTTGGCAATATATATCTCTCTCTTGTTAATTTATATTTTAGGTGTCAGTTGTGTGATAAATTAAGAAACAGTTTGGTGGTTTAATTTTACACACAGAAAGCCCTGGTCATGTATGTCAGCATAGCTATCATAACACAGCTTGCAAAGTAGTATCCAGATTAACTTCTTTTGACTAGTTAGATTTGATTTTGCAAAACTGAGTATGTGAAAATAATAATAGGGGCTATTCTTAGATTTTTCTTTATCTAGTTGTTTTAGTTCTTCTATACTATTTTTGTACAAATAACAGTTTTATTTCATAGTTTTAGTCAATATTTCACAATGTAAAACAGGTATTCTACCTCTGCCAAGACCAGATCATAAACTAAGGTTTTTTCTCCATTCTTATAATTCTTTAGTCCATACAAAATATATCTTTTTTTTTTAAGAGGAGAGAGACAACTTTTTGTGCTGCACCTACAGCTACTGATCTAACTAAGCTTTTACCCCCAAAGAAATACTGTTTTAAAATAACGTTTCACCTTCTTTTTGAAGTACAGCCACCCATGTTTTATATTTACCTTCTAAATTTAGAAAGCAACATCAAGCAACAACAAATACTGTGGAGTGATTTCCTTTTAAATTTGCTGAATAATTTTCAAGTAGCCCAATTTTTAAAATCAATTTTACATTTAGACTTAAGATCATTCCAGTGGAGCAGGCAGATTTACAGGACCTTTGGGCATCTTTGCAGAAGTTCTGCTGCTGCTACAGCACAACACATTTTGAAAGTTTTCTCAAGTTGAATAAGATCAAATTCCACCAGCTCATGACCAAAAAAGAAAAAAAAAAAAAAATTCATTCTCAGGTAAGACATGTTTTCAATATCAGATGGAATTTCCAAATGCAAACTCTTGCATCACATGAAGTGTTTCTTCCATCACACTAGTGTTTCCACATCGTTCAGATAGTACTAGTGCAGGAAGTGAAAGAAGGAGAGAGACTTTCATTTCTTCTATAGATCAGTGTGGAAAGTCTTTTTCAGTCTAACCTGAAGCTGTGACTTCTCCCTTTCATTATCTTTTTCTTGTTTTGGAGAAGAGTCAAACAGGACAGAAGTGAAGTGAGGTGTTGTGTCATTGGGAGAATGCAAATGGAGATATTTACCTCAGCTGGGGAATATACCCAAGCTGAAGAACTGCTCTATTTTGAATAAAAATGTAGAGACAAGTGGCCACTTAGCTTACAGTGGACATGCTTGCTAAAGTTAGAACAACTGTACTGTGGTGCTGTAGACAATGCACAGACAATGAAGTATCTGCTAACGGCCAATATAATAAAAGGCTTCCTTTTTCAGCAGTCTACACACGAGGGGATTCTCCACTCTTGATGATGAAAGGAAGATAAAACTAAGAGGGAAAAATAATATGATTAATTAACTGAGAATATGTCCAAATTTGTCATTGCTTTATAGGTAATTAAAAATCCTGCAGGAAATATTATATGAATTTCAGTAACTTTTATGTATATATGTTTATATAATATACATAATTTTTTTCCTAAAGGTTAATGTTATATATATGTATCTATTTATCTGTATATGTATATGTTCTAAAACTGTAACACAGTGGGTCCAAGTGAACATTCCCAGTTAGTAAAGCAAGAAACTAATTCCATGTCAATTGGGAATTAGCAAATGTAGAACCTCTGGGCTAAAAATAAAAAACAATTTAAAGAGTCTTCTCATTTGTAGAGAACTTGATCAGAAACAGACTAACATTAGCAGGAAGTCAATGGTTTTTTAGTATGTCAGCTTTCTAGGGTTAAAAAAGCATTAAATATCTTCTTAGCTATTCTGTGTGCACTATACAGCCCTGTGACTCCCTAGAAGATGGGCAGGAGAAAAAGCAGACCTCAAAAACTCAGTCGGGTAGTCATGGATAAAAAAAGAATGAAGAAACAGTAGACCATCCAAGCACACAGACAAGACTCAGTCCCATCATTATTTGCTGTTATAAGTGTACAGAAATAAAACTCTGCGCTTATAGGGAGTGGTCATCTTCCCTTTTTTTTCCTTGGGATATGAATGCTTTAGAGACTTGTCAATTTAAGTTTTATCCTCTTTCACTTTACCTCGAGAGTTACCCATACCCTCCATATCCAAAGTTAAGCTCTAGGGCAAGCATCCCAGTAGATTGTAGAATAGCATCCTTCCTGTCTAGACAACCATTTCTCCTTATCACATTCAATATTTTAGAGTGTTATTTCTGAATTTTGAGGGTCTGTAAATTTGCAGGAATGAAACAGTTTCACTTTAGAAGTTAACACCTTTGGTTATAGGTGCCTGTACAAGGTGCCTGTTACAGTCCTAAATTCATGTATGTACAACCAAAAGATGACCTGACAAAGTATAAATAGGATATCTTGTATCTGAGAACAGAATTATCTTTGGAGTGAAAACTAAATGCCTCTGTTGTCAAGATTTCATTTGTACTGTCTGCTTTTGAGCATATTTGCTGCCTATCCATGTGTGAATACAATGCTACAGTTTGTGAGGAAATAAGGATTAAATGTAATTTGTTAAAGGTTTCTGCAGTTTTTTGTGGTTTTTTGTGGGTGGTTGGTTTTTTTTTTTTTACTAGGTGAGGTCAAGGTGATGATGACCTCTTTGTTTTGCTGCAGATGTGTTAAGAAGCTTTGGAGACTTCAGAGAGAGTGTTTAGAAAGGCTCTTAGCCCTGTGAGAGTGAACATATTTCCTTTCTCACATCACAGTTTTCAATGCTGTCCTTCATCTGAAGAAAATCCTTTCCCCTTCCATCTGTTTTGGCTTATGCACATACAAAATCCACACTAATTCTTAATGGAAGGGGAACGCTTCCACTCTGCTGCTACCTCTTTATTCCAGTGATGTGTGATATAGGTCCTGCTGTATTTTTCTCCTTTCCTTTGCCTCTTTGAAACTCCATTTATTCTGACATTATAATCAGCCCTGTTCAGTCCAGGTCAGAAGCACACACCAGCCACTGATGCCAAACGACCACTTTTCCAACTAGCAGTGAGATACAGTATCACTTTTCTTCCCAAAGAGCTTGTTCCCTTTAATCATACTTCACCTTGTTTCTTAGGTCTCACTGTTCATTACACCTCCGTAGCCAAAGTTAAGTGATCTCTAGTCAAATTTGTGCAAATCAACCAAACTGCAAGTCATCAGTGGGAGCAAACATCAAGATTACCTGGAAATCCGACCAAGAGACCTCAGCTGAGTACTCAGCTAAGAAAGTAATTTACTTTGCTGCAAAGCTAACCTAGTTACAAAGAAGCAAAGGAGAATTTATATTTCAGACACAACTTCAGTTTTAATAAAACTGCTAGATAATACTGTTCAAGGCTTAATTTTTTTATATTACTATTACTTCTCTATTGTCATAGCTGGTTAGTAAAATCAAGTTGAAGAATGAATTATTTTTTTTTATATACTCCTTGGTAAAAAAATAAAAGATAGAGCCTGAACACTTTCATTTTCCCCTTTAAAAAACCCCATTCCTTGTAAGGAAGGTTTATTTAAAGAATAAACAGACATACAAAAATTAAAATAGGTTAACACAGGAAGAAGAATGAAGGTAAGGAAATAGATCTGGAAGGGAAAGAATTAAAAAAAAATTACCCAAGAAAATAGAAAATTGAAAAATAAGTACATAATCATAGACAATTCTTGCATGACATCACCTACATATCTGATCATACAGGAGTCAATTATAGCTTCTTTAACTAGATCATCAGTTAAACAAAGAGCCTGTTGAGAAGAAAATAATTTTCTCTATATATTGGCAGAATATGATTTTTCAATTCATGGCATTATCTAGATAATAACAGTAAGACAAAGAAATGTCATTTTTAGAAGAATCTGGAGTTTTGTTTTGTTTCTTAAAGCTCATACTATTACTTAAATACTGTCTTGTTCACAATTATCCCACAGAAAGAGGATTAGGTTAGAACAAAAGTTAATTTGTTCTAACAATAAGGAAATCTAAGTCCAAACTGTTTACTTTGTAAATATCATTTACCTTAAACTAAGGATAAAAGAAGCAGCTTTTCTAGGTGAATTTTCCATTTCATTACTTTTGTGTGAGATGGAGAGAGAAGGAATTGAGTCCGGGAGCGGGGAGAGGGACAGAATATGAGGGAGAAAGGACCAGAGACACAAGGTGTGAGGGAGAATAAGAGAGTGAGAAATAGAGAGAGGCAGCATGAAATGAGAAAAGGGTGGAAGAAAGAGGGAGAGATGCACAGACAAAAGGAAAGATGGGGGTGGGTAGAGAGAAAATGGGCATTAGGAAGAGAGAAGCACAAGGGACAATTTTGCTTTATTAGTAAGACTGAGAAGGATTTATGACATCTAATGAAATGTAAACATAACTTCTGAAGAAACTTAAATTTTGTTTTCCTGCCATAACTTTTTTTATTTTTTCTGAATTGGATTTCATCTTCATTTTAAAAATCTCCCTCAAAACCAAAACTATTCCACTTCTGACATCAGTGCCAACCAGCTTTAATCCTAAACCTTATATCAACTCCAAGGTGTTGTCAAGGGAACTTATCTGCCCTCTCAGAGACTGGTAAATTTGTACTAGAGTACTGCAAAACTGTAATATCAGATGATTTTTTCCAAAAATTCTTTTCTACAAGTAAGTAGATCAGGACTTGTATTGCTACTCCAGGCCCTGTGATCTACTCAGCACAAAAGCAGTACCTCTGTAATATACATCTGATGATCATTCAGTATTAAACTGGGATGACAAGAATCAGGGGTTTTATTGTAATTTGAACCAGAGTACAGAAGCAAGAAGGAAAAAACCAAAAATCCCCACAGACAAAAGCCCAGACCAACCCCCGTATGTCACCTGCCAAAGACTCAGTCTGCAAGAGGCAGTTCATTATATTCACTGTGTGCTCTAAATAAAATAATCTCTTCTGATTAAAATGAAAACAGTGTTTTAATATGATGACATCAGCTGCAGCACTTCAGCTGGGCTATCGCTGCTGTCTCTGAAAGACTTTGATTTGCCTCATCACAGGCATTTTTCCAGTATGCTAACTACAGACTACAAGCAGAAAATATTCATCCCTGATGGTGCCTTGCCATATGCAACGTGAAGTAATATGAATGAAGGCCTGAAAACTGAGACCAGTATGGAATTGAAATCCTCTGTCAGAGTCTCTGGACAACCTGTGCATTAGGAACAGTGATGTGAAGGGTTATTGAACACTTCCTGGTGAGCTGTCACAAGCTCTGAGTAAGTGACTCTAAATTAAAAGCTCCTTCAATAATTTTATTCGTGTGATTTGCATACTCTTTTCTAAAGGATTTCTCTGATTTCATCTTAAAATATTTGTTAGGCTGAAAGAAAAAAAGATATGCAAGATGCCAGGAAAATGATAAAGAGATCATATTCTGCTTTAATCCAATCCTATTTCAAAACATGGTTAGTAAAAATGAAAAGGGGACAATTTCTCTACCAGTGCTCATGTACACCTTCTTTCATCTTTGTAGGTGGATGCACAGGCTATTCTGGGAAAAAGTCTTCCCGAATACAACTGTGCTACTGCTCTCCCTGTTGACACATCATGGCAGCCTCTGAAGAGGCCAGAATGCAAGAAACACATGATGCTCAGGCAGTAAACCTCAGTTTGCTGTCTGTGGTTTATCAGCTCAACACTGCTTGAACTTCCTCTTCTCTGTGCTAATGGCGGGGGAAAGGAAAAGGGTGTGGTGTTACAAGAGGGACTGTGCAGCATCTTATCACTTGGATCTTGCATCATTCTGACCCAAACAAACTTAAAGCGCAAAATAATCCCCACATGAGATTAATCTTCCTTCCCCCCCCCCCCCCCCCCATATACTATTTCAGACAAATTTCCAGTCAGGATGAATGTAAACTTTTGAAAGATATTGCTAAGAATAAAGTATTTTCTGTTAAGCAATAAGCATCAAGTCATGATGCATTCCTGTAATTCTTACTAGCAAATATGGTTATTTTAAAAACTACAAGAATACCTGTGAGGTATAAACCTGACACGTTCACCTACAAAGCACCATGTTAACCTGAGGGCATTTAATGTCATAAATGTTTAGTGCTGAAGTCTACATCCAGGCACTTTTCAGAAGATATTAGGTCTCTTGGGTTATCAGTGCCAAGTGCTTTTCCTATAAGTACATCCATGTCAAAAGCAATTCACACTGTGGGTAGAGAAATAAAGGATTTTTCTAGGATTTCCCAGGCCTCTGCATGCAGCTAGCTTGACAAAATTTTTACTTATAGCTCTCTTTTATATTTTGGTGATATCATAAAAAAAAAAGAAAAATCAGGTGTTGGGTTTTCCAGAGTGGTTCCCATTTACTTTATTGCAGATAAAGTGTACACAGATGACAGGATATCTTTTTTTGTAACAGTTCAGTGACTGACAGGTCTCTCAAGCCCACTTTAGCTCATCACAGCTGAGCTCAAAGACTATTCTAATATTTTTGAAGGGCTCCACGGATCAGAGAACACAGAGATGGACAAATACAACTTTGCAGTTCATTGCTTTTATCACACGAACTGAAAATACTAGAGCTACAGCCATCCCATTAAATTATGTACTTTTGAAAGTTATTGCCTTATGAAAATTTGCATGAACATGCCATGCATTTTTATAGAAAAAAATGACAAAACACTTTTAAGGAATATCTGAATAGTTTGGGGAAAAAATATGCAGACAAATTATGATCACATTCACCTAATGATATAAGATCATGAGTTATGAAAATGGTGGTATGAATGTTATCTGCTTTTCAAGGACAAAGTATGAGAAACCCATCAATTAGTTTTTTCTTTTTTTGTAAGATCTTCAGAATAAAAAAGTTACAATTTCCCTCAATGATAATTGTTTAAAATATATATTCCTTATAAGGACTATATTTTTGCTTTTTCCTTGTGGGTTTGCATTGTTCCTTGAAAAACAATCAAACACGTACCATCTTCTTACCCCACCATCTTCCTTTAATCATGTATAAAGTAAGGGTTTAGAATCATGCTTTTAATAAAACACAAAATAATATACCCCCCACCCTCTACCTGCTTTTTGTTATGCAGTGAAGAACTGGTTTGTTACTTCGTTCTTTAAATACTCAGAAAAATGAGAAGAATGTCAGAGAACACATTTCAGAGCTCTTTAAAACTAAGCTTTATTTTAAGCAGCACTTGAGTAAGGAGCTCTCTCTCTATTGGGTTTGAACCATTTAAATATATTAGTCAATTGCTTTTTTACACAGACTTTCCTAAAATATGAAAGAAAAAAACAGGTGTTACCTAAAATATGCATAAACAGACAGATTGTTTGTCCACAGTCCTGGAGTGGGGTAGTTTTACCACCCTGAGAATGACTACTAGAACAGCAGGAAGTGTTTTACATTCCTCCTGAACATATCTTACTCTAAATATTGCTACCATGAACACTTCTTTATCACTGCCTGATTTGTATCTCTATTGGCAAGGTCTCTGTTACAACTCCTCTACAAGGCAGACAGGAACGTAGGACTTGAATTTAATTGTCTAAATCAAAAAATCAAAAAACTCTCCATTCAAAACCGAACTGACTGTGCCTTGCCTTCCTACAGAAGGAAAAAGTATGGAACCACACTGTTCAACAAACAAAAAAGACTGCCTAGACAGTTCTGGAGATGCTTTGTTCTGCAGCTGTTAATGACAGCTTAAATAAATTGGACTGGCCAATTTTGGCATCAATCTGAAAAAGAAGGGTAAAGGATTAGGGCAATTGAGGTCCTAAAGAGAGCCTCATTCAGGATGAAGCATGTAATTTTCAGGCATTTCAATGCATAAATTACAGTTACACAGGTGCTCAATACTTTGCCTAGAATCATGTCAGATTCTCACTATAAAAGGTCTTCCTTCACCAAAGCAGAGTTTGACTGCTGAAAAAGCAAGAGAGTTGGTGGTTTACTCTGTTGGTGGTCCTATGCTGTGACAGTATTCACATTTCTTTCCCTATCATTGTTAAAAATAATGTCACCATCTCTTATAGGAGCTTATTTATTTTTTGCATACAAGCAGTACAAAATATAATCATATATCTCTTCACAAAGTAAAAAAATTCCTTGTCAGCAACAGGATTATACTCAGCAGATGTTAATTTCATTTGATTACAGACATAAAAATAGATGAATATACGGATTCTTCTGAGAACCTTTTACTCATCTACAGTTGCTTTGAACTAAAACTTGCATCAGCCTTCCTCCGTGAAAAATCATCTGAGGACATGACCATATGAAAGTTTGTTTTGCTCATATTTTCAGCTAAACAGAAGGAGCCTGCAGAAAATCAAGTTAATGAATTCTCCTAAGAGGCAGAAGATATTAGTGTAGCAATGGATTTAAGCTAATGCAAGGTTTGAGGTTTAGGCTGAAATTTGACTTGGATTCTGTGCAGTCAGAAAGTGGGTTGCAGTGATTAATTTCTAAAGTGTCTCTTATATTTGTTCACTGTGTATTAGGGCAATTTTCTCTTCGTGAAGCTTTTGTACATTACAAATTTAATCCCCTTGATGTTGAAAGTTTTTAACCACTGTAGAAGATCTTGCAAAATCTCAGTGCAGAGCAGTCACAGGAGTAAGACGACATCAGCCCATGTTTCTCACAGAGCTCTCAAGATGGAAGAACTCAGCAATGCTATTTGGAAAACGTATTAACTGCCATTTTTCTTTCTCATTAAAAAAAAAAAAACATGTAATGTTAAATTTTTTATAATGGTGGTACTTTTTCTGAAATAAACTAGAGATTATGGTTGCCTTTATTCTAGGGTGTTCAGTGTGAGGGATTTTGAAAAGTCTGTATTTTCATGCAGAAATGCCTCATTTATAAAATTCTGAAAAGCACAGCTTTTGAAACTGTTTCATCTTGAATATTAAGCTTCTGTAACTGGTCAGTTTGAGAATATTTCACTTTCAATATCTTTCTACATGTGTGCTTGAACATCAAAGGTCTTAATATCAGTTTAGCACAAACTTTATGCTATATGAGTGAAATGGAATAGACTTTGCTAAGGCCTGTGGGGTTCTTCTAAACCTCATGTAAGTCTTGTTATGATTTTTCTTGGGAAAATAAATGTGACCATTCACTGTTCCACACAAGCATACGTGTGGAATGATAATACTTAAAAGAAAAGAAGAAAGAAAAGAAAATACAGAATGCTAAGGATTATATGTAAAAGCAAATGCAACTTTACAGCTGAACGAAGGAAGACAAGTTTTATGTTATGGACACTTATTTTAAGCAAGTGATGAACAACTTTGCTGTTTTTCTCTGCTGACCATTTTACTTTGATAACTACTAGAGAGAATTTGTTTTAAAGGAATGAGGTATCCAAAAAAGGGACACTGAACCATTTATTTGGTGAATGTCAAAAGAGATACGCTAACTTCTTACTTAGAATTAGGAGCGAGATAAGCCTGCCATCATTCTTTATTTCACATATATTTGACAGCTAAATAGCTTAACATATTGCTCTTTTATAGAAGAAATCTTTTGTGTAGGTTTACTGTATCATGAATGTAAGGAGCCTGAAAATATAAATCATTGACCAATTAATCCTTGCCTAATATCTGGGAAAGTCAAAAGGATTGATGAAGATTTTACTGAATTTTGAGCATTAAATGGTATCTTTGAAGAGATGTTCTATCTGTAATGCAAATTTCATAGCAATACTTTGCTAATTAGAGCTACTGGCTGAGACAACTTGTAGACTTTCTACTGTCACATGTTTCCAGAGCTCTTCTTTTCAGGATACAGTCACCTGTGCTTTCTCTGATTTACCTCCCTGGCTGAAGCATTATTGAGTAGATGCATCTGGAACTTCATCACTGACCAGGTCAGACACCCATTAAAGCCTGCTGGGCAATGGAAGTTACTCAAAAGCTCCAGTGCAATAGCTTTAAGAAACTATTTCCCAATTTGTAGTAACTTT
Organism: Empidonax traillii; assembly: GCF_003031625.1. Lineage (NCBI taxonomy): Eukaryota > Metazoa > Chordata > Aves > Passeriformes > Tyrannidae > Empidonax > Empidonax traillii. The sequence goes on from NW_020955211.1 coordinate 228,219, forward strand.
TGCACAATAATAACACTAAAGTAACATCCTATGCTCTGTAGTAGATCCGTCTTACACCCATGTAAGCTCATGAGGGTTTTTGGGAAATGTCCTTAAACAAAAGGGCAAGAATTTGACCACTGAAAAATAACAGAATTGACATTTCTCCTTCATAAGTCAGGAAAAACAAACAAACAAACAAACAAACAAACATACATCAAAACCCCCCACTTTATAATCCTGTGTATACATGTGCAAATTAAGAACAATTTGAGAAAGTATGCTTCCTGAATACTCTAAAATTCAATCTAAAATGGCATATTTCATGATGGTAAGCATCTTGCAAGGTCAAGAACATTTGCTCTCTTAACTAAAGACTAATACGACATAAGAAATATTGTATTACCTGTAAAAAATATCCATTAACGTTCACTCAGAATTTTTTACTAATACAGATTTATTCAAAATTTGCCATTAAATTAAAATGCTATACTTCCCTCCCCTACCCACCCACACTGACTTCAACAAATACAGCTTTTAAAGCCACCCATGTGACTTGTGTTTCCAGCTCTAAGATAAAATTTCTGGGGGGAAGGAAAAAGTAGGAAGAGAAACCACTTCAATATTATGTCTGTAGTACTTTAGAGGTAGGATACAGTAGGCTGCTGTTAAGCTTATGGCTCGCTCCTAGTCCTGTAAGTGACCGTGTAGCCCAGTAAAACCCCACTGCCATTGGAAGTAATAAGCCATTTTTTTTATATTGAATCTGCAAGTCCTCAGCACTGTGACTGAGACTTGTCTCAGTCTTGCTCTGTCTGAGTACTCTTGACCTGCCAGCAGCTTTGTTCTGCCTGCCTTAGCTGTGGCAGCAATTCCTCCAGCTGACAAGCTGTCCATGGCTAATTTGTTCGAACTGTTATGTTTTTTTGTATGGCACAGAAATATCTTTTATATTTACAGCAACTAGCAACAAGCAGTCATCTCATCTAGCACAAAATTCTATTTTGACACACTTTGCAGAGCAGCAGTGGTCTGGTACAGCAGGGAGTTGCAGAGAGTAGATTTAGATTAGATATTAGGAGGAAATTCTTTACCATGAGTTCATTTTCTGTGAAGGTGGTGAGGCACTGGAACAAGTTGCCCAGAGAAGCTGTGAATGTCCCATTCCAGGAAGCTTTCAAAATCAGGTTGCATGGACTTGGAGCAACCCGGTCTAGTGCAAAGTGTCCCTGCCCACAGCAGAGGGGTTGGGACTGAGGATCTTTGAGGTCCCTTCCAACCTGAACCATTCTATGAGCAGCTTTGCCAAGTGGAGGCCAGGATCTGGCACAGTAGAATTTGTTGAGAGATGAAGCATTCACTTGGCCCTGGAAACTCCACCACAACAAACATCTCACCTGTAGTCAGCTAAGAAATACAGACTTGTAACTGGAAATAAAATCTGATTTTATGGAACAAATAAATGGTGAGCAACATACACAAGTGCATCCAAAGAATGTATATAGTAAGGTAGAGTGTAACATGGAGCTGAAAAATAATGAACAAAAGCAAGATGTAAAGATGTGTTGGCACATATAAAAATGACCCCAAGTGGATCCTACAGTGAGATAGAAATGACCAGTGTAATCAACACATTCCTCCTGGCAAAGGACACTGAACAGTGACAAATCCCCATAACTTACCATGAACCCTGCAGGTTCATATGAGTGGGCTTGCCAGCTCACTGAGGAGTTGGATTCCAGCAGGAAGCAGCGCAGGAACTGGATGAGGGTCTCCTTGTCAGCAAACCTGTTCAACTGCTTCACCAGAGCTGTGCACAGCTGATCTTCCTGACTGCCTGAACCCTCCCCTGCGGGCACAAGGAACAATTCAGATAAATGCAGTATCTCACAGTCAGGCCACTTTACTATTTTATATATCACAGAGCGAGCATAATGAGGACAAATTGCTGTGTTTAAGGTATCAACCAAGTTTAACATTCCTGTCTTTTTCAAAAATATAACCTAGTTCTCCTGACTAACAGAAAAAATGCTAGAAAACTGACTATGTGACCAACACGTCTGTTCTTGAACAGGCAGCAGTCACAAGCATTGAGGCCATGCTGCTGAGAACACAGCTGTGCTGGGCAGGGCACGTCTCCAGGATGCAGGATCATCGCCTCCCTAAGATCGTGCTCTGTGGGGAACTTGCCACTGGCTGCCGCAAGAGAGGAGCCCCGAAGAGGAGATACAAGGACTGCCTGAAACAATCCCTCAGCCTCGGCCATATCGATCACCACCATTGGTCTACCCTGGCCTCCAATTGGGAGGCCTGGAGACACACCATCTATAACGCTGCTGCTGCTTTTGAGAACACACACAGGATCACTCTCGAGGAGAAAAGACAACGCAGAAAGAATCGCGTCTCGTCTATATCACCTGGGGAGTCTTTCTGCTGTGCCTTCTGCAGCTGGACTTGTCTATCTCGCCTTAGCCTTTTTAGCCATCAGTGTGCTTGCAGCAAGCATGGGTAGAGCCCTTCTCAAATCTTTGTTCACGAAGCCTAGCCATGATGACCATGAACCCTGAGAATGAACACACTGACATTAGACCAAATGGAGCATAGGCATAGCACCAGAAAAAAACCCCCAAACAAACAGAAACTACGTGCATGTATTACAATTTAAAAGGTATTCTTACTATTACTAAGGGGTTTTTTTTACTGTTTTTTAACTGTATTGTTATTCTTTTTCTATAATAGAACTAGACTAATAATGGTTCTTGAAATACATTGTTCAGATTTTGGTGATACTAATCATAAACTCTTGGATTTATATGTCAACCATGTTTCCTCTTTGCCCATAAACAAGATTTGAAAGTAACTTGTGTTTTGACCTGACATTGTGCTATCATATCTCTCAGCTGGATGAAAATTCAGGAAATTCTGCCAGCAGTAAAAGTGTCCCCTGGAGACTAGAAACATAAGAACAATGAAATGGGAACTACACAGGCAAAAAAATTGGGGGGAAAAAAAAAAAGTGAGAAGATCCAGTGATTGCTAAGACTTCTTATTTCATACAGTTTTCTATTTTCATATATACTCTGTTGATTTTTAACTTTATACTGCCTACTAAGAAATATTTAAGTTAATGTTAAAAGGGACACTCTTAGAGCTGGTAAACCAAAATTGAATCTATCATATGTTCTAGTTATGAACACTAATACTGGTTTTCTTTCTCCTCACACTCATGATCTCTTCTTAAGATTACTTTCAGCACTGAAACAGCAATTCTTTTTTTCCTGTAGGAGTAAAATAGACAAGCAAAATGGTCAAACAGTCACAACAATGTAATTCCGTGCTTTTTATACAGCACTGGCAAGTGACCTGGCTGACAAGTGGGAGATATAACATGTTAGCATCTCAAGCAGCTTAATGTGGACTTAAGGATCATTGCTTGGAAATGCTCTTTCCTTTCCAATTGTGTCCAAATCTCTAGCCCACTGACTCTGTTGTGTTTTTTTCTCCTCTTCTTTTTACTTTTTTCCCCAACACTTATAGTAAAAAAAAATGCTGTTGCCATCAGGTAAAAAATTTTTGTCCCTGAACCAACCAGTCTCAGTATTTCACAATATCCAGGATATGTTTAAAAAGTACCTAAAGGGGTAAGACTACTTTTCCATCACATTTATTTCCTGACAGACTGCCATAGACATACAAATTGTCCTCAAGAATATTTTATTTTACTTCTTTCCATCTTAAAGCTTTTGCCTGTATTCTGGTAATATAAACAGCTTCAGCATCATCTCCTGTTCAAGTCTGTGTAAAAAACTTTATGCCATAGGCAGTGAACTGTTCCACAGAGCATGCAACAGCAGAAGTGCTTTTGGCTACCCATTTTCTGAATTATTTCTATACCGAGGTCAATAACATTTCAGTATTTAGCAGTCATATTCCAGAAAGGGAGAAGACAACACAGAAGCAAAGACAATGGTGTTTAAACTTAAAGGAGTTTTTCTTTCTTAAATTTAGAGGAGTTTTTCTTTTATTTCAGTTGTGTGTGCACACTTGTCCAGAACCATGGGAAAGTGAACTAAAATTACTGCTGCTCAAAAGCTAATTTTCCCCACCTAATAAACATATAGTCACTGGCTTAATACAAAACAAAGAAGTACTTGGGGTAGATAAAAGGGGCTAGCAGATATTTCCAAATAATACAGTTCTGTGACCCTGAAGCAAACCTTTAGAGCTCAGTTCTCTGGGGAGGTGGCTGCTAGCTGTTCCAGGTGCACATGTTCACCTTCCTGCAGGAAGACCTTCTAATCACTGGGGAACTGCCAGACAATGCTTGCTGAACTGCTGTGACTCTTGGGCACAGTTCGTGAGTGCTCCCACCCAGATCCTGCCAGGTCCAGCAAGGGCGGGTTCAGTGCTCAAGGCTCACCTGTCCTTTTGCAAACAAAAAAAGTTCCCAAAGTTAATTCCAGCTTCAACTCCTTTTTCTTCAGACTGCAGCTACCTAAGGCACCTCTTAATCAGCTCACACATTCATACAGCCACTTAAGTGGAAATTTTTTACCTCTTTAAAATAAATAATGGACTCATTTCTCTAAAACGAAAAGTAGAAAAAAAGTAAAAGCAAAGGTCTTGTTTCATATCTTTAGTTCCTGCTTTATTTCTTCTTTTCTCCTACTATATTCAATAAGGTACTTCCTCCAGAAAGGTCATGCTCTTCCCTCCTACCACACTTATTCATTCCCAATGTAGGTGTGCTGGTTCAGACTTGGCTCCCTGCCAAATGCCCAAACTCACAGTAACAACCCCTTCCCCCTCCCTTCTTCCCTTAGGGCAAAGGAAAAAAAAACCCTATAAAAATTGAAGAACCCTAAATCAATATATACTTATATACAATTAAGATGCTATGTACACAGGGAGTGTATGTATTTGGGAGTCCAAATACCCACAAAAGGGAAAGGGGGACAAAGGACAAAAAGGGACAAACCCAGGATATACAGATATACACAATCAAACCCAAGAAGGAAAATAACTAGCAAAACAAATCTCACCATGTCCCTCAGAGAAGCAAGATCACCAGACACAGCCAGCACTCTCAAACCTCCCGCATGGCAGACCAGTGGTCGCTGCAGGCCTCAGCCTTAGATAAGCGAGACCAACTCAAGGACCCACTGCTCCTGAACCTGAAGAGAAGAGCGAGGTCTCTAATCTCCAACTTATTTATACTCTGGTTTAAGTAAAAATAGTATGGAATACTGGGTACATGGGCACTTCCTTGGTTACGAGCTGGTTACCAGGAAGGCCTAGACCAAAACCATCCCAGTAGGTCAGGGTAACTAATCACCCTTAACTGTTAAAATGGTATCACTTCTTTCCTGATGGAATTTTTCAGTTTTCAGCTCTGACCATTGATTCCCTTCAAAAATCTTTTTTTCATCTTTATGTCGTGGCAATATTCCCATGCATCTGAATATATAAGGTATTATCACCTCTTGTTTATTTCTGCACCCTGCTGTCTTTTCATACTGGTGTAAGAAACCACAAATACTCCACTGCTTCTTTGCTATTTAGCACACACAGCATCAGGAACTAATCTAGCAATCAGCTGTCTCTAAGTCCTTATTTCTCGCTTGCTGCAGGAAGGCCTTTTAAGTAAGAAGAGTGCCTGCTAGCAGCAACCCATAGGTGTCTGTTCCAGAATTCACTCATTAGTTTTAATCCTAGATGTTGATTAAGTCTAACTCATACACTTTGCAAAAATTAAAAAAAAAAAAAAAATTAAAAAGAGGGATGTCAGGTAACATGTGGTCATGTATGAAATATATTACATGAATAATCAATGCATTTTGTCAATGATAGCTACCAAACAGGAAAAAAAAAAAAAAGTATTTTTCTTGCTCTTTCATTTCAACAGATCTGTGTAACAACTCTAATTTCAAACCCGGGCAGATGGAGCTTGCTTAGCCCTATAAGGCCATCCATCCAAGAGAAGGATACTCTAACTAAACCTACATCCTGAGGACCTCACTGTCACCATCCAAGCTTGCTAGGCCCTGGCAGATGAACCTCAGGAGTAAAGGGTGGGACTAGTTCTGTGCAAGCTGAGCCTCACCTAAAAAATCCACTGTGCAGGCTCGAGGGTTATACCCACACTTGTAAAGTCCTGCAGCGATAGGTGAGGGACGAAACGGCAGGTGATAAGATGCACTGGAAGCCGCAGGCCCAACCCTGCATGCAGGTGGTCCAGGACATTGGTCGCCTGAGTCTGACCCTGGAGATGACAGACTCACTCGGCAGAATCCTGAATGACCAAGCAACCTTTCTCAAGGAGAGCACTGCTTGCTCCACACGGAGAGGGGCCTAGAAAAGGTGGCCTAACCAAAGCTCATCTCCACTCTTCACCTGGTTGGTTAACCGCGGCCAACGGGCATCTTCTGTTGCGGTCAAACAAAGATTAAGAGTAAAAGGCATACACCTGCCTCCAAAGGTGTACTCAAATTAACACTTGCATGCTGGAACATCAGAACCATGCTTGATACTGTGAATAGTGGACGTCTTGAGTGCCGCACTGCTCTAATTGCCCATGAGCTGTCACGACTCAGCATCAACATTGCTGCTCTCACTGAAGTCTGTCTTCATGAGGAAGGCAGCCTTAGAGAACATGGTGCTGGTTATACACTCTACTGGTCAGGTAAACCCAGATACGAAAGGCATCTCTCAGGAGCTGGCTTCATGATTAAAAGCTCTATTGCCCCTAAACTCGAAAATCTGCCGACTGGTCATTCTGATCGTATTATCTCCCTACGCCTCCCACTACACAACAAGCAACATGCTTTAGTATATATGCCCAAACCCTCCAAGCTGACCCTGCTGAAAAAGATAAATTCTACAATGACCTACGCCACCTTATCCAAAAGGTTTCTGCAGATGATAAGATCATTATCCTTGGTGATTTCAATGCCAGAGTAGGAAAGAACTCTGAAACCTGGAAAGGAGTACTAGGCAAGCATGGTGTTGGGAACTGCAATGATAATGGTGGCCTTCTGCTAGAGTTTTGTGCAGAGCAGCAGCTTACCATCACCAACACTATCTTTTCAGCAGAAAGATAGTCTGAAGACAACTTGGATGCATCCTAGGTCCAAGCACTGGCATCTCATTGATTATATCATGGTCCGACAGAGAGATATCCGCGATGTTCATCACACCCACGTGATGCCTAGTGCAGAATGCCAAACAGATCATCGCCTTGTGCACTGTAAACTTAACCTCCACCTTAAGTTCAAACCTAAAAAGGGCGGCATTCCTAGAAGGAGACTTCAAGTTAACAATCTTCAAACAGCTACAGTAAGGGACAGTTTCCAGGCAAATCTTCAATCCAGGCTCAAAGTTCATTCCACAGATCCCTCTCCCGAAGAGCTTTGGCAACTTATTAAAAATAGCATTCTACAGTCCTCCGAAGAATTCTTAGGGTTCTCCTTCAAGAAAAACAAGGACTGGTTTGATGAAAACAATCATGAGATCCAGGAATTGTTGAGTAAGAAGAGAACTGCTCACCAAGCCCACCTTGTTCAACCATCTCGTCATATAAGAAAAGCAGCCTTTCAACTCGCATGCAGCAAGCTCCAACAGAAACTTCATGACATCCAGAACAAGTGATGGACCAATCTAGTGGAAAAAAATCTAATTATGCGCAGATACAAGTGACTACACTTGTATCTGCGCATAATTAGGGGTTTCTATGAGGCTCTGAAAACAGCCTACAGTCCTACACACCAGGTTCAAAGCCCTTTACTCAGTGCAGATGGCCAAATGCTTCTCACAGATAAAGCTTCCATTTTGAATTGTTGGTCTGAACACTTTCAGATTCTCTTCAGTACTAGCCGTGTAGTTCAAGACTCAGCAATGCAGTACATTACACAAAACCAGTGAAAACTGGACTGGATACTGCCCCACCATGGGAGAAACTCTTAAAGCAATACAGCAGGTGAAAATTGGCAAAGCAGCTGGGGTTGACGGAATCCCACCTGAAATCTGGAAGCACGGTGGCCAAGCCCTCCATGCTAAGTTTCACGAATTTGTGGTGCGCTGCTGGGAACGAGGTGAACTGCCTTCAGACCTTCGTGACGCTGTCATCATCACCTGGTACAAGAGGAAAGGAGATAAATCAGACTGCTCAAATTACCGAGGTATTACTCTGCTCTCCATTGCTGCTAAAATCCTTGCAAGAATTCTTTTGAACAGATAAATACCCACCATAGCAGAAGATCTTCTACCTGAAAGCCAGTGTGGTTTCCAAGCCAACAGAGGTACCACAGACATGGTATTTGTTCTCAGACAACTGCAAGAGAAGTGTAGGGAACAGAACAAAGGACTCTATGTTACCTTTGTTGATCTCACCAAGGCTTTCGATACTGTGAGCAGAAAAGGTCTGTGGCAGATTTTGGAATGTTTAGGATGTCCCCCCAAGTTCCTCAAAATGATCATCTCACTTCATGAGGACCAACGCGGTCAAGTCAGATACGGCGATGCACTTTCTGAGCCCTTTCCAATAGCCAATGGAGTGAAGCAAGGCTGCGTTCTCGCACCAACCTTATTCACAATCTTCTTCAGTATGATGCTCCAAAGGGCCATGGCAGACCTTGATGAAGGCAACGATATCTACCTTCGTTATCGTACCGATGGGAGCCTATTCAACCTAAGGCGACTGAAGGCCCACACTAAGACCTTAAATCATCTTGTCATGAGCTGCTTTACGCTGATGATGCCACCTTTGTTGCCCACACAGAAGTAGCTCTGCAGCATTTAACATCCTGCTTTGCAGAAGCTGCTGAGCTTTTTGGACTGGAAGTCAGCCTGAAGAAAACAGAAGTTTTATATCAGCCTGCACCTCAGGAAGTCTCCCATCATCCCCATATCACCATTGGTGAAATAGAGCTCAAATCAGCTCAGCAGTTTAATTACCTGGGAAGCATCATCTCCTCAGACAGTAAGATTGATGCAGAAATAGACAACAGGTTAGCAAAGACATACAGAGCTTTTGGTAAACTCCGTAAAAGAGTGTGGCAAAACAAACACCTGAAGAGAAGTACAAAATCTGCGTTTACAGAGCCATTGTACTGTCTACTCTTTTATATGGATCTGAATCATGGGTCATTTACCGGCACCATTTGCATCTCTTAGAACGCTTCCATCAGCGCTGCCTCCGTACAATCCCAAACATCCACTGGACTGACTATGTGACCAACACGTCTGTCCTTGCACAGGCAGCAGTCACGAGCATTGAGGCCATGCTGCTGAGAACTCAGCTGTGTTGGGCAGGGCACGTCTCCAGGATGCAGGACCATCGCCTCCCTAAGATCGTGCTCTGTGGGGAACTTGCCACTGGCTGCCGCAAGAGAGGAGCCCCGAAGAGGAGATACAAGGACTGCCTGAAACAATCCCTCAGCCTTGGCCATATCGATCACCACCATTGGTCTACCCTGGCCTCCAATCGGGAGGCCTGGAGACACACCATCTATAATGCTGCTGCTGCTTTTGAGAACACATGCAGGATCACTCTTGAGGAGAAAAGACAATGGAGAAAGAATCGTGTCTCATCAATATCACCTGGGGAGTCTTTCTGCTGTGCCTTCTGCAATCGGACTTGTCTATCTCTCATTGGCCTTTTTAGCCATCAGCATGCTTGTAGCAAGCGTGGGTAGAGCCCCTCTCAAATCTTTGTTCACGAAGCCTAGCCATGATTTCAACAGATCTGTGTAACATGATCAGCTGTAACTGGTGTTAGTTTTCAAGGATCAGTAAATAGAATGTTAACCAGAAATATTTATTAAGTTTCTGCAGTGATGAGTCTTGTTTGAACAGCTTATCATGCAAACAGCCTCGGTATCTCAGATAATGTGAATGGCTTTATTGCACTGCTTCTCTGGAACAAATTCACTCAAATGGTATTTGTTAGTGGCATTTTAAAGAGCCACACATCTCTTGCTTTCCTCTGCACCCAAGTTCCCTCAAACCAAAACTGACCACCAGCAGTCACAAGAGTGTCCCTTCCTTGAGGTACATTTGAGATGAGGCTCAAATAATAGGCCGCTGAAAGGAAACATTTGCTAGGCTGGTCACACTCCAACTTACATGGCATCAGCAACAAGGTCACACTATTAGCATTAGCTTTCTAAACCTTTTCCCTCTTGCTGTGTTTATCATCCTCATAATTTGTCCATTACCTCATTATTACTAATTGCTCTCCTGGTCTAAGTTTCCTTTCATTTACTTCTTCCTAGCAGTGCTTTCAATCTTTATTCCAGAATCCTTTTATGAGGAAACAAAATCTTTATTCTTTAATTAAAAAAAGTATAAAAATATCAGCCCCTCATGTCCCATGTCAAACATCACTGCCTGGCCATCATTTTCAGAAAGTAAGCTGGCCTCATATACAGGTTGATAGACTAAAGTAATCGTACCCAATGAAGTTTTTACTCTGTTGCCTGTTTAATACACATCTATTTTCTACCTAGCCTCCTTTTCATTTTTGTCTCCATCAACAGAGAAGAAAAAGAAAAAGCATTCAAGAGAGTTCTTTGTCAGTTGCATTATCATCCAAAGCAGTGATATCAGCCATAAGCAAGGGGAAAACGCATAGTACTGATATTACACCTGATTAATTAGCTCAGTCTGAAGCCCTGTGTATTTTGGATCTTTCCTAATTCATAAGACATTTGACATTCAAAAGTAACAGCTTTGGGCTTTTGTAAATTAGAAGTTTGCTTAAAAATTCCAATGATCAGCTTTATTGCATCAAGTGCTTCTAGCTAATTTGGATGATTAGCAATATTATTACACTTCATAAATTAAGTAAATATCTATCTGCATGTTTTATCTGCTCTGCCCTGTAAAACATTTACTATTTTGTCAAGGCAGTTCAAGAAGAATTGGCTTAAATGAGAATGGGTATGCTTGTCTTCAATGGCTAAGAAGACCAATGTTACCACAAATCAGAGACAGCCACAGTCCTGTCATACTGTGTTCTGCCAGAGGGTACTGTCACCTCCTTTGAACTCCAAAGACTGATAAAAATAACAACTGAGTTATTTTTCATAGGTCTTCTACTAATTCTTTCACACTGCCTGCATGTCTGACCATCCTTTCCAGGATTTTGGCCTACAAGTAGGAAACTGTGTCTGTACTATAACTAATGATGCATTGTTTACATTTATTGACTTCTTGCCCCCAGGTTACACAAATTCCATATTTCTGAGTTCTCTTGCCTAGTGAGCTGGAGCTGAGGACCTTCATAGGTGACCTGGAGAATACAGAGTGATTGCCTTGTGACAAAAAAATTGGCTGTACATGGGTGTTTTCATAGTTTACAGAGTTTCTGCCAATCATTCTCTTAATATTAGTATGTATATATAGGATATAGACCTTGTATGTCCTGTAACAATTATCAAAGAAACATGCAAAAAAACAACACATAATGAAGTCAGAGCACCATAAGCACCCACTTCAAACTTTCCATTATAAAATTTAATTAACAAGTAGCACTGCTATAGCAGATTATATCCTCTGCTTAGTGACCAAGGCCCCATTCAGTTGAGTACTATATAAGAACGAAAGTATGTTCACATAAAGTGAGTTATTTCTTTTGTGACTTTCTGCTGACTTTCATTATGTCAGCAACTAGACTGAAATTGAAATTTACCAACACTTTGTGATATCCTAGTTGGAAAAAAAGTCAAGAGATTACTAATAAATATACTTTATACAATCTATTTCTGTGCAAAATAGCACATATACTAGCGCTATACTCAAATAAACAGGCTGCAAAGATGAAAAGTCTTATCCACCTTGAGAGAACTACTGGTGTCCAAGCATTTAGCAGATTTCAACAGGAAATTCAAGGAAATCCAAGTAATTATATTTTTTTCAGCATAAGTGATAGCGTGCAAGCCAGTTTTCAGATATATTTGTCTATCTAGCTCTAAAAACAAAGATCAAAAGAAACACACATGGCCATATGTTTTTAATATATTTTCCATTAATTGAAATCTCTTCCAAAGTATGAAAGGAACCAATATGCAAGTGTGTCTAGAGGCACTTGCTTCATCACAGTCACCTAAAAATCTGATCAAGACAGAAGGCAAGTTAAAGCTATAAAAGCATAATCTAGCCTAGTTAATCACAAAAATTTAAGAGCAAAATTTTCCTCAACTGCATGTTAAGTCACATACAGCTCTTGAAATGCAGATTACTTTCCTTATCATAATTCCCCATCATATTTCCAAATTTCATCATGTGCTTCAGGTAAGAAGTTACTAAAAATGAAAGGGAGAAAATATGAACCGCATTTTTACTTACCTATCTTTGTGTCACAATTGATATCCCCAGTGTGGGTGGGGTAGTAGTAGTAGTAGTAGTAGTAGAGACTGAGAACTAGGGTTTATTTAAGTGACAACATAAATAACTTAATCGGGTATTTTTCTCTCATATCTACAATCACATACCTCTGTATTCAGCTACAGCTTGTTCAGCCTGGTTTGCTAAGCCAATAAAACTTATATGATGCCACAGGTTGTCTGTCATTTCACTCTAATAACTTAGCCAATGAGTCCAGCACAGGCCCATAAAGAAGTTTAAGGGTCCAAAGCTTTTTTCGTACAAGGAAAGGCTGTAATAGCTGGGACTGTTCAGGCTGCAAAAGCTCAGAGAACTCCCAAAATTTTTGTGTAAATATGTAAGGATTGGGAAGGAGGAAAAGGGAACCATGCTCTTCTCAGTAGTGCACAATGACAGGACAAGAGGCAATGAGCACAAAATAAAAACTGGAAATTCCATATAAACAGAAGGAAATGCCTTTTTTGTTGTTGTTTGTTTGTTTGTTTGTTTGGTTTTGTTTTCGTTTTTGTTTTTTTTTTTGTTATTGTGAGAGTCATCAAATACAGGACCAGGTTGCCCCGAGAGGTTGTGGAGTCTCCATCACTGGAGGTTTTCAAAACACAAGATGGTCCTGGGCAAACTGCTCTAGCTGATCAAGATTGAGCAGCAGCATCTGAACTGGATGAACTCAAGTGTCCCCTTCCAAGTTAAACAATTTGCTGATTTATACTAATCCCTTGACCAAATTCAACCATATTCACTAGAAGAGTAGCTGACTTAAACATTTTAAATTCCTAAGAGTTTTTGGAAATAAGTATGTTAAAAGGAGGAGAGGAAGAGGGAACACCACTTTTGCTGACAATTAGCACTCTGCACTCCCTCAGCAGCAACAGTCAGCTCCCAAATAGCATGGGCATATCAGTACTTGCACAGCTGCTGGGTCATGAGCTTCTCCTACCTTTGCAAAACAGGACCCCTATACCCATTCTGCAACAGTGGATAATGGAGGGACATAGGATTATTGGAAGAGGAAGCAGCTCAGTGAGAGGACTATAGAAGATATGGGAAGTGCAAAGGTAGAAGACAGAAAAAAAGTGATGCAGCTACATGTGAGGAGCTGAGGTTACTCCAGAACATAACTGTGTAAAATCAGGCTTTTTGGCATTGTACTACTAATGGAATGACTTGCTTGATGAAGAGAGTTATTGCTGTCCTAGTGCTGAATGCTGCTTGTGTATCACACAACACTTTTCCATGTGCTGTAGAAGCAGAGCAAAGAGCATTACCATGATCTGTTGCCCAGGCTATTCCATCCTTCTTCTTATAGAAGCAATTCATCCATGTGAAGTACCTTACCACACAGTTATTCTTCTTCCAGGCTGGTGCACTGCTACATAACACTGCCTCAAGCTTCAAATTCTGTCTCTTCACACATAGATTTAGAAGTCAGCTTGCACTTGCCAATGTTTCAGCAGAAGTAAGAACAGAGAGCTAGGAAAGAAAATGGAAAACCCTGGAGAGGAAAGGGTGAATGCCACACAGCTGGAGGTTCATGAGAAACATTCAGACTTCTGAAAGTATCTGCTTTTATTTTGTTACTGTTTGTTGGTTTTTTCTTTTTTTCTTATTATTTTCATACTGTAATAACGTCATTAACCTTCATTTTGATTCTTGTTTTTCTGCAGTCAGAGGATCATATAGCCAAACAACACAGGAACTGGCTGCTCAGACACTGCTCTTGAACTTATAGGACCTGGAGCTGTTTGTTGGTGCAACATGGCAATGGGTAGAGACAAAGATTTAAATGCTCCAGAAAAGCTGACAAGTCATGAAAGGTGAGTCTGAGGAACACAACAGTGAAATTAGACAGATTAGTTGGATTTAATCGCCGCTGTCAATCTTTGAAAGCAATTGAAGCTACTGTGAATAATATTTATGATGTAATAAGAATGTAAAAGTCTTAGAAACTCTATCTGGACAGCATAGTTAGCTCGTTTTTTTTTTTAATAAGGTACTTTTTGAAAAAAGGTGCTTGCATTCGACTACCTGCTACCATCCAGGGAAGCAGTTCATTTCAGAACTTCTGTATTAGCAAAGCCCTTTGTGAGCGTGATTTCACTTTGTCAGGATTTCAGAAATTGACTGAATACCTAATAATTTGAGGTAAGAAGATTTACTACAAAAATCATACACCTCCTTAAAGCATTTGTTGGAGATACACATTCATATTAAGGACGATGGTAACTATTTGGAAGGGCGTCTTTCAAGTTCAGAGAATATTTTCAGGGCTTTAGCTGACTCTCCATGCTAATTCTGACACTGGAACTAATAACTTTCCCAGATTTACATTGGTCTGGGAATTAACTCCTCCTTAGCATCCCTGTGAGTTAACAGGTTTCCTTTTGGCAAGAGCATTTCCAGGAATGCCTTTTAGTGTCCATTAGGAGGGGACTAAGCTTAAAGACAGGAGCTGAACTTTACTTGAGTCTGCTCATTCATTCACACAGTTCTCTGTATGTTATTCACTCATTGACATAATAATAACGTTCTGTTGTGGATGAGTGGTTTGGGTTGCTTAAGGAATCACCACCAAACACATTAGCAAAAGCAAGTTTGACGTAAATTTGCAAAAATAAAAAACCCCAGAGCTGGATGACAAGGTTCACTCTATTTCTTACTAAATGAATGAAACACACAGAGGAAAATCAAGTTATAATCACCTTAAGAACCACTGCTTGAGATATCCTCAAAAGGTGATCTTAATATGATATTGTAAAAGTATCAGTTCAACACAGATGGAATTTTTACACAGCTTCTGATCTAGCAGTAGTTTATTCACAGCTTTAAGGTGGATCAGTTTTAAGGCAGAACACAGGACTTGAGCAGCACTTAATCATTGACTAAGTCAGACATTTACAAAGTCAGTCAATAATAGGATTTACTCTAATGACAGTAGTGACTTGAGTTTAAATCCAAGATGGCAATATTGCTACAAGGATATCTATATCAATTCACACATTCATGCACACAAACAGAAAGACATATATATATGTATATATGTGTATAAATGTATAAAGATACAAGTATGTAAATTTTTTAAATGTATAAAAATTTATAACCTGTTCAACGTTCCTCTTCAGTGGATCATTCATGTCAAATGTCTTGTCAGTTTCCAGCAGGTGAGGGTTGAACCCTGAGGATTGGGGTGTGCCAGCCCACGACCCGTTGTCAGCTTTTGGTGACGATGCTCTGAACTTCAGAAGCTTGAGAGTTCACTGGTTCTGAGAGGTGTCCCATTCAGAAGGAGGTGCTGGTGCAACCTGTTGTGGTCCAGAAGAACTCAAAGGGCCTCACTTAAGACCACTGCATGAAGAGATGTTTGTCTTTAGTCATCAGCAAATTTCCATCCTGGCTTCAATATGGGTCAAAAATTACTGGAATTCTCAAAATTCCAGTAATGATGGTACTGTTTCACTCAAGCCATGATTGAGTTTGTCAGAGGGGATAATGGATTATTCCTGCTGTCATCCCCCACAATGGCCAGGCAACTGGAGTTTTAAGTAATCCATTAACAATAATGACCAACACAGTGGTGTAGTCCTAAGGAGAAATAGAACAGTTCCATTTACAATATTCTGGAAGAATTGGAAGAATTGTTTTACGAAACACAAAAATCTGAGTTCATCCACAATCAAAAATGCTACCATTTTCAAAAACAACAAGCTTTTTTGATATTTATTTTTTTCTGGAGCAAATAAAGACCTGAGAGTCTGAAAGTTTCATACATTATATTTGGACATGTCCATATACGCAGTTTTGGCATTTGGAGTCCTAGCATAGCAATTTACCATTCCTGACTGGAAATGTTTTCTTTTTCAATGTTTGCCTGTGCTTTATAAGAATTCAGTTTTGGGTAGGTGTCTGCATTTTCCACTCTGGGACAGAAACTCAGTCTTCACCCTGACCCTCAGAATGGATAGGAGTCATGAGATGCCCTCTGGTTCTTCAACAGAGGATGCTCCTTGGTGCTCCAGAAGAGATGATAGTCTATTGAATAGAAAGGGGACAAATCCTGCCTAACTTTAGACAGTAGCTTTAATAGCAACAGAGTAAAAACTGTATTTGATGCACAGGCAATATCTGATGTGTACATAGACCTATCTTTCTTTTTAAAATTAGATACCATTTTATTTTAAACACATTCTGCACTCTTCACTAGCTAAAATTACCTCCACTATTTCCACTCAAAGTGGGGCAATGTAAAATGAGTCAGAAAGGTAAGAATAGTCAGCATATGTATATAACAGTCTAGAGAACATGGAGTCACTTGTGAGGAGATTAAGAAGCTGATTTGTAATTAAGAGGCTCCTTCTAAGGGGAAAAGTTTCTTGTTTGCTCTAAAACAAGAGTACTGAGACTCAAGCAACTATATCTCCTCTATTAAGACTCTTCTCATTCCATCTTTGTCATTTTGTTTCTCATTGCACTCCCCTTGGAATACATTTTAGTTTCCAGGAAGTATTTTTTTTCTGTTTTTGAGACCTCCACCTCTCTGAGGGGCGACAGCACAAACTGAACCACAAAAGTTCCATCTGAATATGAAGAAAAACTTCTTTACTTTGAGGGTGATATAGCAGTGGAACAGGCAGCAACAAGGAGGTTGCAGAGTCTCTGTCTCTGGAGGTGTTCTAAAGTCGCCTGGACACAATGCTGTGCAACCTGCTCTGGATGAACCTGCCTTAGCAAGAGAGCTTGACTAGAGGATCTCCAGCACTCCCTTCCAACAAACCGCTCTGTGATACTGTGCTGACTTACCTGTGCAGTTGGCAAGCTCTGTTACCACCTGAGTGCATAAAGGGGGATCTAAACTGGAAGTGGAAACTGCCTTTGGTGAGGTACTCCTTTTGGCATTACTCCTTTGAGAAGCACTCTTGCTTGTTAATCAGGTTCCTTAAGGCAGTGCTTGAATCCCATCAAATATCTTCGAAGTTTTGCAGCAAGAAAATGCTGAGAACATCTCATCGATTTATATATGAGTTTATTTTGGTACATAAAGAACCAGAAGAAGATAAAAAGGCATAAACTGAATACAGAAAGGAGAGGCCACTGTCAAAAGCAGCAGGAGAAAGTATGGCTGAATACTGCCAGTGTGAGCAGGTCTTCATTAAAGTGCAATAATTTTTCATGAACACAATTACTGCTCATCAATTATATCTTTATATTTTTGCTGTAGTAAGCAATCAAAGACTGCACTTTTCCAATAAAAGTGGATGGCAATTTAAAATAATCTAATTAATATTACAGAGCTATAAGCAGAATTCAGCAAAATCTGGCATCTTTTATGTCTGTGCCATAAAAAAGAACACAGCTCAGCAAAATATTGACTGTTATAGAATTTTCAAAGACACACAAGCTCCAATAGTGTGTGAAGACAGAAACTACAAATATAGATTATAAATATCAAATTCATTTTAGAAAAGATTGGGGATGTTTTCTAGTTTCTATAACCAGAGTGGAGTTGTGTATTTGCTCTTGCATCATGGCTGGTAAAGGTTCAGAAACCTATTATTGATAAAATCACGATACTGCTGGATATAAATGTATTTAAATAGGCTTTAAACATACTGTACAGTATTTGCAGTATTATGTATGATTTCTACATTCTTTCAAGCAACTTTCAGGTGCACCCAGAGGTGAAGCTGAGCATGTGTCCCTGTGACACACAGAGACACCCACAGAGAGGAGACCAACACAGCTGGAGACTCACACTGGCACCAAGCAGGCTCTGCCTCTGAGATCACCCCATGGAGGACTCCCAACCACTGGGGCAGACAGCCCAGCTCCCTCCTCCTCCTGGGCTGGCAGGCAGAAGTCCCCAGTGTGCAACTCATGGGACACTCTCCAGGTCCCCCTGAGCACACCAGCACAGACCCTTTCCCCACCTGAGACCCTGCCCCAATGCAGGCTCCCTGACTCGAAGTTTGCTGGTGATGACACACACACATTCCAAGCATACTGGGTTTGGAGTGGGGGGAACACAAACACTGTCCCCCCAGCAACCGGCACCACACACATGGGCTGTGACCTGTGGTCCTGCTGCAGCCACCTGTGCTGAGCTCCTGACTCCCTCACTTACGCTGGTGTTGCCCAGCAGCTGCCTTTGGGAGCACCCAGCATTCCCCTCCATGGCAGGGTGTTAAAGACTGCTGCTTGTTCCACCTGCTGGCACTGAATCATAAGGTTGGAAAAGACACTTAGATCACTGAGAACAACTGTTAAACCAGTACTGCCAAGTCCACCACTGAACCATTTCTGTCAGCAGCATATCCACAAGTCTTTTAAATATCTCAAAGGATGGTGACTCCATCCCTTCCCTAGGCAGGCTGTTCCAATGCCTACCCACCTTTTCAATGAAGAAATGTTCCCTAATATCCAATGCCCCAATATCCGAATATCCCCTGGCACTACCTAAAGCTATTTCCTCTCATCCTGTCCCTTGTTATTGGGAAAAGAGACCAAACCCACCTTGGAAACACTTCCTTTCAGGTAGCTGTAAAGAGTGACTGAGAGCTCCACCACTCGAGTCCAGCAGCCAACACCACAAGCCAGGGGCATCCACATCCCTCATCTGACTCCAGCAGCTGGCACCCACTCTTCTTGCAGCAGTGGGAGCCCACTATCTGGCACTGAGTCCTTGCAGCATGCACAGGCATGGGACAGTGAGATCACACAGAGGAGGAGTTAGGAGATTTAATGGGGAGTTAGGACAGACTGCAGCAATCAAGCCTCAGGACTTGGCCAGACAAGCATATTGACCTGCTACGGTTTACACACGACCTGCCCCTTTTCTGCCTGTTCCTCTTCTCTTCCTACCCTGTACTTTGCCCCATCACTTTGCAAAGTGCCACTGCCTCCCCTCCAACATTCCAGACCCCCAATCTGCATCCTTATCAATCACAAAGTCCTGTTTGCCCCCAGTTTCTTGGTAGCTGTTCAGTGTGACTGATGAGGTTGGCTTCTTGTCTTTATCTCCATTATGATTTGCCTGTCAGGTTTGGGTCTCCACATACATTGTTTCCCCCTTTTCCTTAGTATCCCATTTGACAAGGTTCTTGACCAGAAAATCTTACTGGAATAAAAAATCCTACACTGCACATACCCTTCCCAGTTTGTGTGACTGATCAGTTCTGGTTCTCTTTGTGTCCTTCTGTTCATGTTTATGGCTTCCTCCTTTTCTTAACATCCCGTTTTGTGTTGAGAAAGTCCTTTATCAGACACCTTAAAGGAGCAGTCTTCTTCCACATAATCTTACAAATAGCACATGACTGAAAAAATTACCCAAAACTGTGTTACAAAGGAATATGGAACAGAATGTAGCAGAAAAAATGAAAAACTTCTTTATTTTACAGTTATACAAATAAAAAAAACAATCCCCATAGCCGTACTTGAAATAATATTAACAGTGTCAAACATGACAATTCTGACAGAATACACATCAATATTTTAAACCACATAAATTGTATTACATACACTCAGTAGCAATAGCACTGCACAGGAATGAAGCTCTCTGTAAACGCTCTTCCTTTATTTTATCTACATTTATAACAATTGTGCTTTTCCCTACACAAAGTAACAGTGCTCTTAAAAATAAATAATGTGCAATTTCAGAGTTATATCCTGAAATATGCTAATCTAGATCCCCATCTAAATCCTGGACACGTTTCTCCCAGGAAAATCACTGCAAAAAGTGCTAAACACTTTGCTAGACCAAACACTAAAAAAAAATACTGAACCCATGCCTGATTTTCTTCAAATTGCAGTCAATTAGAGAAAAGGTACGGACCTTAAGCACATGTTGCTTATATCGTTTAACAACAGAATGATACAGTCTTTATTACACACCAGACTCTGTAAACCAGACAAGATTTGAAAGCTTCAGTAGATCTTATAACTGGAGAGTCCCTCAGAGCTGTGGGAGAGAACTGTCCCAAAGCTGAAAAGTTAACAATCAAACATTTATCTAATTTTTTAATGAAATATGAAAGACTCTGTCACGGAAACATTAACATGTAGCTTAATAAACAATTTACATAAATTTATCTGAATGAAATCAAGTTGTTTAATGCAAAGCTGCCATAAGATTTGGAAAAATATACAAGTTCTGATGTCTTGATGTAGCTCCCAGTTCTTATTTCTAACATACATTTAGGAACTATAGCTAGCAATTGGTATGGTTGATGAGAGGATAAATCTGAGGAACGCTCTGAACAAAACTGATTGGTTCCTCATCAGGGCAGCTATTACAATATTAGGGATACTTCTTTTTATTTTATCTACTGTATTAGTTGTTGAATGCACATAAACAACAGAAATCACCCAAGGCAGCTATGGAGGCTTAAGCTGTTGACTGCTGAAGGACCACAAGGTGAAATCTGTTCCACTTTGAAGTCTCTAAAGAGCAGCTAAGCCTTTGCTGCTGTGCTCTGGGGTCACCTTTAGGGAAAAAGTCACACAGTGTAAGTGTGTGACCATTCAGGACCTGAGGTGCCTCAACAGGTGCCTTCCGCGCCAGGAGCCTCAGGAGGTACAAGAGAAAGGTAAGAAAGTGTGTCTGCAATGACTCCACTGCTACAGCTTCCCAGCAGGTCAAGTGCTACCAACCAAGGCCATGTAACCTAACAGGGAAAGTCCTGGGCATTCTCACCTCAGGTCACCCTAGACTAACCTGTAGCTGGTGATCCCAAACCACCTCAAACCAGACAATTTGTAGCACAACAAACTGCATACCAGGGAGCCTCCCCAGATTCTTTGCGCTCCACATGCAGTTCTTATGCAAGAACAGTAGAGTAAAATGAATCCTAGTATTTGCGAAAACCTGCAGTCAGAGACCCCAACTGCTACTTGCCTCAGAGAATGGTCCAAAACCCACTACTCACTACATCACACCTCAGCTCAGGATAAAGTGAGACAAGAGGTGTGTTGGTAAGGAGTCCAATGGTTTTGGCAGGAAAGCACACCTAGGTGCCTATTTGAGGGGACAGGCCTAAGAATGAGTATGGATGACAGTAGGGAGCCGTGAGACCATAGCTCACGGTGCCAAAAGTTTGCAGTACTGAAGGTGTAAAGCCTGCAGAAGATGAGGTTAAGGCCAAGTTTTGAGAAGGTATAAGCAAACACTGTTGTCTTGGAAGTATATGCTACTGTCATGTCTTGTGCAACACCAAGTCAGAGAAACTTAATGGTAAAAATCTGGACTCTATGGCTTGTGTACTAAAGTTAACTTCACCCACAGTGAATCAAATGTGAAGCCTGCAAACAAGCTCAGGCCAAATTTTTGTTTGTCTGCTAACTTCTAAAGGCAAATTTTCTCACCAAGCTTTCTAATTATGTGTCATTCTTTTCATTTCTTCAATTACACAAATAAGTTTTTTTTAATGCCATAGGAATTAAGAGTGTCCCCACCCACTTTGCTGTCAGAGACATAATCAATTGGCATATTCAACTTTCCCTGAGGTGAACAGAACCACCTGTCAGTTAATATACAGTCTACTTGAACCTGCTTTTTGTTGATGGCCTGACACTACAGAGAAGACATTCCTAGAAGAGAAGACAAATCTAAGCAGATGTTTCTCTGAGCCTCTGAGAGATTGGCAACTGTGAATTCTTTATTTAATAGAAATTCCGTCGATGTATATGAAATATATTTTAGAAGATTAAAAGCAGCAAAACCCTAACAATAAGAACATGAATATGCCCACCTTTCATCAAAAAAATAATCTTGTCTTAAAATGTAAGGGTACACAGAGAACAAGTAACACCCTCTGGCTTATCTACAACAAACTACACACATTCCTCTCTGTATGGCTGTTTAGTTCCTCGTAATGCCTTGGTTTCAGTGAGTTTCATGTTAGGACAACATCCAACACATTAGCATATGGCTAAAGTAAACTGCCCTGGGTAGGAGAGCCTGGTGAATAAGGAAAGATGCTACTGTCTCTTAGACATGGCAGAACTGACTTTCTATTCCCCACAATTTTTGGCAAAACTGTCTGCCAGGCAGTGATTTAGCTACCAAATTTGCATAATCCCAGATCTCCAGCCATGCATGATAAAATACATGTGAATTTAAGAGAAGAAAATGAGTAATAAATGATATTTTCAACAAGCATTTGTGAGTGTGGTGATACATATGAAATTGCTCAAGCTAATTCAAAATTCAGTATAATATCATATTTGGAGATGAGGACCTAACATAGAGATGAAAATATAACATGAAAATACCCATACATTGTATCTGCATGCCTCCTCTTTAGCCAAGCATAACATGAAAGACATGGAACCATGGTGTTATCCATTTTATGTGCTCCTTTAGCACTAAGACATATAGGCAGACAGGTTTTCTTTCTTAGTGAATGTTGTGTTGGTACTCCACCCTTTCCTACCCTCCTCTAATTTCTTGTTCTCTTTTTTTTTTTTTTTTTGAAAAAAAGGAAGTAGAAGTGAAGGAAGTGAAAGAACTCTTGGTTTTGTGGATAAACAACAATTACAAAAAAAAAGACTGTGAGATAATGCAGCTCTGTGTTATTTCAGTCAATTACATATCAGAACATCAAGCTGATACAAAAGAGGTATATTAGATAAAGAGATCATCCAACAGCATTAGAAATTTAGGTTTTAAAAGAACTGTGTTATCCGCAGTTCTTTTATTTTCCATTTAATTGGCTAGGTGTTTTTTTCCTTTAGATTTTTTCCCCTGTCACCTGAGTTTCTTTAGACTGTGTTTTCCTTTCTACTAGGAATAAAATTGTGTGTATTTACACATATCTATTTGAATGTATGAAATAACTTCTTTACTTCTGCAGACTTTTCCGAAGAATTCTATATGAGAAGTCAGTAAAGAGGCTTTGCTTTGAGATGCTTAAAAATGTAAATAAGACTATGTTCCTTTGAGCAGCAAAGAAACGTAAGACTAAATCTAATTCTATGATTCTATAATCTACATAATTTCTTCAAGGTAAGGAAAAAATGTGTATACGAGTAATCTTTGGCACCAAAAATAAGGGCACCTTCTTGTATGTCTTCAAATTTGTACACAGGAGAAAAATTCCTCTTTAAAAATGGATCAAAAGGATCTCTGAGGGGTTCAGTGTAGTGGGTACTGATGGCGGTAGCTAGAAAAACATTGGAGATGTTAAGGGTTGTGTGACAGCAGGATACAACACAATAACACTAGATAAAATATTTGATGTTCCCCTCCACCCTCTCATGCTTATGAATCTTTTTTTCTTTAGACAATTCCCAACAGATATACTTTAGTTACTTATAACATCTTTAACATCCTTTAAGGGCTCCAATACTTAAAAGCAAAAAAACCCAACCAACAGCAATAAGAAAAACAGCAACAAAACTGAGGTTATAATACAAGATCAGAAACAGTTCTCTGACTGAAGGCATTTACTGATTTGTTTGATCTTCCAGACTTCACTTTCTCTACTCAAATTCACCATGATCTTTTCTGCCAAAGCCTGATTTATCTGCTCAAGAAAATAGTCCATCCACTGGGTATTTCTTGTGTAGACTGTCTGACCATAGTTGCAAATTAGCAGGCTCTACTTTTCTTCTTCAATTCATGATGAATGTGTCTTTGAATCCTGTAAACACTACTGAATATACATTCAAGCTTTGTTCATAGTGAAAGTGGCACTTACTTGAACCCTTGCAGTCAAGATAGCTTAGTTATATAGCACTTTACAGGTATAATAGCTGGTTATGTACTTCTGATAAAATTCCTTTTTCCAATGGCTTTGTGGGTATTGAAACAAATCCCCACTGTGGTCCCACTGCCATTCCACAACATCTTTATGACGAAGTATGTATTCTGTATTTATTGTACTTTACATGTGCTTTATTGCTGTATGCATTTCCCTGTTGTTAATTTAAGTGCTCCTCTATTATGTAATACGTACAATGTTTTAAACTCTAATGGCATCCTATGAGGACTGGCATTAGAAAAGTACCGATATTTCAGGTCATCATAATAATGATATTTGACTGGTTTTCCACGTAAATCCTTTGGGAATGGCCAAAATCCATACAGATGAATTTCGTCACAAAATCTGGTGGCAAGCGTATACATGAGGAGACCAGTGCTGGGTCGTTTAATGTGGACCTTGTTTGTCAGCCAATAGCTGCAAAGAAAGAAAAAGTACATCAAGAAACTATCATACAACCTCACATGAATAAGTCCTGTGAACTTATTTTATCTACTATGTGTTGATTTTACACTATGAAAAGGTGAAAGTTTCATTCTTTTCTCTAAACCGGGATTGTAAATGATGACACTGTCCTGGTGCACCTTTATTCCTCTTTGAAGAGGATAAGCGAAGCCTTATACAACATAGTGCTGAAGAAAAGCTGGCAAACTAAAGGTTTTAATTTCAGTTTTAACCCTAAACAGAAGTCATGATGTCTGCAGACACTAGAAAGCTGTAATTAACCTCCTCAGCCAGACCAGGGAATAGTCTCTTGCTATAAACTCCAGTCCCTTGCAATAGGTATCCAATTCACCTGATCAAGTCAGCCCCATAATGAATATTTGATTGGCCTAGTGATTACTTTACAGATTGCTTGTCTAAGTAAAAAGCAAATGGAAATACTAAACATAACACTTGAGAATGTAACTTTCACAAGTGAACAGAAGGGAAGTTTTAATTACTTGCTTGTGATTAAGCAGATGAAGCTTCCTGGTTGCTACCAGGAGTCTTCAAAAAAGCAAAATCTTACACTAATGGTTTTTAAAAGTCTTTGTTTTGCACTCAACAGGTCTGACTGAAGCTTCAGGACAGTTCTTCTGAGCCAGTAACAACACGTATGGTTATGGGTTGAGAAGCAGCAGAGCGTTTTCAAAGAGGAAAATGGGAAATTATCTGGATTCCATCATGTAGCTCACATTGGTACCTTCAAAATCTGCCACCTAACCTTCAAAAATAGAACTACATTAAAATAGTGTCAGGCTATTATTGGTAAAACACTTCTTCCAAGACTGATTCAACATAAAGTTTGTTTAGTATTTTATAGAAATAAAAAAGGTTATTTAGATTCTTAAACATGGTCATTCTGTTGGTTCAGATGAACAGCAGCCGTGCACACAGTTGTACTGGTCAAACTGTGGGAATGTGCAGTTCCAAGTAAGGGAGATAAGCATTAAACAGTGCTACCACACAAACGTACAATTATTGCAATATGTCACTATACTCCTAGTTGTAGGCTGTGAATGGCTTGTAGGCTGTGAGTGGCTTCTAGGAAGAGGGTCAAGGTAGATAAACCTCATCAGACCAGAGTCAGCCTTGGCTTAAACAGGGTTACAATAGGTTGGAACTTCAAGTATACAAACTTTAAGATTGATGTAAAATAATTTAGTAGTTCACCTGTAGCAGGTTACGGGGGGACCCACTGCAGACCCTCGTGGCACATTTTGTATGTTCACCAAGAGGAACAACCCCTGCCCTTGCTCCCCCCCCCCCCCCCCCCCCCCCAGATGAGACAGGATAGCAAAACTGTGTTTTTAATCAAAGCTTAAGTGTCCTAAAAGCACCAGATAATGTGCAACAGTTAAATTAGTGGTAAAATTAACCATTCAATTGAAACTGGCCTTTTTAGTCCCACTGTTTGCCAAAACCACAGCCTTGAACCACAGATACCTATGTATGTAAAAGCTAATTTATTTTTGAAAGCTAAAGGCCTCTGCAAGCAGACAGCAGCTCTAGGCTGAGTGATTGCTTCTCCAAAGCGAAGATAGGGAATGACTCAGAATTTTGCTTGGCTATAAACAAGAGGATGGTAAAAAGCATATTTAAAGAACAAATGCAATTGGAAATGGTTAGGTGTACAAATGATAAATGTAACATTTGTCATTGTCTTCAAAAACACAAGTTTTCAGACATAAGATGCTAGGTAGTTTGCTTCTTACTCTGATAAACTGCAATACTGAAAAACAAGGCAAAGAAGAGACTCCAACTCTAGAAGATAAATGTTTACTTATAGGAAAGTTATTGAAGAAATCTGAACACTTTTAGCACTTCAAATCACAGAAACAGCAAGACAGATAAACAGTGAAAGCTAATGGCAGTAGATGCTTTCACTAATGAGCACTTTTGTACCTGTTTTCAGTTTCTGGAGTTTTATTATAACTTTAGTTTAAAGCCTAAAGATACTCTTCTGACTTATTTTCTGGGATGAGGTCATTTTCTATAACTAAGATTACACCATGAAGGAAGTAATTTACCATGCAACCACTTGAGGATCTCTCTTTTGACCAATTCCTCATTTTCCAGCTGGATAAAGAAACAAGATTAATTGAAAAAGGAGTAGGTGCATCTTACCACATTAGAAAATGGGCATCACTGTGAAGACTATAACTGGAAGGCTGCAGCCACACAGTGCACCACTACAAGTGCTCTCTTGTTCTCTCCATATTTTGTGCTAAAACAACTCATTTGTGGGCCTGAAGACTGAATTTACTGAAGATTTCCAAATTTATCAAAATGTGCCAGTGTATAAACACACTTCAATTCTATAACATTGGTGACTTGAAGTTGACTAGCTTGAAATCCAAGACATCTCGCTTCAAATTAATTTTAAGTACATGGCTGATGGTAATGTAGTAGAAACACTGGCAAGGTGTCATGACTTTCAGCTTAGTAGTAAAAAGTTAAAAACAAACCTCCAGGAGTAAGGGAAAAACACAGCACCCCCAAACACATAAAAAAGCCCATGGAAGAACAGAGAGTATGTTGAACTATCTGCAATGAAAGGAAGGTCAGATCAGTACTCAGACAGGTCCATGTATTGGATTTTTATAAAACTGGACTTTATAAATATCATGTTTGCAATAAGTAACTAAAGAAACCCACACTGTAAGATTGAAGGTCACCCTGTTGACCTTTCTCTCTCTCATGAAAAGAAGGTATATTCAAACAGGTATTGGTTCTTCTAACAATGCCCTTCTGCTTCTACTCCTTTTTTTCTTTTTTTTTTTTTTTTTTTAAATATCATTCAGTCTATTTTCACCTCAGCTCCTCATCCCAAATCCAAGCATCCTGTATCTCCAAAACCTTTTACTTGCCTCAGACATATTAGGCCACGTCCACACGTGAGACCTTCTCTTTCATTCAGCACAACATAGATCTCCCTTCTGCAATCTTTTCATTACTGGGCATACACACTTCAAATAGATTTCTCATGATTTTAAAATCTGAACAGTGATCTCTTGCATGTTTCACTGTCTGTATGTCATGGACAAAAGGGAAGTAATCAAAGACAATGTTGGTATTTCTATTAAGACTGGAGACAAGTACTGTCAATAATGGATTTGCACCAGCATTATTTTAACACT
The DNA here is from genome assembly GCF_003031625.1 of Empidonax traillii. Classification (NCBI taxonomy): domain Eukaryota; kingdom Metazoa; phylum Chordata; class Aves; order Passeriformes; family Tyrannidae; genus Empidonax; species Empidonax traillii. The sequence continues at coordinate 255,955 of NW_020955211.1, forward strand.
TTCTGGTGCTTCAGAAATAAATTTTTTTTCCCTTCCCTTTTAAAGCTATTATCTTAATGAAGCCTAGCTCTTACATCCAGTTCCACACCATGAAAAAAAGACTTAGATGTTTTAAATTTCTTTATGTAAAAATGCAATTTTTTGTGAAAGACTATTCTTTGTCTCTAACAATATAATAAGAAAATCTATAAAAGATATAAAAAAATATATATTTATTGATTATATATATATATATTTGATTACATATAGATAGATAGATAGATAGATAGATAGATAGATAGATAGATAGATAGATAGATAGATAGATAGATAGATAGATAGATAGATATAGATTTTAAATTGAGACATGGGTACCAAAACAAATCATCTCGGTAATAATGACTTTTACAAAAATCATGAGATCATTCCTATTAGAAGGAATGTCAGCAGATCTCTAGCCCAACTTCCTCCTCAGAGTAGTGTCCCTCAGCCCCTGTTGACTGGGCCCATGCTGCAGCCCAACTACCTTTGTAGTTCCCAGCTCAACTTGCTTCAGTTGGGCAGTATCTTTCCTGCTTAGGGGGGCCCAAAATAGGGTAAATTTCACCAGGTGTGGTCTAACAAGTGCAGAGTAGAAAGGGGGTAATCACTTTCCTTACTTGACCAGCTACAGTCCTGCCAATACAGCTTCAGATGTTTTTGTCCCTTTGCTGACAAGGATCACTGATGGCTTCTGTTCTTGTTGATTGCCAAGACAGGTTTCTTCCAGCAGAGCTGATTCCAGCCACTCAGACAGCCCTCACCTTTAAGTCTGCAAGGACTACCCCCTCTCAGGTGTAGGATTCCACATTTGTTTTTGCTGAGTTTTCTCCTGTTAGCTTCTGTGTCCTGCCCCATCATCCAGCTAGACTTTGACATCTAATTTTCCAGTCACCCAGACCGCAATATCCTAACTTGGATGCAAGAATATTGCGTGAAACAATGCAGAAAAACTTGATACCACTGAAACATATGACAATCCACTATACTGTTCTGTACACAAAAAATTGGACACAATTTAACAAACAGAAAATGTAAATTATGAAGCTAATAGCCTGTGAAAATTGGTAAAAACTCTTAAAGTGATACTTATTCAGAGATGCATGTGGAGGTTAGCTCTGGCAATTTCAGGTATATGCATGCCAATTGCTATTCTCCCAGAGTTTTAAGAAGGGTTTCCCTTTCAAGTAAAGAAGGAGAAACTGTAAAAATTCTTTCTGTCATGAACATCAAGTTACGTACTTGCTCTACCTCCATCAGAACCAATGGGATTACCCTGGAAAGTAAGAATGCAAGAATTTGTTTCTGTTGATGTCTACAAATTCTCAGTCTACTTGAGCTTTGGATTTCTAAATATACATTTGAGTATTTTTTTAAAAACATTTTTCTGTGTCTTCCAATCCTCACAAATATTAATCTTTTCTAAACTTCAGCTGACCACACACTATTTAACTCCACCTTCCATGAAAAAAAATTTAAATAAAGTGAAACCAAATGAAAAACAGAATGTGAGCAGAATATAATAGAAAACATTCCTTCTTTGGTCAACAGTAACCTTCTGGCAAAATGGTCGTCCCCAACCACTGGTACAAGACCTGAATACTTGTAAAAAAACTCTTTGCCAACTCTTTGCTGCTGGACTCTGAAAGAGTTACAGATTTACAGACCAGGTGTACTCTACACTGCTCTCAACCTTGTGTCAGCAGTAAAGTGGTGTGTTTTGTAATGATCTGGAAAAATAAGAGGAACCACGAAGGGATGAAGCATTAGAGGAAAACTCCTTCCACACCTGAAAATAAGCAATTAAAGATGTAAAAGTATGCTCTGATAAATATGAGATACATACATTTTTTACAGCCATAAGCACTGTTAAAAGATTGCTTTGTCACTACCACTTTGTCTTAGTGTTTACAGAATTTCAATATTCTGCCCTATAAAAACACTGAACCTGCTTCTGCCACAATAAAATATCACCTGTGGTTTAATACTCAGTCAAATGCACCCTAATTTCACCTGTGTCTAGCTAGATAAACTTATATTTATGAAAATGGAACGTTCTACTATGAGCATGATTGCAGAAGAAATGTTACTTAAATAGCATGTTGCTACCCGATAATGAATTCCTGTAGTTATTGACAAAAATTAAATTCAAATAAAAAAATAAAACCCAGACATCTGCTTTAAAGATGGTTAACATTAAAATGATCTTCTGAGAAGACTCTAATGACAAATACATATGACAATTTATGGCAACCATCATACTCAGTTGGATACTGGGGAATTCAAATTGTTAACTGGCTACTGGAATAGATGACTTCTGGCTAGGTTAAAATATGAGATGTGCTCTCCCATTGCTGTACTCAAAGTGTCATCTCAGACAAGGAAAACCAGATATGATGGGCTACATTCAAATATCAGATAATTTAGCACACTCAACATCTTTCTATGCCATACCTACAAATTCTGTTATATGTCTATCCATCAGAATCTGGTTGTGTATATTTCTATGGATTTTTAACTCCTTTTTCTGGACAAGGAGAGAATCTGAGGAAACATATATGTTATAACCCTGAATGGCTTCAAGATTATATAAATTTATATATTTCTATATAAATTTTTATATATTTATATATAAATATATATTTATATAAATAAATATATATTTATTTATAATTTATATATTATATATAAAAGATTATATACCAAGCTCTGTTCCTTGACTGGAAAGTTGATCTCCAAGTAAACCCTCTTAACACACTTACCTGTCACTCAAATTTTGTTCCTTTTACAGCCATTACACAAAGCAGATATTTTTAAAATAGTTTTCTGATAAATATTACGTGATATTTGAGAAGTTAAAATATTAGCATTAATAAGAAGGTAGGGGAAAAAAAGATTTTGAGAAAGAAGACAAACCTTTTCATTGTTATTCGAAAGCATTTGTGGAAGTGTGAGAAGTTAGAGGATATATACTCTCTTAATTACACTTTCTCAAAAGATACTTTAGAACAGGACAACACAGAGTAAAGCAACACAGATTCTAAGAAGAATAAAATAATGTAACATTTTGAAGGAATGGCAGAGTGAGGACTATATATGAAGGAGAAAGCCTTCAGAGCTAAGTAACAGGATATGTTCAAGTCTGGGAACAGTTCTCAATTTCTGTCCCACTTCTGCAATATTTCCAAACTATAAAGTACTTTTATTTGAACCCACACTAGCTCCTTATGTTTTCATCTAAACAAACAGAAATCTAGGTTTAGAAGGAGGTAACAGGAGGAATAAGTCTCTTTTAGTATTTGATAAAAGCATTAACCAAAAGGAAATGGCCTATGCTTCAATCCTTGATAAACCAATGCTTTTTATGTTAATTTCATTATATCATTAATTTCAAAGCATAAGATAACCATGATGCTGTCCCTCGATCCTTCCTTCATAAACACAGACTTTCAAAACTGTAAACGTATTTTTATTTTTTTTATTTTAAAGTAGAAGCATCCCAGCAGGACAGAAAGAAAGCATCCCTTTCCCCAGAAAAGCCCCCAGCAGGTAAGAGGCATAGTATGACAGCAGGAAATATGGGGCTTGATCTGCTCAGGTGGGGTGGAGGACAAGTTTAATACTGTGCAGGTGCTGTGTACCCTGAGCTGCAGTGCAAAAGCAGAACAAGCGTCATCATCTCCCATCTGCTGAAGTAATTTCTGGAAGAAAACAGTAGTGCAGCTGTGAGAAAACTAACTGGTAATGGGCACAGGGACTTCTACAGAGCAAACCTACAAGACCAAGCTCTTCTCTCAAGGCCGTCTCCACCTCCACAAAGCTTTGCTAGCAATGAGGTACCTAGCATCCTGCTCACTGCCATCATGACCAAGGGCTTTCAGAAGAGCTGGGCATTTCATTATGAGTAAGAGTTGAACTATATGACCAGAATTCCAATTTTTAGAAAAATTCAAGCATGTTTTACAGGAACTCAATTGCTTTTTCTCCCCTTGTGTACGATGTAAATATTGCTTGTTTTCTTCTCTAAAAAAAGGGTATAGGCATTAGTTTGGATTAAACAGAAGCAATGAAGGAAAGGGATGAATCATGAGCACACTGAAGATGGCACAAGACTATTTTATTGGCTTTAAAGATTAAATTTTCTACTCAGTAAAATAAGACTATAGGCAGAGATCAGGCAGAGTGATAAAAAGGCTGCCTGTTTTCCACCAGCCATATTCCCTTCCTTTTTTATGGAAAGAGACTTTTTATATTTATATATAGACATTTATATTTCTCAGGGTAGCCACTTAAGCCTCAGAAAGACTACTGAAGCAGCCGTTTCATAGGAAACTTTGAAAATGGCTTGGGTCAGCAAAGGTACCGCAGCTAAGAAATTAATTTGACCCATGTTCTGCACAGTAATTTGGTTATATGTACCCAATGTTCATGTTAATCTTGAAGTTCTGTGCTTTGTAAACTGTGCCCTGGGGTTATGACTTTTTTCTGGGAATTGGTGAGGGCATGAAAAAATGTTCTTTAAAGATTACCACATGCAAAGCTATCTCCATGTCAATAATGGGCAAATGAAATGAAAAAAAGAATTTGGTTTGTAGAAAGAGTGGGTCTGATCGGATAACACTTTTCAACTACATTGGCCAAAGCTTCTCTGGGAAAGCCATGTCAAATCAGGAACAAAGAAAAATCTCCTGTTTGAACAAACAATTCAGTTGAAGGATAAGCTAAAAAAAAAGCTACGTAGTCTTATTGCAAAGTTGTAATAATAAGATACATCAAACTGGGGACATTACTAAGTGCTTTGAAACACACAGGAAACTTTGGAATAAATTTATAAAATGCACCTTTCCAAATCTAGAGAATTCTCAATATTTTATGGAAGCATTACTATAATTTACAATTGATTAGCATTTTTCCCATGAAAATTTCATCAGAATATTACTAGAGGGGTGTAATTAAAATTATTAACTTGTCCTAATTCTAGCTTTTGCCATTGAAGATCTAGTCTTTCCTACATATCTGTTCTTATGCTAATGCCCAGTAAGTGTATTTCTGTAACAAAAAAAACCCCTATCTAATTTTCTCTCTTCAAAACAATGCAAGTAAAGTCATGTTCAGAAAACAAGAAAAATCAAATATATGGGGGATAAGAATAAAATGCAGCGTGTCTACCATACATATTAGGGAATTAGGAACACAATAATGGAAGGATCTACTCAAACTGTAAATTCTGCTTTGATCACTTCAAAAAAAGTGGGGGGGAGAAAAAAAGAGAAACCAATGGGACATTCTGCTGTGAAATATTATATTCTGTGTATTTGTAAGGGGGGGAAATTTATAAAGATTATCCCAGGATGAGGACTCTACTATGCCCTCTACTATGAAAGCATTTCATTAATGGCATTGATATTGAAGCTGATGTTGAAAACTGCAACCTGTGAATTTGAGCATATGTTCAGGATGCTCTTTGCTCATTGAACTATATGCAAGTTAAAACTACTTTCAGCTTGTGCCTTACTTCCCCTGACATCTGAAGTCAACAATGCCTTAAAATCAGCTCTGGACAGCTAGAGTGAAACAACACATTCAGTGCTATGTTACTTGTTAGACTAAATTCAATTATATAGAAAAAAATGTGACCTCTCTTGATTTAATCAATACTATCTGAAGTCTTCTTTTTAGAGATTATTACAGAAAATATGCATTAAAGGTCCTTAAATTTGATCAGTGCAATGAACCAGAACAGATTAATCAGATATAAAATCTATTGATTATACCTTAATAAATCCCATCGTTGTCATTGAATTAACCAACCAGAAGAGACAGTCTTCAAGCAAATAAAAGTAAACTACTTCAGTAAATTAAGGAGGCAGAAGTTACTCCTTAGGATCAAGATTACACAAAACCTTTAATCCGTCAAAAAGCATTCACTCAAGCATGTGTTGAAGACTGTGTTTGAACAGAAACAATTTGCTTCATCACAACTTAATGCGGAGCTCAAAAGAGAGAAATTGACTCAGAAAATCCATTAAATATGAAAAGCACACTTAAACAACACACAGGAGTCCACACGCTGCCATGCCAAAGGACCAGCAGCTTCAAAGAATGAACGCTGCTCACTTTTCACATCCTATTAAGCTCTAACTCCACTGCAAATGATGCCAGCCAAAATGCCAATTAAGCAGCAGTAAGATGTGACTGGAGTTCTGCCAAGCCCACCAACTGGTTTCACAAGGATATGCTATACACCAAGAAAAAAACTGTTTTTAGTCATGGCTACACTCAGTCAGAAACAAATATATGATACCTGTGTGAAAGGCTGCAGATCTCACTACTGATTTTACAAGCAAGAACTTCTTAAGAGAAATTCCTGTGTTTTTTAAGTAGGAAGATTAATGGATGTTTTTACTCCAAAACGATTTTCTGTCTTTAGCCTGCTTTCCTCCAAGATTTGCTGATGACAGCCTTTGCATCAATTTCTCTTTTTACTGTGTATGTCAGAGAGGAGTATAGAGAAATATGACAAAAGACTTTGTCATTATGGGCTAGTATTTGCCAAAAAATTTAGAAATGTGTCCTCTCCATTGTACAATTTGCTTTATTTTCTTTCTGCAGGTTTCATGCACTTTAATATTTGTCAATATAGGCATGCAGCAGGTAGGTGTATACTATTTATCTATTTTATTACTGCTATTATAAATCAAATACAGAATTATGACAATCCCTAACACAGTCAACTACCTAGCTCACTAGGCTGTAAGATTACAATAAAATAAAATTTTGAAATAGAAAAGAAAAAGGAAAAAATATGCCTTGAAAACGCATTTAAAAATTATTTTAAAAGGAAAGGAAATAGTTGTCACTTTCTTGAGTAAAGCCTTTAAACAAAATCTGAACTGTCTTACTGTTATTTACTATTATGCTACCACAGTATTTTGCCAGTGGCTTTACTAAGTTACCATCAACCATGTAATTAACAGTAATTTGAAGTGACATCTTCAGTCTGAATTCAACCTACTCAACTTCAAGTCATCACTGCTATAGAGATAAACTGTGTTTACACACTGGCACATTTCCCAGATATTTTGTGCCCGGAACTTGCTTTGCATAACACAAACAAGTTTATAGCATTTGAAAATGAACCCAGAAAGACAGATTTCCTCTTCTCTTTCACCTCTGCTTTAGAGGATGATCATACACCAAAATAGCAATAATGTCTAGCAACCTCATGAGTTAAAATAAGGAGATCCGAGGCAAATTTTGTGCTCTTTGACAGTTCTTATGCATTATACTCTTTGATGAGAATGTTCTCTAAACAGATGCAGTTAGAAAAGTCGGTTTGCTATGAACAACATCAGAGAGTAGATATTCACAAAGGCATGAGTCAAATCCTCCTCTACCCCATATCCTCTCAAACTTGTTCTTCTTTCTCTCCTGAATTCATCCAGTTCACCTTCTAGTGAACTCCAGAGAGAGAGAGCATCATCTCTCTAGATCTGCTCCCACTATGAAACATCCCTGGGGGAAACCCACTAACTACAGTAAATCAACTCCTCTATGGACACCCATGACAAACCACTTGCAGGCAGCAGAAATCCTAATTGCTGTCAGTGATCTATGGGTCAAGCCCTGCATTTTGCTTCCAGTGCCAGCTTACAAGTCTCCTCCTAGAGTAGGCCATGCTGCCCCATCTCCTGGGCACACAGTCTCCCCAGAAGGGCTCACAGCTGTACTTATGAGTTCTCACACAGCCACACAGGTCCTATCAGGAGTGCATGTCCCCTTCTTTAGAGGGAACACACTACCGCATGGAGGGAGGACTTTCCCCCTTGACCTTTTCTCTATCAGACCCTGGGGTTTCTCTTTACTGATTTATTGACATTATTTTCTGAAAGCTTCTTGCTATTGAGAGCTATATTCTGTAGACTACCTTCCTCCTATTGCATTTTCTGTGTTCTGACCCTTATTGACTAAAAGGTGAGAAAAGGCAAGGCCTCACCTGTAAAGTTCATACTACACATTACTCTGACTTCAAAGACAACTGCCCTCTCAGTCTTTTAACGTATGTTCCATTTCATCTAAGGCTAAAGAATTTGATACAACCAGAAGCTGTACCACCTGTTGGTTTCAGTATGACTATGAAACACCCACTGCTACTTCCTCTCTGTCAACTCTTCTTGTAACTGTGTCCACACTTGTACTGAAATGGAAAAAACCCCTCCAAATAAAATCCCCCTTGAGCTCCTCCAAAACATTCTGAAACCAGGAGCTGCACTTGTTCTCAGTAGGGTCCTCTCTCATATCCTTTTATAGGTCTTCTTGATTACTCATTTTTTTTGGAAAGTACCCTGTATCCCAATGCTAGACAATAAAGTACAACTAAGTGTAAAATGAAAAAGCAAATTCTAGAAATAACTTTCTCTAACTCAATTTTCTTTGTCTACTTTACTAAATATATTCTTAAAAAAATGCAAATTATGACACTTTCTCACACTAAATACAGACAGAAAACATCAATAAGCTGTTTCCACAGTGCTTATTAGGTATAACAACTATTATTTCAATACAGAATATTGTTTGAAAATAAAAAAAGTAGAAACAAGTGGTTTATATATATATTAGAAGTAGCTGTTATTCTCTTAATTTTTCCTGTGGCCTATTAATTCACTTGTTGAAGACTGAAGGACAAACCTCAAAAAAGCATTTCAACACAGCAACGTTACAGCATTGAACTCATAATGTGAATCCCCAAAATACACTAACCTCCCATACACGTACAGGTGTGTACATCTACAGATGAGCGTAAGGACGGCAGGACACTTAAACCAGGATTCATTGGAACAATCTCTGCTGGAAGCAAGGTATGCAACAGAACACAGAGGGACAGAGACTTCAGTTGCAAATGGGACAGAAATTAGTACCAGTGAGAGACTTAAATCTCATTCCACCCAAAACACAGACACTAGCATCTAACTCAACCAGAGTGTGCCTTCCAACACAGAAGAAGTAGAATCCAGATCTGTCACCTGATTAATCAGGTTTTTCTCTTTCAAAACATGTTCTGTATTTAAAACATTACCAAGTATCCCAGCCTTGACCTTACCCTCCCATGGGTCTGAAATACAGCAATGCTCACTCTTTTTCTCACTTTCTAATTCTCTGATGTAAACTGAAACAGGCTAATAGGCTTCCCTTAGTCTCTGAAAAGCTTAAACATGGCTGATTCAGCAAATAAACACATTCCTTCCCTACATGGTGATTTGACAGATTTGCCCAGATGCTCTCTCATTCCCCACCTCAGTGGGATGGGGAGAGAACAGGAAGGGCAAATCCAAGTAAACTCGAGGATCAAGATAAAGACTTAAGACTACCTAGATGGCATGGCATGGCATGGCATGGCACAGCATAGCATTGCCCTTTGGTCAGTTCAGATCAGCTGTGCTGGCTGTGTCCCTTCCCAGATTTTGCCCACTACCAGCCTACTCTCTGGTTTCAGGGAGAGTGAGATGGGGGAAGTTTTGAGGCTGTGCAAGTGCCCTTCAGGCCCAGCCAAAACATTGGTGTGTTACTAACACTGTATTACTCACAAACACAAAACACACCACCTTACATTTTGACACAAATGTTTGGGAGGAAGATAGCTATTAGCCTTGGCATTTGGTAACTCCAGACAAAAAAATGTTCAAACGCTGCTCAGTGCTGCTGAAACACCCAAATCTCTCTCTGTATACCAACAAGAACTCGGAGACTTCAAACAAATCCATTAAAGCATTCTTGAAGAGACTCATGCGCGTTAAAAAGCAAGGCTACAGAAGATACTAAGCCAAACTGCTCCTCCCTATACTAACACCACCGTTAAGGACTGTGCCAGTGTATTATTTCACCAAAGCACTATTCATTTTAACAACCCAGTGACTTAACTGACCAAAGGCAAACATGAAACCATGCAGTGCATAAAGCTACAACTTTGTTTAGTTATTTCTATGTTTCCTCATTAATTAAGCATTTGATGAAATCCACTACCAGCTGGATGCTTAATACAACCACTCCTCATCACAAAAGCTCAGTAACATCATAACTAAATGCACATATCTTTGAAAACTCTTGGTAGGCATTACTATCAAAACAAAAAACTGTAGAATTTGTATCATTATCTTACTTTAGAAATATCACTTTAAAAACAAGGAAGGAAACCTAACAGAATTTTCTCATGCACATGTGGCATCCAGAATCAACAAATAATTCATCTCACATGTCAAAAAAATCCTCCGAGAAGCTACTCCCAATTCTATTAATGCTATCTGGCCAACATGATTCCCTATGGACTCCAGTCCTCTCTGTTATCTGTTCCTCAAAGATAGATTACAAGAACTGTTTCTAGTTTACTTCTCAGTTGCATAGCTACTAATATGTTCAAATGAGAGTTAACAGACACACTTTTGTAGTTTACGGGAACAGAGATTTTATGTAAGAGATGATAAATTTAAAGAAAAAAAGCCCCAAAAACCTAAAGTAGTTTTTTATAATATATACAAATCTGCAAATACACTGTAAAATAAACTATGTTACTTATTCCCTGCATAGCTGTTAGCAGTCATTAGCATTAAGTACAGTGCTGTTGCTCGCGGTAGTTAAACTAAACAGCAAAACTTGAAAATGGGAAATTTCATTTCTACTCTTTCTTAGACTAATCCTGTTGCTGTCTGCTAGTTCAAACCTGAAATTCAACCTTAGAAGACTTTACTTAGTAGTCTTAAGTATACATGTTGCTGATAATAAAGAACAAAACAGTTGCCACAGCAAAAGAGTTGAAAAACTTCTCCTCAAACAAAAACTCACTGAATTTTGTCAAAAGGTAAATAAAAATAAGAATAATAAAAGTAAATAAAAATAAGCATAATGGTCCTCTTTCTACTATCATGATCAGGCTTTTCATGGCCTACCTGACAGAATGGAGCCAGCAATAATAAACACAAAAAGCAGTCAGTTCAGGGCACATTCAGTTTCCCCCTCAGGTCCTCCTCTACTAAAATTGTATTTGTCTCCATTGAAAATTCACCCTCAAATAGTAAGATATATCTGGACAGACATCACTAAATCAGCTGGCAAATGAAACTACCAGAGGTGGGGCCCCACCAGACCTGTTGTTTACAGAGAGGGGCTGGTGGGAGATGTGGTGGTCGGAGGCTATCTGGGCCACAGTGACCATGAATTAATAGAGTTTGCAATACTCAGGGATACAAGGAAGGCCACCAATAAAACCTCTGCACTGGACTTCCGGATGGCAGATTTTGGCCTGTTTAGAAGAACGGTCTAGAGCATACCCTGGGAAAAAAACCTTGAAAACAAGGGGGTACAGGAGGGATGGATGTGCTCCAAGAAGGAAGTCTTGAGTGCACAGGAACAGGCTGTACCAGTGTGCCAAAAGGCAAGCCAGCGAGGTAGCCGACCAGCTTGGTTGAACAAAATGATTCTGAAGGAAATCAGGGATAAAAAGAGAGTTTACAGACTATGGAAAATAGGGCTGGCTACTCGGGATGAGTTTACGAGTATAACTAGGTCATGCAGAAAGAAAATGAGACAAAAGTGCAACTTGAAGTTAATTTGGTTACTTCTGCTAAGGATAACAAAAAGCACTTCTACAAATACATTAATAACAAAAGGAGGGGCAAGGAAAACTTCTATTCCTTGTTGGACTTGGGGGGGGAACATAGTTAACAGGGATGAGGAGAAGGCAGAGGTACTTAACACCTACTTTGCCTCAGTATTCACCAGTAGGACAGGTGGCCCTTGGGACAACTGGCCTCTGGAGCTGGTAGACAGAGACAAGAAGCCAAATAGGCCCCCTGTATTCCAGGAGGAAATAATCAGTGACTTACTGAGCCACCTGGATCCACACAAGTCCATGGGACCAGATGGGATCCATCCTAGGGTAATGAGGGAGCTGGCAGAAGAGCTTGCCAAGCTCTCCATCATCTCCATCATCTTCCAACAGTCCTGGCTCCCTGTAGAGGTCCCAGACAACTGGAAGTTGGCGAATGTCACACCGATCTACAAAAAGGGCTGCAAGGAGGACCCAGGAAACTCCAGGCCTGTCAGCCTGACGTCAGTGCCTGGCAAGGTTATGGAGCAGATCATCCTGTGTGCAATCACACAGCAGCTACAGGATGGACAAGGGATCAGACCCAGCCAACATGGGTTTAGGAGGGGCAGGTCCTGTCGGACCAACCTGATCTCCTTTTATGATCAGGTGACCCGCCTGGTGGATGAGGGAAAGGCTGTGGATGTGTCTATCTGGACTTCAGCAAAGCCTTGGACACTGTCTCCCATAATATACTCCTGGAAAAGCTGGCAGCCCATGGCTTGGACAGGGGCACTCTGTGCTGGGTTAGGAACTCACCAGAGGGCTGGGCCCAGAGAGTGCTGGTGAACGGGGCTGCATCCAGTTGGTGGCCGGTCACCAGTGGTGTCCCCCAAGGATCAGTGCTGGGCCCAGTACTGTTTAACATCTTTATCAATGATTTAGATGAGGGGATTGAGTCCATCATTAGCAAATTTCCAGATGACACCAAGTTGGGAGGGAGTGTTGACCTGCTGGAAGGCAGGAGGGCTCTGCAGAGGGACATGGACAAGCTGGAGAGATGGTCTGAATCCAGTGGAATGAAGTTCAACAAGGCCAAGTGCCGGGTCCTGCACTTTGGCCACAACAACCCCCTGCAGCGCTACAGGCTGGGCACAGAGTGGCTGGAGAGCAGCCAGGCAGAAAGGGACCTGGGGGTGCTGATTTACAAGAGGCTGAACATGAGCCAGCAGTGTGCCCAGGTGGCCAAGAAGGCCAATGGCATCCTGGCCTGGATCAGGAACAGTGTGGCCAGCAGGAGCAGGGAAGTGATCCTTCCCCTGTACTCAGCACTGGTGAGGCCACACCTTGAGTATTGTGTTCAGCTCTGGGCCCCTCAGTTCAGGAAGGATATTGAGGGGCTGGAGCGGGTCCAGAGAAGAGCAACAAGGCTGGTGAAGGGACTTGAGCACAAGTCCTATGAGGAGAGGCTGAGGGAGCTGGGGTGGTTTAGTCTGGAGAAGAGAAGGCTCAGGGGTGACCTCATCACTCTCTTCAACTCCCTGAAAGGAGGTTGTAGCCAGGTGGGGGTTGGTCTCTTCTCCCAGACAATTTAGCAACAGGACAAGAGGGTACAGGCTTAAGCTCCGTCAGGGGAGGTTTAGGTTGAATATTAGAAAGAAGTTCTTTATAGAGAGAGTGATCAGGCATTGGAATGGCCTGCCCAGAGAGATGGTGGATTCACCATCCCTGGAGGTTTTTAAGATGAGGCTGGGGATGTGGCACTGAGTGCCATGATCTAGTAATCAAGTGGGGTTGGATCAAGGGTTGGACTTGATGATCTTGGAGGTCTCTTCCAACCCAGTTAATTCTGTGATTCTATGATCTTTCAGAAACACATAAAATAGGAGAGTTTGTGCGAAGGTAATAAAAGTTCATCCTGAGAAACTTTGAACGAGATGAAGGGGCACCCTCAGGAGGTGCAGGGTTGCTGCAGCCCTGGTAATTAGGCGCAGGACTGAAAGATTAACCTGGAGTGTCTCCACTTCAGGAATGGGAGCATCACTTCCTGCTCTCCTCTCAGGACAGAATCCTGGCATTGCAAGAACAACCTCACACAATAGATTAAATTCTTAAAATCCAAACTAAGTGGCATCTAATTTGTTTGTATAACCTAATAAACAAAGCCAGCTCTAAGGATACGTTAGGGTACTGTAATGTAGAACTCCTGTTTTGCACATTCATATATATAAAAAACGGGATTGTACTTCACTGAAAAGATGAGAAACTAGTGCAAATTTTTCCCCAATATTTTGAGTATTTTAATATGTGATGCAAAAGGCATAGTCATTTTATATTTAGAATTCTATTTTTAGCTTAATGGCCATTTTTTATAATCTTTTATTTTTTGAGGAGATTACTTATTCATCCATGTATTCCAAAATGCCTTTTCTTCAGAAATACATTTTAGCAGTAAAGAAAAAAGTAGAGTCTGTTAAGTAAAATCTCTTAGCAGTAAGGAAAGAAACAGAAGTGTTTACAATATAGGTTGCTCACGGTAGTTGTTTCTTAGAACAGAGCTGCTGGAGAACTACTTGATTTCTGCATGTCTGAGTTTCTGAAAGTATTTTCTCTGTAATTCCCTGAGTAAAGGACTCTGGAGCCGTGGTAAATTTGTGCAAAAGGTCACTACATGAACAGCTGTTTGCTCTAACTAATAAAGAAAAAAAAGACCCTGCACTGAAAAGTGACCATAAATAGGAACAGCGTACTCCTTACATAGGCAAAAGACGGAGATTTCAGTGGGAGTTCTGCCATGTTTAATGCAGGATAATACTAATCTTTTACAGGCAGTATCCAGGAGGAAATAAGCAAAGCACAAGCAAATCCCACAGGAGGTTAATGCAATTGTTTCTTACCCAAAAGATGGGAAGGAATCTTATGTTAAGCAATTTCAGTGATATTGCTGGTGAGTGACTAATACTTCATGGGATGGTTCCAGTAGGAAAAAAAGCCAAGAAAACATTCTTACACATACAGATGAGCGTGAGAACTTTGTTTTGTGGAGTTAGGAAAGGAAATGGGAGAAAAAAAATTAGTGCATTGTAAGACTGTATTGCTTGGCAGGGTGACAGGCTGATGGTGTTCAGCCCCTTCAGAGGATGTCTTCGGATATTCATCAGCAGAAGCACAAGAAAACCAAGCTGTGCAAGGCTCTGGGAGTTAACTCTGACCTCCACCTAATGCACCAGCAACATGGTTAATCTCAGAAACCCTCTCTAATCACTCCACAGAACCACAAGGGGGGATCCATAGCAGAACGTGTTTGCAGATCCTACTTTTAAGTTTGGTTGTCTGCCACCACTGGAAGTAAACAACATGATCTGGACTCTAATCCCAGCAGGCTCAGTTCCTGTTTGTCTACTGTTTAATCCATATTCCATTACAGTTCTGCTACTGAGACATGACTCTATACAGATACTGTCCACACCTCGAGAGTATCACTTCATTTGGAAAATATTATTACAAATAATCCTAATGAAACAGTTCAGCATTAAATCTCAGGCTCAAGTTGTGTTGTTTGCTCATTATAATCATTTTACAATAATCTTCTTCGCAATGACATTAGAGAGCAAGTAAATCCTTTTAATTGGTTAATATTTTAATTTATAGATTCTAGTTCCACCTTGAACTCTGTTACGTATTGATTATCTCAACTATTTTGTCAATATGTGCACAATTACATTAAAAGTTCCGTCAATTAGAGAAGCTTTGTGAAAAAATCATGCAACAGATCCCAAAGCACTTTTCAAATCTGATTTTCAAACCCTGTCGATTAAAAAGTGAAAAAGCAAAAAAGAGAAAAAAATTAGCACATGAAGCCTCTCGACCTAAATGTAAAGAAGAAAAAAATCTGAATCCAAGGGCCATTTATGATATGCTACTGATTAAAAAAGTAGTTATCATGTTAGACTCTGGTTTTAAAACCTAAAATCCCTCTGAGATTTTGGAGTGGCCATGACTCAGAAGTTTAAGGCATGGAATCTGCCAAAAAGTAGTTTCTTTTTCCAATGCCACATTATTTTTTTTTTTTACCCAGAAAGTGTACTAATAAGAAAGTTTTAAAAAATTATCTCACAATGAGTCATTATTCTACTCGCTGATCAACGGCAACTCTGAAATACTATGTACTGCCCATAAGGTTTCTTTCATTAAAAAAGAAGGAAAAATATAAGTGAATATTTAAGTACTGGATGTAATTGCAGCAAAACTGCCCATTATTAGATAAGACAAACTCTACATTATCTGTATTAGAAATACAGAATTTGGCCTCAGCTAGATCAGAAGTCTAAGAAACTTCAAGTTCTGCCATTAGAAACTGCCTAAACTGTATGCTTTAAAGACTAATGAAGGAAAATTTTGGCAGAAAGGAATAGAGACAATACTTTCCAAACCTTGAGGATGTCAGCCTTGTACCCTTCAGCATTAAGCGTTCTTTATTTGTATTTAATACGTCAGGTTGGAACTATAACTTTACTGATGATTAAATACTAAATGATTTGCCCCACAATATACTACCTTTCCATATTTTAATACAATTTTAGGTGAATTAAAGAACTCTTGATATCAATTTAAATTTACTCTGGGAATTTGTATTTCCAAAAACAAACCAAACAAAAGGATGACTTTATAATTGTAGCTTTTTTAGGATGTGCATCTTCTCTTTTAGGCAGTTTTCATTAGCCAAGTGTTTTATACTTTTAAATTAAAAAGACATAATACATTAAAGTTTCAAACAAAAGCCTCATTTCAAACAGCTGAATTATGATACAGCCCTGTGGTGTACCACATCTAGCAGGTATATCTGTGGTAAAAGAAAAACAACGTGGTGCATAAGTCTTATGAGAAAGGTTAAAGGCATAATTTAGCCTATTAAACACAAAATTGCGCCTTGTATTCATCTCCATAAGAATATGCTTTAGTGTTGCGGACAGTTTTTCAGTAGATCCTCCTGTCTTTGGCATGGTCTAACAAATATCTCATTGTGTTTAGGTAGTTACTAATCTGGGAGCGTTTCAAGATATAAAAAGCACCATAAGACTCACAATGTCTTTCTTGATTTCTGATTCTCTTATCACTAAAATCTAATTTAAAACAGTTTTAGCTATCTGCACATAAATTATTATGTAATAAAAATATGCATATTCAAAGAATAAAACCATAATGCTTTGGAATTATCAAGGCAAGAAACTGTAAACAATATGAAGTGAATACTTACATGCATGGAGGTTAAGAGGAGTTTGGGGATATTACAAATATTAATACAGGACTGTGACTGCAAATGCTACATGTCCATGTGTCTGCTCTAAACCTTTGTGGCATTTAATGAAAATCATTAGCTACATTCAAGTACAAAGATATAACTACCTGACAACACTCACAATCTACAAAACAAAGATTGCAGATGCAAGTAATCCTCCTTTGTAAACTAATACAGCCTGCAAAACCCACTTCCTGTAATTTACCTTTCCTTATTATGCTTTTGTCAATAAACCAAACCCTATCTCTCTTAGAGACTTAAGAAGCTGAAAGACATAGCATAAGCCTTGAGATCTCAGTCTAGCACATATCTTAGGCATCCTGTGAAGGAAACTAGATGCTCTGCACAAGTCTTACTGTGTGTTTTAACATGCAGGTTTTGTGGGTAGATTTCCTGGTTTTGCTCCTCATTCAACTAACAGCAATCTTCACATTCTGTTTATTTTACCCTTTCCATTTTGCAGCACCACAGGCCTCAGCTGGGTCATCACTGTTAACTGTCACAAAGACTTCAACTTGCAAGTGGAGAGCTTGCAAAGGCATCAAACATACAAAAAAATACATCAAAATAAATTCACAACAGTAGCTCAGATTCATAAAACAAGAAGCATTTTGTAAGAATTTCTTATTTCCCCAGAGACTCATATATCATCAAATTGAATTTGAAATAAACATAAGCACAACAGATAGAATACAGTATAATGAAGATTTTCATTAAAACTAAGTATGTAAGTTGCATACAGTTCTAAATGTCAGAAGATTTAGCTTCCATTATTTTCAAACTGAAGTTAGCAGCTGTAACTTGCTTAAACTCTCACAGTCTTACAACTCAAAACGGACTGATTTCATAACCAGGTTATGCAGCTTTATATTTTACTTTATTTTCTAAGATATTTTTCTTATTTGTAAAAAATATTAATTTTTATCTCAGGCACACTTTTCTTTAAGAACAATTTTTGCTTACTGCATTCTTATACTACCATAGTATTCCATTTGATGTACAAACCTAACAGATTCTAGGGAGATGTAATTCAGCCTCTAAAGAGACAGTATTCTTCCCCAAGATGTTTTTTACTTTACTGTAATACAAAGCTCATTATTATGGACTGGTGTCTTTAAGACTGTCATCTAAGACATCTAAGGAACATTTGTTTCAAATGTATTACTGCTAACTGTATCATTTCCAAAACTGACTCACGAAGACATACCCACCTCATCTGCCTCACTTTATAAAGTCAAAAGTTAGACCAAAGCAAAACTGGACTTCTTGTTTTGTTTTTATTCAAATTACCAAAAAAGATCAGTAGCAAAGATATGAGGTTACTTTCTGAAAGAACAAAAAGGGGAATGCAAGTTGATTAAACAACAAGGTTTGAAGTAGAAAATCTAAAATTTAGAGCACAGATTCAACAACTGGACAAATTTCTGCAGTCATATCAGATGACACTGCTAGGTATAATATAAAACACAGCATAGTCTAATTCAACAATTCTGATGGCAAAGCTTTTGTTGCGTCTCTCAGAAAGACAATGTAGCTGCTAATTCTTTTTTTTGCGACAAAGCCCCCTAAAGGACCTACAAGTTGGCCAATTTAAAGACTACACATTCTGAACTACCATTCACATTTGAGAATTTTTCCCAGATTTAGCAGATGGAAATTAGAACAGCTGTTTGTAAACTGGAAGCAATTTTATTTATTCAGATTTATACACACACACACACACACACACACCCCATTACACCTACCCAAGTGCTATGGGCATTTTGAATACTTGAAAACTCAACACAATCAAGGTCCATAAAATACCTAAAGTATAACTCTGTAACAAAACTGAGGAACATGGTAAAAAATTAAAGGATTTCCAAATGATTTTCAAATTTTTCCAGTGCCAGAAGTGCAGCACATGGGGAATGCAGCAGGTAATCTATTTGAGACATGACAAAAGAAGAAAAGCATATTCAAAGTCCTAATATCCTAATTTCTTTTTAAGGTTTACTCTCATACTAGATTGAGGTAACATTCCAAACATCCCTTCTAAACTTATCTCAGACAGTATAGTTCAAGGAACTCAAGCTGAATATTATCATATTGTCATAATTTGCTGCACAAATGTATTGCATTATCATCTTCTGAATCTTATTCAGGCACAGGCATATACTCGTACTTATAGTGACAAAGACACTGAAGCCTTCAACTGACAGTCTTTTTTGATTCTGGGGATAAAAAAAAAATAAATCTCTGCACAAAGAATTGATTTTTATTTTTTTTTAACAAGTGGTTACATTAATGTTTTCAGTGATTCTGATCAATGCTTTTGAATTGCCCAAGCACCTGGCCAAATTCAAAAGGAGAAAGACTGCTACAAATCCTAGATGTTGTATGAAGGAGCCCAGTATTTTCAGATCTGCCAGAGTTCATTATTTACACGGTTGCTACCTTACCCTCCCATGCTTCTTGGATTGTGGTTTTTGTTTTCATAGTCCTGACCCAAAGAAGACATGCTACACTTTCACTGTACGCTTATTTGATAACTCCCTGATATCCTTTAAATTCACACTATTTTTTAAATTAGCTTATCACTGTAACGATACATTTTTACACATCAAGTGCAATCGATGAGTTATTATGCTAATGTATTTCAGTTGTTTGCATTAGAGCAGGCTAAATGAGTGGCTGACATTTATTACCGAACAAACTTATCATAAGTGCAATCCACTACATCAATAAGGGAAATATCATACTCCTTTTAACATTGATCTTTTTTTCTGCCTGCTAGGAATTCTAGTTATGAGTTTCATTGTGCTAAGGACAAACCAGTCTTTTCCATACACTTACCCTCTGACAGCATGAATAAGTCTCAGTGATGGATAGGCAGTTCGCACTTTCAATTTATTCTTAAGGATTAATGCATTAACCCACTCCACATGCTTCTCTCCGCCTTTGACCATGAAAGCTGGGATCCAAAGGACACTGTCATTCAGCATGGATAGTCTATGGACAAATTTTTCTCTGTCACTCTCATTCCGAAAGCCTCCAAATGCTCTTTGTACAACTGATGGGTTCATGGTAATAAAATCAGATTTAGTTCCCACATCGGCAGCAAACTCCACCACAGGAGCTAGATTGCACCTGAAGAGGAAGAAATTAATGGAAAAATGAAAATAAATATGAAACATTAACTCAGAAAAACGCGTGCATGAAGGGAAAGCTGAAAATGAACATGCAAGTCCAAGTCAATTTAATGTGAGAAAAAAACCCCAGAAATAATAGGTGTGATAACACATAGCATTTTACTCAACTTGAACACTCTTCAGACAAATTTTTTAGGACATTAAGTGTACCTAATGCTGTGAGTAAAAAAAACCCTCTTTGTACATTTGGAAACCATGTCATCATGCTCTAGAATGCATTGACAGCTGAAGCAGTACTTGTGAATAAGGATAAGCTTTTTTAAACCTATTACCCCTCATTAATGTTCATTTGTCATGATGTTACCAAGAGCTTACACAAAGAAAGCCATGGTAGCCAAATAAGATATAACTTACGCAGGTTAGTCAATGCATTATTAGTTGTTTTTTGGTTTGTTGTTTTTTTTTTTACAATATAGTATTTAAACATTATTTACAAACATCACCGCATGTTTAAATGAGTTTTTGATAGTTTTTTTTTTGGTATTATTATTACAGTTGATTGCATGTTTTGAAATTTAGTATTTTTATTTGACTTAGAACTAGAATTTTTGGGAAAATGTATCAAATTTTCAATTTTTCCTTCATATCTAATTTTTAAACCTTGTTTAATTTTTCAGTAGCTTTGTGATTTTTTTTTTTAGGGCCTTTGTTAAGCAGATTTTTACCTCAGTTATATAAATACCTATATATGTATTGAACGTGTTGAACATCGCTGACAAAATGTGATTCAGAAACCATTTGTGATTTCAGTGCCCAGCATTATCTGACTGAAACAAATTGCCTCCACAACATTCTGAATGAATTAGCCTGTAGCTGGTTTGCCCCAAATATGTATCTTGAAACAACAGTATTTTCATAATTTAACAGACTGCTCTGTTAAGATAAAGGATGCTGAGAAGCAGTGTCAGAAGTAGCTCCCTCAAAACATTTGCATTATTATTATACTCCTAATATAAATAGTACTCCATTAGTTCTCCAATTTCTATTTTTTTTTGTGCAGTAAACTTTTTACTTAAGCTCATCCACTAGCTTCTTCTAACAGCCAGACGCCCAATGACATATAAAAATAAGTCAGCATTGCTTAACACCGATTGATGATTAGTCTTGACTGACACTACGAATTACTCAGAATATCATTTTCATTCTGGAATTATCAGCTAAAGAAGTGGTCCTATCTTCTTCAAAAAGAAATGTTCTGTAAACCCTGTATATTCCTAGGAGATAAAGAAGTACAAGTTTGTGATAACATGTGGGCAGATGTAGGCTTTCTTAGGAAATGGATTTACACTCTTCATTATCTTTATACATCTACTCCATAAACAATCTGCATGTATTTCAGGCTGCTAAGAGAAATATCTTTCAGACAATAGTAGGTAGGGTACAAGAAAAATTCCCACTGAATTCAATACTGGCTTTGAAAATTCTTTCTGAAAAGCTTAATGCACGAACCTATAACCTGTAATTATTAAAAATCTGTTAAAATCTAAAAATAATGATAAAAAATTCAAACCAAGTACTTAAAATCAACCAAACAAATTCACTGAATTACTGTTGCTTTTGAAAATACCTCTTTTAAGGGCTCACTGCACAACATAATGAAGAATTCTTGCAAAGCAGGGTTTTTTTGGTAGTCATATATACACGTGTAATGACATCTATTACTAAAAAATGTAAGACAGATATTGACACTGCAAATCCTGCTCCCTTTGAGAAGCAGACCATGTATGTGCCAATACCATAGCATTTAAAAAGCTATACACCATATGCACAGTGTGCACACATAACACAGGTCTTAGGGTTCTAATTTGATTTTATGCCTTTTGACAGCTCCTTTCTCAGCTGCCAACAGCATCAGTGCTTAAACCTTAAGAGCATAGTTTTAAACCAGCTTATAAATGTAATTTCACTTAAATAGTGGGAAAAAATCATCACAGGCATACTAAATACAAAGTCTCCTACTTTGCATGTCATTACTGCTACAGTAGTATAGTTAAATACTGTATTTTAGAGAGGTATAGAGAGTAAGCAGTTCACTTTATAATATACTGTGCATTCAGATTTTCCAAGTGTAACTTTAGAAAATAATGACCAATCCAAATGCACTCAGTTACTATGGGGTTACAGTGTTTTACCACCCCCACTGTAAAACATCTTCCTTATAACTAGTCTGAATTTACCCTCATTCAGTTTAAAAGCACTGCATCTGGTCTTATTGCAACAGATCTTGCTAAAAAGTTTATCTCCATGATTCTTATATGCTTCAAGGCTAATAAAAACTAGTTATTTTTTATTGAGTATATAGACCTGAGCATACATAAATAGCTTTTACCTGTTTTGAAGCTTTTACTTAACTTCTAATGCATCTTTATGCTATGCCACGTTTTCATACTGTTGTTAGATTTTTTATTTTGCTAGCAAATGTCAATGATCTCTGATCAATTCTCATGACTCAGGAAAACTTTGCATTCAGATACACATAAACATACGCTAATTTTCTTTATAGTGAAATTAAGAAGCCTATTAACTGAACCACTATTAAATAGTCATTTTAATACCCTTAGCTTGTTGGAACCTTAAATTCTAGCTAATTTGCCGTAAGGCACAGAATGCCAAATATTTTCACAGCAGTGATGAGGAGGTGAGAGGGATTCTGCAGGGGTTTGAAGTTGATAACTCACTTGTCTATCATTGGTTCCTGTGTTGCCATAGTTATTATATTGTCTCCTTGTACTGGCTATCTAAATGGTCAATCTCCTCTTTTCCCCACCAGCCCTTATAAGCTGGGGGGAGGTTTGAATAAACTCTCGTCACTGCTGGACTCCCTGCGTGCTGCGTGGTGTCTGTCTCCTGGCATAGGTGCCTCCGCCGCCTGTCCCTGCCACGAGGGACGGGCAGTGGGGGTTGGGGGTGATCTCAGCCCTGGAAACCTTCACAGAGCAGTTGGGAGAGACCCTCAAGAAACCACACAAACTGCAACAGGATTCTACACTAAAAGCTTTACCATTATGTGCCTGGCGATTTATACACCATAAATTAAACCATGTTTTTGGGGGGGTTATTTCAGGAAGAATAAATAGAGGACTGTAATTTACTGAATTTCCCCTTCCTCACATTCTACATTATTGATACCTTGAAACTGTATGCCTGCTTAAAATTTGATTCCAAACCACAAACTTCCTGCAACATACCATCAAATGCCATTCCTTCTAAAAACAGCTCCAATGTTGTCCTCACGTTAACATGCAAGTAATCAGGCTGCAGGTAAGCAGCCTGCAGGTGGAAGCTGAGCAAGACAAACTTGCTGTGAGGTTACTGACACTGAGAATATGAGAACAGATTGTAATTAACAGTCACACATAGCACTGAAGATTGACTTAACAATTAAGCAAATAACTATAAATATGAGCACTGACAGTATACCATATTAGAAAAAGGTTTGTAAACCTTTTTCCCCTGAGACCAAGCTATTGACTGTTTCCACAGAAAAGGATAAAATGCGTTTTGCCGCAGAATAAAAAATTTAATAAATAATGGTTTTCATCTGTTCCCTTGGTTGGGTTTTTTCCCCTAAAAAAAATCACTTTAAGTATATTATTTGAAACAAAAATCTTATGGCTACTTTTTTTCCTATATAACTGTGCTTAATCAGAAGCTCTACTACTTTGTCCTTCCCTTGCATGAAACTAGCAAATAATTAGTTATTATTTGCTCCCTTACTTCTAACTACTTACCTACAGGAGAAGTGTTCAGAAACTGGTGTCATGAGACAAAGATGGATACATTTGGGAGAGGGGGTTAGAAAAAAACCTAAGTGGAAAACATTCATAATTGGTGATTGCTAGTATCTTAGGCAATAATATGCAAGGTGCCTCAAATTAATGCTGCAGTCCCTGTTCTCCCCATGACATCAGATCAGACCATAGCTAAACCTCAGCACAGACATTTAAACAGGTCAGTTAGTCTAAACTTACTATTAGGCATCAATTATATGATTTAGATAATTGGTAAGTTTACAGGGGCACGTAACTTATATAGTATTTGTGTACAATCATCACAGTGAAAAGCTAATATATAAAACATTTATATTAAAAGTGCAGGGGCTCCTACACAGGAGCTTTCAGTGCAATACCAGGAAGAACATCCACTGCAATGTTATTACTAAAAAGAGCTCTGCGATACAAGGGAGAAACTATATAATGTCTGAAATATCATGTGGTATTTTGGACACATGTAGAACAGCTGGGATGCTAAGATACACAGGTCAAAAAGTCTCAGTGATTGAAAACCGAATTCTTCCACAACCATCTGCTGCATATATTAGTTACACTGGGACATTTTCAGAAAAAGTGAAGGGAAAAAAAAAAAAACAAACTGCCAATGGTTGGAGTTGTATGCCATGAGAAAAGACTGAAGAATGGAGAAAGCGCTCCTACACCACACTTACACCAAACTAATTAACCCTAGGTTTGCTGTGACATCTTTATGGCCCAAGCACATTCATAACACACACCATCTTTTAGAGAGTAGAGCTTAAGAAGAATATAATGAAAACATAGTCACAAAATATACTCAAATAAAAAGTCAGTTATTCCAGAGAGATTCAGTTCAACTTGCTTTGTCACTAATAAACATACAGATCATGTATATAAATGCCAATGTCCAACACGTAGTATTCATAGAGCATAGGTTGTTCTATTCAAATTAATTTAAAAAAAAAAAAGCCATGAAAATTTCCTTGAGTAAAAGTGACTACCATTTCCATTTTATCTGATATTGAAAACTAAAATGATATTCTACACACAGTAACATCGCAAGAATTGACCATGATCTGTACACTTCTTAATCCTCTAACAATTGGTACACTTGAGGATTAAAAGTTGAAATAAACATTTAGAAACCATTTTGAAAGGCTGCAAAAAAGGGCTTTAAAACCATTCATTGTTTCCTTAATATCTTCTCTTTGTAGAACAAAGCCAAAAAATCAGTCACAAAATATTAACCACATATAGTCTGAGAAGCCAAAATATGATAATCAGATTGTTGCTGGCAGACATATTAAACCTCCCTGAAACATAAGGCATTACCGTGACTAGTGTCACTAATACAGTCTCTACTCAGTCTACGTGCAAGAAGCACAATGCCCTAATTCCTGTGTGTATGCAGCTCATCTTTCAGCCTGGCTCTTCAAATAAAGGTGTGCAGCAGTGCTGTGATCACTTTCACATATACCCGAAAAAGGGAGATTTACAAAAAGAGTCATTCACAAACTTCCTATATCCCCTATATATTAGATGAAAAATCTAATAATTAGTAATATGTATGGATTCTCACATGTTCTGCATACTTGTTCGGCTACTGAAAAGGCTGAAGTTGCTTCAAATTAACCACAGGGATCTTGATTAGCAGGGAATCCCCTGACATATCCCACTTCATCCCAGTCCTTAACCTTGGCACAACAGAGAATGACTTGTGAGAGCTGCAAGGCTAGAGGCTCAGGTACAGCATTACATATTCTATTCACGCACAGTAATCATGGCTGCTTTTTAAGATGTGCCATGTAAAATATACCATTATTGACCTGATATCCCCTTTTACAACACAAGTCCACAAGAATACTGAATTTATGATCGATTTCACTTCAGTATGAAGATGATTTTTGTAACATCACCTGGTACTAAACTTTATTAATTCTTGTTGTCCAGACTAGAACCTATATTGGTAACATTACATTCTTTCTTCCTAGCATCTTCTTTAACACCAGTGACTGAAATGCAAGTTATCATCAACTGACACAGCACAGTGAACTGCCAGAGAAAGCCTAAGTGGTATTTTAGAGACAGTGGTAAAACACATTTTTTACTGTGTGTCCTTGTTGCAACATTACACATGAATTAGAGTTTTACTGTTCTTCCCAACAGCATACCTTTGCCATTAAAAAAGCAAGGAATTTTTATCACTGAAAGTTTGTTGTATATATATAAATAAAAAAAAAAAGAAACCACAAACCCTACAGCACTGAAGTATTTCACAGCAGTGAAATATTGAGAATGATATTTTAATGCAAGAAAAACTAAGAAATGGAACTTTGTAGTATCCAGAATACCTGCATCTTTGCCTTTTTATGTGAAAATACTTTACACATTACTATTTACAAAGAGCGTATTCTATAAGGTAATTATCAAGATGCTGTAAAAATGTTATAATTCTGATAAAGAAAATTTTAGAAAAAATCTGCAATATTGTGAGGACAAAAAGGGTTGAAAAACTTTTATTACTCTTGCAATACATTCAGACAAAATTATAATTTTCATTGTTTTGGAGAAGCACTTTGGAGTTGTTATTATTATGGAATGTAGAAAGAAGCGGGAGTTTGAACATTCCAAAATGGAGAAGAGTAAAAAAGGCAACATCTAGACTAAAACTGTTCTGAATATTGACTCCTCTCAAAACAATCAATGTTCAAAAAAGGAAGTTTTTCTGAGTTTGCAACTGTTCAGAAAACCACTAAATTAAAAGCTCTGTATTATCTACAGCAGGAGTAAGCAACTTGAAAATCATTTTATCCTTTTATGTATAAATTACCATATTATAAAAAGATTCAGGCTAACCCTGTGAGCCCTCCATTTGGATGCTCATAGGACACTATTTAAGCAGACTCTTTGGAATTCTTGATCACTTGTATATGGATGTACAAAAGTCACTTTTACTGTATTTCCTGAGTCTTCTAGACTTCTGTCCTTCAATATACTCCGTAAGAATTAACTTCCTTTTAAAAATAAAAAAAAAAAGGAGTGGCCACAAAAATTAAGGCCTTCTCTGAGGCTCCCCTGAGATGGAGACCACCCACACCTATTGAGTAATTGACACTGAAGACCTACACTGGTGCTTCCCTTTCTCATATACTGAAATCACTGAGCAAGAGCACTGGAAGATGATGGCTTTATTATTCTTTAATTTCAAAGTAGTGTAACAATTTTTGGGAAGAGACAAAGGGCAAAAAATAGGGCTGTCACATCTGAAATCTGAAAAAGGTCTAATGAGCTAGTCATGATGTATTCAGATGTTATTTTTAAGGGAAGACTCATGTTTTAAAATATGTTTTTAAATTGGACACTTTGCTTTCAACAAATCTGCTGTCTCCAAGTATTCAGCTCTACTCAGCACAACGGCTATGGTCCAAAAAAGGGGTTCTAAAAAACATTTTGACATAAAAGCTGATCCAAATTAAAAAAAAAAAAAAGTTCCTGAATATAAGTAAATTAATATTCTAAATATCTTTATTTTGCCAAATGTATGATTACATTTTTCCTATCAGCTGAATGAAAAACGCAGATTAAAGAAGCTGCTACCAATCTCTTCTCAGTAATTTAAAGTGCTCTCCTGAAATAAGCAACCACAACTCCATGGTATAGTAGGTTTGTCCTTCTTCGTCACCATATACGCTGTCTTCTGCTCATACCACATATCATGCTTACTTCTGCGTATCACAATTATCCACAAAAATCAATACACCATGGAAAGAGTCAAAACAGATTATCTTCCTCCTTGCAAAACGAGACATTTTTTAAAGAAAAAAAAAAGAGACTGAAAGTTTTTTCCATGTCAACTTCACTAACCACAAGAATTGTCAAGTTAAAAAATGAAAGTCAAAGTACTCTGGAAAAATAAAGAGTTGCATTTGCACAGCAAAATTTTATCACCACTGATGGCAAAAATATTCCATTTGATTCCCAAATGCTGCTACAAGTTAGCAGGGGATAATTCCAGTGTAAAAAGAGGAGTTGTAACATATAAACTAGGCACTTCAATTCAAAGAATGAAGCAATTAATTTCCTCTCATGGCTGCTCCTTGTTGGAGCAGCCCTAAACCATTCAAACAGCTTCACTCAACAGGCCTGTCCTCCACACAGTCCAATTAAAATGAAAGGGACTTTTCCAGACATGGTGTCACCACAGGAAAAAGCACAACATTATTTACCAGGTCTTGGTTTGTTTGTCTGGTTGGTTTTAACCAAATAACTCCAAAACTAAACTTGGCCTCTGCTCTTGAATAGTTCTCATCAGGAATGTTGAATTACATTACTTTAAAAAAAAAAAAAATTATTCTCATCTTTGATACTGTTTGAATTCTGAACCCACAGCTCAACTAAATTTCTTTTGATACTGAGTAGGTGCCATAAGTAGTTCCAAGTTATTACTTGGCAATGTTTAGCACTGTTACTTTACACTTACCTTAAAATATAGTTACATTTTTCAGCAAGTTCAATGCACCTACTGCGTTTCAAAACATCTCACTTACTATAACAAGTTCATCTGCTCTGTAAGATGCAACAGGTAATTCAACTCTGGCATGAGAATTCTGGGACAGTGGGGGAACAAGATGTACTTATTCCTCTTACTAGAGATTTAGGGATGCTTGAGACCCTCTCTGGGTCTCAAAATGCAGGATGCTTTAGCTCATCCCTGCAAGAGTAGTAGACCAATAGTTACTTAACAGGATATTAAAGCATGAGAGGTAAAAAGGAAAAGAATATGGAAAACAGGAAGTAGTTTATAGTTGCCACAGTTTGGGATTTTTTTTAATAGCAAAAGGTCTCCTTGATTTGCATTTTAATTCGATGGAATGCATTTTCTACTGTCAAAATAGGGATGACTTCACTAAACTTGTGTAACTTCTGTGCATTTATTTGTTATTATTAACACCTTCATGTTACCTCTATAGGATATTGAGCTTACTGTACTGCAAATACTGTTGGATATCTGTTGTGTCCTCGTCACTTTCACAGACCTTCATTTTCAGTTTTACCATTACATTTATGGTATTGTTCATGTTAGCTATAACATCAGAACTGCTGCTCTAAGAAACCACTCAAAGACAATTTTCCTTCAGATTTAAAAAAAAAAACAAACCAACATAGAATACTATGAAAATGACTGGATAATACATTTAACCAAAACAGTGTGACATACTGTCACAGCACATAAGCATAATGCATTTGGCATCAGAAGATTCTACAAAAATGTTGTTCACCAGCCTACACACCTGCATCTATACAGTAACTTCTTTTCAGAACACCACCAGGGGACAAATAGAATGAGCGCATTTCACTTCTAAAGAGAGAAGCTGAAAGCAAAAGTATTAACAGAGTGTCATGGTACATTTTAATACCAGAATCCTAATAGAAATAGAGGTGAATGCTTATGAAGTACACCAGAACTTTGTAATTACACCACGTGATTACATATTGTTTTGCATATAACTTTCCCTAAATGGAAGATGAGGAATGTGGGAAACTGTAACTCTGAAGAATGCTGTTTTTTCTTTAACTTGAACTACAAATAAATTATTGCTATTTACTTTAAACAGATGTTATGCACATATGCATGCATGGAGACTTACATAAATAAATATCAGACAGATTATTTCAAAAACGTTTGAATTTGCAAATGAAAAAAACCCAAACAAATAACAACAACAACAACAAAAAACCCTGCGTTAAAATTCCCTATAGGGAGTAGGGCCAAGCATGCTATTCCCAGAACCTCAGAGATTATTAACCATGATACTGTCAGACTAACTAATTGTTATACTGATCACTTTACTAGTCATATACCATATAAGAGATATTTCATGGACAGGTTGCTCAAAGCCCCATTCACCCTGACCTTTAAGATTTCCAGGGATGGGGCATCCACAATTTCTTTGGGCAACCTATGCTGGTTTCTTACAGTCCTTACAGAATACCCGTAAATTTCTCCAGTCCAGCTGATTAGCAACAGTAACCTTCTACTGTTCCTAGTAAGCTACACCAAATGTTTAAGAATATTATCTTTTTTCCACAAAGCCTGAATAAGTTAAAACCTACCAGATATCATTACCTAGTTTCATGGCTAGTCAAAACATTGGGGAGACCGTGGGGACAACTTCAAAGAAATTCAGCACATGCTTTAAATAAAAGTATGTATCTTGCCTTCTGAAAGAAAATTTTCATCCAGAAAATCTAGTATCTAAATGTTTCTGTAGTCCTGTTAAATTAATCAAATTTAATCTCAGAGAGAGTACAAAAACATGCCATAACCTAAGTGTGGTTTAAAAACGTGGTAATTATTTTTGGATTCCTTCTGCAGTAAGGATGCTAATTTGAATACCTAGTGGTACAAGTAAAACAAATAAGGAAAAGAAAGAACAATGTGTTATTGCTTCATCTTTCAAATGAAATACAAGTCTCATGTATATCCTGCTTGATCTATGTACTAAAAACCTGTAATTTTTCTTTTTCTCTGTCCTTTTGATATTTTTTGCCACCATCTTTCTTGAAAGTGAGAAAAGAAAGAGCAAATAACTCACAATGACTACTATTTCTACATTGTTTTCTGTTACTACCCTCCTGTTTTCTGCCTTTTCACCCTCCTCAAACCAAACCAATTGAAACTTCTGCTTCAAAAGCAGAAGGACCTGTCTCCTCCTCAACATTCTCTATATAATGCCAAGCTGTTAAGTGAGGTCAGTTTTCCCCTTTGATATATGAAATCCAAAGGTATTCTACTATGTTTGAGTATGTTTGAAGTATGAATAAAAAGCAATACATATCAACATTTTTGCCCAAAATGCAGAAATGTGTTATTAGAGCAATGTGAAGGAATATAGATGGGTGACTTCCAACTATCTTAACGGCAGCCTGGTTCAGCATCAATACATCACATCAAAATTTTACTCCATGCTGAACATAAGTACTAAAGTAATTTACAGAAGGCCATCTGTATTGACTAAGAGCTAAGAAAGAGTAATTTCTGAGAGAGAAAATATTTTGCATTTATTCTACCAAGGCCTCTGTAAGAATATTTATTTTGTCTGGAATAAGAACAGCAAAAAGCAAAAATAAGCAGCACAAGTTTCTCTCCTTGGTCCTTGTTTTATATTCACTGTAAAAATAACCTTGCAAATAAAACAAGCATGTATTTAAATATGAGGAATCACACAGCAATGAATATTGTTTCAGATTAATTTCAGATAATGCTTATAGCATATACCTCTGATTAAAACATTTCTCCTAGCTTTTCTCCAAGAAAAATATTAGCCAAGAAATGTATCTTCAACAGCAGATGAAAACTTACCTTATTACAAAGTCATGGCTATCAATCTCTTTTCCACAGCCACTCTTCAGAAGGATACCAGAATTTCCAACAACTGCACATGTTTTAAATCGGCGATTCTTCATTGGGGAAACTTCAGGGAGAAGGCTGTGCAAATCCTGAGAGATGTTTAGGGTGCGACGCCTGTCCAGTACATAATGAATTACATCTCCCGGTTTGAAGCTGCTTTTGACCACTGAGACATCTCTTTCAGCATCCAAGAATTGAAGAATGTTCTTTCTGCATTGACAGAAAAATGCAAAGATAAAACCCAACACTCCCCGCTCGAACAGAGATTATCTAAACAGCAATACAGACTGCACAAAGTATACAACATAAAGCAGAGGGTAGGCAGTGTCAGTCATACTAAGGTCATTTCCCATGCTCTAGGATGGAGTTAAAGCAAAGCTGTTAGGATGGATCAGCTGATCAGATCGTGGTTACAAAAATACTACAGAAATAGAGCTTAATGACTTCCATAGACAAAGGCACCCGGAGACCATGGGAAGATAACTATGGAAATTAGAAAGCATACAGATTTTTACTATCTTTACAAAATTCTGGAAAAAACACATTTTTAAAAAGGACTGTGGAGGTTTGTTTTCATAGAAACACAGCTGAATATATAAAGTATGGTTTAAAAAATGTTATCTCTTAGAAATCAGGTTGGTTCAGGAATTGTCCTGTCTCTTATAGATTCTTATTTCACCATAAGAGTAACACACTCAGTTTAGCATAAACTTCCTCCTAATTAACTGAAGTTCAGCTACAGTCATCCTAATTAACTTGAAATGAGAACACCCACAGTCTTTTGTACAATTTCAACAAAAATTAAACTAAAATTTAAACTGCAAATTAAATGGCAGCTCAGGGTCTAGTCAAGCTGTTAGCTGAACTCAAAACCACTTATGAACTCTTCATCACTTTGAACCATTTATTATGCTTCTCTGCAATTAATTGTTTAAACTGTTAGACAGGTTCAGACACACGTGACCAAAACAGAATCACAGAATTAACTGGGTTGGAAGAGACCTCCGAGATCATCAAGTCCAACCCTTGATCCAACCCCACTGTGATTACTAGATCATGGCACTCAGTGCCACATCCAGCCTCATCTTAAAAACCCCCAGGGATGGTGAATCCACCATCTCTCTGGGCAGGCCATTCCAATGCCTGATCACTCTCTCTATAAAGAACTTCTTTCTAATATCCAACCTAAACCTCCCCTGACAGAGCTTAAGCCTGTGCCCTCTTGTCCTGTTGCTGATTGCCTGGGAGAAGAGACCAACCCCCACCTGGCTACAACCTCCTTTCAGGGCGTTGTAGAGAGTGATGAAGTCTCTCTTGAGCCTCCTCTTCTCCAGACTAAACAACCCCAGCTCCATCGGCCTCTCCTCACAGGACTTGTGCTCGAGTCCCTTCACCAGCCTCGTTGCTCTTCTCTGGATCTACTCCAGCACCTCAATGTCTTTCCTGAACTGAGGGGCTCAGAACTGGACACAATACTCAAAAGTGTGGCCTCACCAGCTTTGGTTTAATAACCTACCATGGATCAAGTGAACTGTGGCAATTAAACAGTTATATATTCCCAGTCTACAGCAAGTAACAGGTGAAGAATGGTTGCTTTTATGTCAGCTGAAGAAGTCAAGTCATGGTAACTGTACCTGCTTATGGGGTTAGTGCATCAGGATGCTTTGCCCAAGTGGGGTAAAACAGCTCAAACTTCACTCTAATTGCAAAAGTTATCAGTGGGGGATGGAGAAGGGTGGATGACCCTACTTTTGGTTCTGAAGAATGCTGAGACTGGTCTGATTTATCAATCCTAAAGTTAAACATTTTGGGGATGTGAAGAATAATCTTTCCTGACAGAAACTGGCACTGGTGAGGATGCAGCAGACAAAGCTCCTGGTAAAGGAACCAACAAGTGATAATACTGATAACTTACTTAAAGCTGCTGAGTTGACACACCTGGCCTGAAGATGTATGACTGATAGTTAATCCCTTTATACTACAAAAGCCCAGCATCTCTTTTTAATGGTAGGGAATTCTAACACAGCCCTTCTTGGAGAGTGTATGGAGATTCCTCCTTCAGTGGGGACCCCTCTCAAGGTTACTTCTCGAGGCCAAGCAAAAGAGACTTGCCCACAGTCACTGGTATGCACGAGTACCATCAATTTCAGTTCAATTGTTTTGCCAGCTTTAGTATCATTGCTCCAACCTGGCTTCAATAAATAGTGCACCACATTAGTAGGTATAACTCTCTACATACTGTGTCATAAATAATTCTGATCTAAATCTTTTAATCTAATAATTATCATTATGATAATCAACTAAAAATTTATTTTATTAATGCAAGTATATTTGGTTTCCCACCTTTAATCCTGCGGAACAGTTATGCATAGGTTCAACTGCACCTATATAATCCTTTAAACATAAACTGGTGACCAAGTCTGGGGCTAAGACTGGATCCAGCCATTTAGAGTTTCCATTCTGCCCATGATAGCTGGGGACTGAGGTCCAAAAACTGGCACACTTTTCATACATAAGTTCAAAATAGGCATTTAATAACTGCAAGGTAATGGTTAATGTATGAGATGAATAAGACCTGCACTGACAGCACTGAGCAGTTTTAAGTATACACTCAACATAAAAAGCTTGGAAGGACTCCAGGCCAGAGCTGCAAGAGCCACTCGTGGCTCAGGATTACAAATAAGCAAAGCCTTACACGCCTGTGTCCACCCTTGCTCTGTGAAGCATGTATGTGTGTGAAGAGACATAAGACCACATTTGAACACAAGTACAATACTCTCAAGGAACTGAGCAGTGCTGAGCTGGGGCAGGGTGTTCAGTATGTGATAATTCTTACAGACACTTCTGCCTCTGCAAGTTTAACAAAACAAGAAACACAAAAACTTTATATTTTCCACTGTTTTCAGAAAGCAAAGTGAAATTTGAAAGAGAATAGATATTTTGTTAAGAGAATGTTATTTTTAAATATTGAGTTTTTGGAGCAGAACTTCCTTAGCGAACATCAAAACAGGAAAACATAACTAGAGATGCCACTCTAGCAGTTGCAACACTCAGTTACAGCCATAAAGGGAAATAATCCCCCACAAGTTAAAAGGGATAAACTATAGAAACATCCATGTTCACGAACCAGGTCTTGTGTCACTGCCTCAAAAAGGAAGAATATGTCTGAATCTTACAAGCAATGACACAAAATATTTACCATGGAACTGATCTTAAAAGCCACAGGGGAAGTGAAACATGATAAAAACATTTTTTAAAGTGACTCTTCACTTTTTTTAAAGTAGGACAGAAAAAAAAAAAAAAAGGAAAGAATATCTGGTGTGTCTTAGGCTATCAGTTACAGCTGTCATGTATGAGTGAAGCAGTATCAAAGTAAAGACAGCTTGTTCTGAGGCTCGGAATAACAAAGCAGAACAGGCAAGTCCTGAGTGTTGCTTCTGGTAAGACCAGGCAAGGTATTTCTGAAAAAGGAAGATGAGGACTCAGGTTCAGCCTTTAAGTTGAATGGATTTAAAATCTCCATGAGTTTGATGGCTTTACTTTGTGGGCACTCTGCAACAGATACATGAATTGCTACACAATGAAAAAGAGCAAGAAAGAAGGAACTTCCCAATCTAGAAGGATTAAAATCTACTAGAAGTATTCAGTATCTAGGAACAGAGCTACTATAGCTGGGTCTGTAAAGGATATGACAAATGCATCAAAAACTATGAATAGCATCACCTAAGCTATCCATTATGTGAGACTCATTTCACATGCACTCTGACTTGAGAAGGGGTGAGAACAAGTCTCAAAAAGCAAAAAAATTATGTGAAGTGTACAGTAGCCTAGAGTTCTGACTAGAAAAAGTCACATGTGATCACGAAAAGATTTGCTTTAGTAATTTAAAGCACTCATCCATGATAGGTAGAATGAATGGGCCTAAAACTGTTTCTTGATAGCAAAAAAGTAGCAGCATTTGTGCATGAATACAGTATCCTACGTAAAAAGAGGAAGGCAATGAAGTTATGCAAAGAACGACAAAAAAATAAAAGCACCTCAGCTTCCATTATTAATTTGGTTATTTACATTCAAAATTTATTTATCAATATGCTATAGAAGTTCTCCAAAGACTGATGTGGATCTGAATTAAAATCAGAAAATCAATCACGTACTTAACACAGCTGAAATTTCTAAAAGGTCTAAGGAATTTATTTTA
This sequence comes from Empidonax traillii, assembly GCF_003031625.1. NCBI lineage: Eukaryota > Metazoa > Chordata > Aves > Passeriformes > Tyrannidae > Empidonax > Empidonax traillii. The sequence continues at coordinate 291,402 of NW_020955211.1, forward strand.
CAATAAAATTTTGAGATGGGTAGAAGTCACTGAATCTTAGTGTCTTCTCATATTTTTAAAAATGTTTTCTTACCTGAAGCTGTCATTAGCATATACAATTAAATGTGCACACAGGTATTACAGTACACAATAGAATCATTTTATAAGAGATTTGCTATTATTAATATATTTTTATTGATTTGTCTGACTCTATCCAGATATCTTTTAATGCTGGAAGAAATATGACAAAGAATGCAGAGTTCATGCTATTGTTTTAAGTTCCTCTGTGTTGCTGACTCATCTGTTCCATGGGGATAGCAGTACTTCCCATTTTCACACAAACGCTAAGAGGAAAAAAAATGTCTAAGGCATGTGACAAAACCTGAACATACATTCATGAGTGTTTCAGTCAGTCTAGATGCTGATTAATAACAACTTGTTTCAATCTCTGTTCTGTCCCACAGAATAAAAAACAGCACTACAATGTTATTCTTATTAAACCGACATGACAAAATAATGTCAAGTTAATGCTAATCCACTTCAAACTGCTTATAAAATTCAAAGTAAGCTCAATTCCACCAAGGCAAAAACCACCATGATTTTTAGCAAACTTTGAAGCAAAGGTGTTCTGCAACTTTAAGCTAAGATGTATACACAAACAGTTCTATTTGAGGTCTCCAAGTTTTGTTATGACAAATAAAAGTCTATCATGAGTGTAGCCGGAGCCCTTTTGTGGGCAGGTGAGACAGATGTGGCTCACCCTTATTTGAAGCCAAGCAGCTGTTTGCATCATGTTTACTTGACTCACAGAAATACAGTGTCACAATCTGTGGTTGACCTAAGGTTTTATTTTGATAACCAGAAACAGATTTTCACAATACTTAAGTATCTACTTAAACTCCCAGTTATCTGACAAAGTTCATGTAACAGATAGTAATGTCTCTGAATAAGCTTTCCAAATGTTGTAACTATGTATTGCTCTGGGGCAATATGGTGATATTTTTCTCCTTTTGTTCCTTTTTTTTTTTTTTAGTTTTATTTGGTACTGTAGCCTTTGTACTACAAAATTGTTGTAATGTCAAACTATTCTTCATCAGTCACAGAATTGTGTGGATTAAGGAAAGAAAATTAAACGACTAAATCATTTGGCTTTTAAGATTACAAATAATACTATATTTTTAGAAATTCTCAACAAAACTGAAATATGACCTCCAATGCTTCTCCTAGGAAAATCATTTCTTTAGAGGAAGGCAGTGCCAGAAACCCTTACTGCTGGGGCATCTGGGCTCATCTGGACAGTAATCATGACAGGAAGCCCCTAAAGGGCATCCTCAGTGCCCAGGAAGATGGGCTAGAACACCAGCAAACACATTATGGAACTAAGAGTTCACCCAATCCTCTCTGTATGCACTGAAGATCTACAAGCCTTCCAGCCTATGTTTATCTAATGTGTTCCTAATAACCTCTTGTGGTGAGGACTTGGCAAACTCCCTATGCAGCCTATATCAGTGCTTCCTTAGCCTTACCAGAGGCACAATACTCCTCACGCTAGCACATTTCCCATAGCAATTTGCCTGGGGATGGCAGACTACACTCTTCGCAAAATCTTTCATTTACTTGAGGATAAGAAGCAACTTACTTTTTTTTTAAAACTTTAATTTTTTAAGTTCTGCAGGTCATGATGTAGATTTCTGATCCCTCTTGCTTTCCTGCAGACTTTCTCTGACTAATTCACACAGGTCTAACAAACAATTCGATTTTCTAACCCCAGCAAGTCCTACTTCATGCTCGCCAGCTGGAAGGCAGAAGGTGGGCCTCAGCATCTGAAATTACCAAGGACTACAGCCTAGATAAAGCATGCTTTTTTTCAGCTAAATTAGTTTTTAAAAAAGCAGAAAAGAACAAGCTCTGTGGTCACAAAAGGTCACATCTTGCTCTTGTAGATGGCTGCAGTACCAGGTCCTTTTGGCTTCCTGACGACGCAGCAGTGACTGTGGGTGTTTGCACCTCTTGAGTTTCACTTCAGTTTGAATGAAAGGAATTTTAAAGAAACCTCTTCAAGGAAAGCAGATTTAGAATCATAGAATAATCTGGGTTGGAATAGGTCTTTAAAGGTTATCTAGTCCAACCACTAATTTGGATTTGTTAAAAACATGCCTAACTGCAAATAACCTTGAGATAATTCCTGGCAACCCCCAGACAACTGAGGCCACACAAACAGGAATGCCATAAAACAGGAGAGTGGGCATGCAAAAGGAAAAGAACAGACCGTGACTCAGCTTAGGTTTACCACAGGAAGCCTGGCCATATGCCAGCTTCTCATGAGGATAAGCAAGGTAGAGGGGCAAGCAAAAATCCCCTGAGGTTTATTACGACTAAACCAGACCAGAGAGCCCCAGCTTGCGTGGGATCTTTGACACACAGAAGATCTGAAGGAAACAGTGTAAATGGCCCCAAAATGTTGCTCCAAAAGCTTCAGACCAGTCGTAATGCTCCATTGCCAGTTCAGTACATACTGCTTGCACTTCAGGGACTTATCATAGCTGTTTCATGTAAACTTGAAAGACAAACAACGATAATAATCTGAACCTTTCTAAGGAGGAAACTGCCCTTATTTTTTTCTTTAGATGCTGTTAACATCTTACAAGTTCTCACACTATTCTGACAGGAAATTTTCCGTTACATTGCAGAGATAAATACATCCTCAATGTACTTTTTTTAAATTTTGCCTTCCTGCAATTCAAAACCTTCTGCTTCTTCCACCAGAAGTGCCCATATTTAATCAAAAATAAGTGGAAGAAAATCACACACTGAGACATCAGACTGTAGTTAATTTCATACAGCTCACAGATGAGCTGGTATCAGCCCTGTGTAGAATTCTTCCCCAGATAGGTTTGCATCATCTCAGACACATTCCTCCTTTCTGAAACTATGGCTTCCAATACAACAAGTTTCCTTATTTTCATAACCATAAGGAAAACCTTCACATTGCTACAGAGAATAGAAAGGACTTAAGGCATAAAACTGTAGCACATTCTCTTCCTCATGACAAATCATTCAGACAGAAAGGGAACCAAAAAAGCAGTCTTCCCTCCCTAGACACAAGAATTACCCATTATTCTTCAAAGAAGTTGTCAGCAATCAGAAGGTAACATCAGTTGGAAAAATCACTCTCCCACCAGACCAATCATGATTGGCAAGGTGTCAAATTTCCCACAGTCTCAAGTAATTAATAATACCAATATTTTCCTCCTCAATCACAGAAAGTCTAGCTCTTCTTTCTTATGTCTGCTTAACATCTCCAAAGGACTGCTGCTCTCCCAGGAAAGCTGCTACACTCCTCAGAGTGCCTTTTCTGGCTGCAAAGTCCCAGACCACCAGAAACCAAGTGAAAGCTTTCCATCCTTCCATGTGGTCCTGATAAAGGAGCTTTTTCATTCATTGACTCCTATCTGATCCTGGCCTTGCCAAAAATTCACCTTTGAGACTGATAGACTGGTCACTATCCTAAGCAAAAATAAGTGGCCAGAGATGATGCCCACAGTCAACAAAGCAAAGTACAATATTCTAGATGCCAGCCAACTAGGTTCAACATACTATTGAACAAGAGTCCTTGCACAAAGTAAGGCTCACTTTCAAATATTTTCTTAATTTTAAATTTTTTTATGCAGGTATAAAGCTGATATAAGACATAAAAGTAGCTGTCATTTATTGGTGATTTTAAGTTTTATGAAATATCTTTATGCTGTACACTAATGGTTTTTCAGATTATTTCCCCACTCCTAAGAACTGAAAATGTTTTATGTATAATTCAACAGGCACTAGCTTGTTTTTTGTTTCTCTCTTACCGTTACTTCCTACGGTCAACCTCCCACCATAAGACCACCAAACACTGTTCATGTTAATAGTTGCAATAATAAAGCATGAATCATCTTCAAGGTCTATATGTACTTTGGAGGGTTGAACAGTTAGTTAAACCACAAGAACACTCTAGGACTTCACTAGACACACTTGAAGTTAGTCCTGGTAGGTGTGTAAGTGTAAAAATAAAGCCAAAATGCTTCTTACTGCTGTAACAGGGAAGAAAAGTGTATAGCAAACCACCTGTAAAAGTGAGAAAAAGCAGATCATTTAGTCAGCATCAGATTGAAACACATCTCACAAGGGTCTGCATGTGGTTTCCTCAGTGAAAAGCTTACCAAATGTCCCTCCCTCATTGCTGAGTACCATAATTGAATTTGCTATGCTGTGTCAGCAAAGACGATTTCTGGAAAGACTATGACTGGTTAGTAGCACTAATTCCTTTCATATAGTTCATGTCAGCTTTTGGCCCTAAATCATAATAATTTTAATTCTTTTACTGGTTCAGTTAAAACACTTGCTCTCTGCCTCAGTGTTCACGATAGTAGCTATTTCATCTCGAAACAAGACTGGCAGTGTAGACATAACCTCAGCTTGACACGCTCTACTATACAGAAAACCTTACAATACAGTAGAACCTCTACTGCTTAAATTAAGGTACAAGATATACTTTTTTCTCCACTGAATTTATGAGACCCCTCCAAAAAATTAAATCCTTCCCTGCACTACTTTTTTTAAAAACCATGTTATCATATCATGATGCTTCTTAAGTGTGCAACAGTAATTTATTAAATAAATGTTCCCCCTCCAGCCCACAGTAAAGAAAAAAATTATTTCAAAAATTGTGATTTTAGTACATTGAGATGATACACATGTACTAACAGGCTGGGAAAAACATCTAAACCGTTCTGTATTTTGATGTATTTTGCATTCGAAACAAGTGGAAAGTTAGCATAACCCAAGATCTATTTTTTTCCCTTATTTTCCTCAAAGAAGTGATTGTAATATTTTTACTTGTTTGTTGCATATTGGTTTTACATAGTTCTGAAATATGATACTCAATTTTTCAACAAAATTACTGAAAATAGTTATCCATCTCTACTTATAGTCACTCAACAACTTCCAAATCAGTTTAATTTACAAACAAAAAAACAGCTGTTTTCTTCCAATTGTCAAAGTTTCAACAGTACTCCTCTAGAGTTACTTAACATTTCTCCAACTTAAATTGTCAGTTATATGCATAGAAATTTTAAATACCGTCACTGATGTTGACAATCTGCTTATCCTTCCTAGACTGTCCTGGAGCAGCCTTCATGTAACAACCATAAACTGGTCAAACAAACTGAATGATGGTTCTGGAACAAACCCCATTCCTAAAACGCACCTCAGCTGCATTTTAGAGTGCCCACACAGTCTTCATCAGTAGGAAACACAGCTAAGTGACTGAAGTCCTTGAACCTAGGCAGTCAACAAGTGAGGACTCCACAGAGAACTTGTCAAGTAGCTGAGTGACAGCTACATCCTCCATAGTATTAATTTTCTGCCTACCCAAATCCTGCTACGCTTTCCATCCTTTATGCTGCTCCTTGGCTTTTTGCAGTGGGGCTGGACTAGGTCCATCATATCACAAGGCTTCCAGAACATCAGTCCTTTACTACAGCTCCATACATTTCTGAGCTACCTTTATCTTCTGCATGTTTTAGGATTAGGGACATAAAATAGCATAAGTTCCTCCTTCAGAGAAGCCATGCTTTTGTACATGAGAAACAATGCCTGTTTAAGGAGTTTGGAAAAAGTCCTTTAATTTACAAAAAAATAAAATTACAAAACTTAAAAATAAGTAGAAAGACAAATCACATGGAAAACACATTTTAATTAGACCAGATTTCTACTCAAAATTTTAATATTCAGAAAATCAAGTCTAGTGTGCTACGTGATTGTTGCCAAAAATAGTTACATTTTCTCATTTTTCACATAATGTGACATTCCTATTCCTCCACACTGTGCAGTCATGCTCCATATGCTTCTTTCACTGGCCACCTTCCTGACGAAGATGGGGAAGGTATGACACAACAACATTAAGAGGCATCTGCTTACTCTTCCCTCAAGGTGCATAGACCCTCTGTGAACACTAACACACATAAGAACTATCCACTCACTCTGCTACTGAGTTGCCCCATCAGCAGCAGCCTAAGGCTCGTTTCGGTTTCTCTGACTTAAAGAAAGAAAACTGCCTAAGACATGGATACTGTCAGTGCCTGACCTGCCATGTGGACCAACTATGGCCAGAGTTGGATTCACAGCATTTGATGCCCTGGCTCTTGACTCCTGCATCTAAGCGGTCTGTCTAAGCTCCCTCTGTAGTTAAGGGAAGAAAACCGCTTTGTTCACAATACTTTCAGCTGTTCTATTTCAAACCTTTAGGATGAGAGGAAATCATGTCCTAAAAGTGCCGGATTCTCACCACTGACTGTGGAAGAGTTCTAAACAAGCGGCTTAAATGTGGACATGCATAATGTAGACGCTGATTGCACAGGTCTGACTGCCACAGCCAGACGAAAACATTTTATTAGTTCATACAAAGGATGACTCCACTTTGAAGTCTAATGCAATGCATTTGCACTTAACACTGAAACCTAAATATATAGTTACAAACCATCCACCTGAACTACTGTTTCCAGACCACAGAAATTATAAGAAACATGAATGAAAAGAATTACAGGCAATATGAAATGAACTGCTTTTCATTTAAGACACTCACCTGATTTCCATTACCAAAGAAGAATTGATTTTCCAACCTTCTACAGCATGCTGGAAGATTGAGGAGCCACCCTTTCGAATTATCTTATCAGAGCTATTGATCATTGATCTACTCAAACTCAGCTCACCATCTCTGCAATACAATATAGAAAAGACACAATTACACCAAGGCTAACTCCAGTTTTAAATAATTTACATCCCAAGCACCAGCAATATATCCTTTTATTCACCAGAAAAATAAGTAATTATCTCTCTGCTTTCTAAAGCAAATAAACTGTAACTGTGAAAAAATCTATGAGACAGATATATCTAATAGTTGAATATGCAATTTAAGAGCTTAAATATGTTTATACTTGTAACAAAATAGACATAAGAAAGACTACAATAAGCTACAAATTGTGAACCTGGATGAAACGTTATTATGTCTGTGAGGTAGATTCTGCACTTTTAGGTTCCAAATTTCTAGTAGTAAACTAACAATTAAGTGTTAACTTTCAAGCCTGTGCCCAGCAATTGCTCAAAATTTGCAATACTGGCCTAACAGACTTCTTTTGCATCCTATTGATACTTAAAGACTTTAATGGACAAAATTCCAGAATTAATGGCACACAAACCACAAAATTTCCCTGTCACTTGCTGAAACTTGAATGCACACATCCAAACCACCCCAATTGTCTTATCCTGTCCATCAGTCCATCAGTAATATTCATAACTTTTGGCAAGGTAACCTTAAAAAATAAAAAAATACAGTAAGTTGTGGGTGAACCACTGAACATCAGATGAGCTATCATAACGTTATCAGTTGCAATATTAGCCAGTAGGGTCACATAAATGGGATAGAGAATCCAAAACACTGAAAGCATAACTTAAGGTGTGAGCAGTAAAATCCATTTTTATCTCCATATGTTTCCATTATCTTCCATACCGTTCCCTTTTAGGTGCCAGAGCAATGTTCAGCTGTGTTCAAACACAGCTATTAATTGTAAATATATCAAAGTTGTTGAATATAACATTCTACCATGTAAAATATCTTGTAACTCACAAGTACACAGAACAATAAAATACAGAAATCTCCTTCTCTGTTAAATAAGCATGCTCTGAAATGCTGCCAATAACCGTAACATAACTTGCAAACAGAACTTCTGACCACAGCCCTTCAACAAATGAAATGGAAAAGATACAAGACTGTAAGGTTTTCAGGGAATTGTTGACTCTTGTTTTCCTGTGGCTGTAAATTCTTAAAACAATTGGATCCCAGCCCTTAATAAGAACTACAGCAACATTACTGCAGGATATATTAAGCAGTAACAATTGGTAAACTATATAGCAGGCTAAACTCAAGCTAACCTGCCATGGAACATTAATCAAACTAAATTAAGAAAACTGGTATCATGTAGTAATTTCTAAAAAATTTGCAAAAAAAAAAAAGTAACAAACCAGTGTTATACACTTCACCAAAACCAGCTCTGATTTTACTCGTGGCATTTTCTCCCTCACCGTCCCCTCCGCCAACACTGACATCTCACCGATGCAGATGTAAGGCTGCCACCTATCGAAAACCTGCGACTTTAGGTACAAGACCTGAGGCAAATTATCCAAATACCGCTAACTTGAGGGCATGGGAGGATGCTGCACAAGGCCCTAAATTCAATAATCAGAATGCAACTTATACTTTTTCCTATATTAATTTTTTTAATTCCATAAACTTTTTCCATAAGGGTTGTAATAGTATTTACTACATATATACTCCTGCATGCATTTTCTAGATGCACTGAGTGCATGCATCTAAAGGAAGATTACCAAAATACATCCAAGTACATTCTCAGTCTAGACGTACTTCAGAGATGTCTCTAGTTCATTCTTGGTTAAATATTATTTAGCAGACGTTTGAACGTGAGATAATTGACAAAACTTAGCAACAAAATATACTGCCAACACTTAAAGCACCACAGCAGTTGAAATGTCATTTTCTTCCATCTTTACAGTTTACATATGTAGTGAGCTACAGAGATTGTACTTTAAAACTGTGTTAAAGTATGTTCTTATGAGCTAAAAGAAAGTCCCAGGCACTTTGTGTTAAAGTACTACTATGAACGCAAATGTGCTCACCTACATCCTCCTCTCCCTTTTAATGGCATTGTTCTATTAAATTTTCACTTAAAGTAATATTAAATAAACTAACACATAAAAAAAAAATTCTTCCGGTAACTCTTCATTGTGTAAATAACTTTGAAATAAATTTGGGTTACTCTGAATCTTCTAGAACCACTGCAAATCCTCTCTGCTGTAAATGAAACAGCTGCCATAATGTGACAGCAACTTATAGCTGACAGTGTCAGCTTTCACTCTGAAGCACCTAGCCTTGGCAACCATTCAGACCAATATCATGAGACAATCCCTTCTCCTGAAGATAGTTCATTATATAAAGTAACTTCCTTCAAGCATATTCCATATCAGTGGAAGATGACACTGTTTAAGAAACACTGCATTGAACATAAAATCCGTGTTTCATTACTTGCTTAACCTTTAAAGGGACATTACTGTCTATTTGAAACAGGGAGTGCTTTGCAATTATTGTCCTAGCAAACTTTGCTATGAGAGCATACAGGTGGTATAAGGTTTATCATATAATTTGGAATTGCATATAGTCCATTTTGGAACATGTGTAATTTACCCAAGGTGGGTGTCAATAATAACCATAAGATGTGCCATCCTGCACATTCATAGTTCTGCATTACTGGTACTTCTGAAAGTAAAACAGAAAAGTGACTTTGGTCGCCCACATGGCCAGTCAAAAATAACCAAATGTCATGAACCCCTAATTCTGGAGAAAGGCAAGTGTAACACCAATACTGGCAGCAAATAGTAGTAATACACTTAGGCGGTTTTTTTCTGTTTCATACAGTAATGAATGGGATGACAGGTTGTGAAGAGAAACGATATTTCAACAGCGAAAGTGACTAGCATCATGCTGAACAAGAAGTCTCACTGATAACAAAGAAATAAATATATCACTAAATCACCTGGCAGAAGTACATTATACTATATTTTAAAGTGTTTGTTAAGAACACAGCATGACAAATTACACTTATTTTCTTTCCTTTAATATTAAAACATCAGTTCATTTTAGTACCTTTTCAACTGTGTCAAATCTCTTGCAGTAAGCTGGAGGGGGCTCTTCTTTGCAAACTTAGATATGGTAATTTCTGAATAATTTTAACAACTACCTCTAGTCCAACAGGAAGCAGTACACACTAAGAAACATGGGTATCTTTAATGACAATTCTGCCTCACACACTGATTTTCATGTGTGTTTTCACACACCTATAACCCCAAAATTTTAAACTTCTGTACATCTCCTAAGTCTACAGACAGTTTTGTGGAAGAAACCGGGGTTACACTCAGGCTGGATAAGCGGGAAAGACACCAGCAAGTTGTGAAAATCTTGAATAACATGGGAAACAAACAATGCAGACACACAAGTGAGGCAAGCCCCTGCTCCCGGGAATTCCGGGGCCACTGCTGTCCAGCTGTGCCCAGCTGCCTGTGCTCCGCTGTCGCATCAGCCTGCCTGAACAGGGAGGAGGGATTCACTTTCTGTCTGTAACTCCAGGGCCAAGAGGGGACTAAATAGGCTGTAATTTCTGCAGCTTCCTCCAGGCCTGTACGGGTACTTACAACGCCCTTATGCCTCCTCCTCAAATTAAGGCAAGGGTTTATACGAGACGAAAATCTGCTGTGAACAGCATTCTTCCCCCCAGGCGACTTTCAAAAGCAAACAGAAAGAGTGAGCCCCTACTCAGCTTTTGCTGATTTCATTAAGCGACCAAGGCTTTTATGTATCCCTCCAGCGAAAACAAAATCTTATACTCCTCCAAGGAGACACCAGCTTGGCTGAAAACCCAACGTCTCCATAGAATAGCTACAAGTTGGGAGAAAAATGAGAAATACTGGTATTCATGTACACAAACACAACGACCGACAAAGAGAAAGCTGAGGTGCAAAGAGAAAAATAGCAAGGGACTCTTCGCCTTTTGTTTCCAGTCGAAGACAGGCAGGAGGGGGAAAGCATGTAACAGACGGTTTCAGCAAGGGACCAGAGTTTCCAGCGGAGGAACCTTCGGAGCCAAGCGGGATGACCCACACCCTCCCAGCGCAAGCATCCCTAAGGAGCACTGAAGTTATGCAGAGCTCCCAGGCGAAACTTCAAGGACAGAGGCAGGAGTCACCCGCACCCCGGCACGCTCGCACCTCCCCGACAGGTTACGAAGGCAGGAAACGAGGCAGGGGCGCCGGGGCACCTGCCGAGCCCGGCGGGGACGCGGAGGGGACTGCGGGCAGCGACACGGCCCCGCTGCCCGCCCGGGAAGCCCTCCCGGCGCGGTGCCCCGCAATTACCCAGCGAGAGGTGCCTCCTGGCGCTCCTCGGTCCGCGCTATTTCCTTCGTCTTATAGAAGATGAGGAGGAGACTTATGGTGCACACAGTCCACCTCTTCCTGACGGAACGCATGTCTTCTGCGAAACGCGGGCCCCCTCCCCCTTTTCCTTTGTTTGTCAGGGGTGTGCGGGGAAACAACTCCTCACGCGGTAAGAATTGCCAAAAACACGGTGATGCTCGGGGTTTTTCTCCACCCCCCGAAATAATTACGGCAGAAAAAAAAAATTAAATCAAACCAGGTGGGCGCAGAGACTGAGGGGCTGTGCGGCGTTTAGTCTGTCTGTCTGTCTTTCGCCCTGCCCAGCAGTCGGGCGTACAGGCGGCGGCTAGCTCGCCTTGAGCCGGGGTGACGAGCCCGCTCCGTCGTCCCTGCTCGCCCGCTCGCCGAGCCGAGAAGGAAACCCCGCTCCGGTCCGCGTCCGGCTCCGCTGCGGTGCCGCTCGGCCCGGGGGCGCGGCCGGTGCCGCCCCCGGCTCGGCGGGGCGGGGCGGGCGGAGCGCGACCAATGCGCGCCCGGCGGGGGCGGTTCTTGGAGAGCAGGACACAGACGGCACCCGGCGGGTCCGGGGAGTGAGGGGGGTGCGCAAGTGTGGCTGTGTTTTGGGGGGGCTCGCCCTCCCAGCCTGGCGCATGGCGTGAGTACCCTGATGGCCCGTCGGGCGTCAGAAAGTTAGACGGGAGGAGCGCCAACGCGGTGCCGACGGAAAGGAACGCGATTTATTTGAAGAGGGGGGTTGTTAATATTTAATTTTTTTCCCCCTCTCTGCCCCAATGGACGGTTGGAGATTGAAAAGGGCGCTGGAGGGTTTTTCCCCACCTTGGAATCTGCCCTAGCCACTACAGGAGAAGGCGGAGGTGCGGGAGGGAAGCGACGTGGCCCCCGCACACGCCCGCCGGGAGTCTCGGAGCCAAATCCGCCACCCGCGCCCCGTTGCCCGGCATCCTGTTTCACCCACGCGGTCTCAAATGTCCGTTATTTTCCCATCTTCTGCTGGGACGGTTTCTCTGAAATGCACAAAGGAAAAAAAAAGAAACAAATCTTTAAGATGCATAATGCAACCTGAAAAAATAAATTGTCAGCTGTATCTGTTTTTCTCAGTCTTGTTTCGCCCTCTTCAAAGTGACTGCGCTGCCCTGGGACTATGCTTGTTCTATGTGACAGGGAGCTGCCCACAGTTCTCGTTTGCATTTGTGTAGAAGGCAAGACCAACATCACTTTTCTCCCTTAGGGATCCAGGAGGAATTTGTGACAAATCTAGTGTGACTTCCCTGTCTTGGCTTATGTTAAGAGCAGGAGCTCATGGGATGAAAGAACCTTCTCTGGTTCTATTCGGTCTGATATCTTGTCTCCAGAATTGTTCAGTAACAGACATTTCACAGAAAGATGCAAGCAAATTTGGTGATAAGTGTGGATTTTTCCATCCCAAAAGAGTACTCCCTCATGGGCATTAGAAGTGGAGAAAGATTAGAGAAGTTGCTGCTAAGAGTTGTTATGTTCTGAAAATCAGTTTTGTGGAGTAGGAAAGGTTTAATTCAGCTTCAGAGGAATGGAATGGAAACTGCAATTTCCTTCCACACAAACCAGATCAAGCTGCTCTTTCTATGCTTTTCTCTGCTATAGCTCTGATAACCTGGTGTCAGAAAGTGACATCTAAAAGGCATTAGCAGCAAAAGGAAAAGAAAAACATTCTAACTGTGAGAGTGAAATTCAAATTATAATATAATTATACTATAATTTCTGACATACATTCTTTTCTAGAAAAAAAAATCAATGCAAAGCTGTGTTTAATACTATTGTAAAAATGAATCACATGTTTAGCTGAACAGTTAAGATTCCATCAGTGTTGTTAACCCTGTTGAGCATCTGCAATACTCTTTTTTAATACATTACATAATTTTTGTATATTAGATTATTTTCATAGTTAGATGGACTCATCATCAACAGGTGTTGAAAATGAGGATCATTTGGGATACAGAGGATGCCTTGCCCAGCAGTGCACTTTTCTCTCTGTGCTCACTCTGGTTGTGACCAGTCTGACTGAACCTGACCTCCATCACCCAGAGCGGCCAAAAAAGTTGACTTCAAGATCCAAACCATCAAGACTCTCAAACTTTTATTCAGTTACTAGAAAGCAAAACTATCAGTTTACACAGTTAAAATATGGAGAAAATCACTATTCCAAAAGCACAACGTGCTCAGTAGTCTGTGGCATTTTCAGGAACATTCATGCTGTTCCCATGCCTGTCGTTCTACTATCATGAGGACACACGTGTGTCAGAAGCAGAATTGGGATCCTGAGGTAGCCCAGATCATCCACTGCAGTGATTCAGCGTCTTCACCTTCTGTTCATGCTAATCTAAGTTCTGAGGTTATCTGCATAGCAGGGTCCCAGAGTCACAGGAGTTGCTTAAAAGTGGATGCAGGGCAAGTTCCTAACTTCTTCATTGCTCTTCAAAATCAGTCCCAAGTTTTAATTCAAGAATAGCCTTACAGCTGTGCCTGCAGTGAGGAAGACCCCTCGCTTAGCTGTTCTGCCCTCCCTAAGGGCATTCCTCCTGGTATGGTCTTACATATAATCTCTGTGATGTACTCAAGTAACAGGTAGACACATATAGTGTACAGGTGTATACATTTCCTTTGGTACATTTCATTTGTAATGATTAAATTTATTATTACACAAAATGAGTTTACTGTTTGAATTCTCGTTCAAACATTCATCTGGTATTTCACCAATTCCTTTAATTATCTTTCTTTAATGCATCATCAACAGCACTTCATAACTCTAACAGGCTATCCAAATTATGCCTTGAAATTATTTTGTCTTTCTCATATGGTCTAATGATATTTAAATAATGAATAGCATTTATATCAAATAGTATGGTTTATTTAACATGAATTGGAGGAATGGTTTAGCTCTGTGAACCCAGAAACATATTTAGGAAATCCTATTTCATGGCAGATGGTGATGACAGTAAAATTTCTTTCATGAAGACTACTGGAGGAGCAAAAATGTGAATAATACAAATAATCATGTATTTAAGCATTTCAGATTTCAGAGTGCTAATTAGTTCCTACTGCAAAGAGTTCTTCAAATGCTGCATTTCATGCTGAAGAAAGTACCTAGAACTTGAAGCATTTACATTTGTTAGTGCATATTTCTATATAAAGTCCTTTTTGCATTAAGAGTATATCATGTTGTTTATGGGTGCCCAGAAATATCTTCTGAATTACATAATTCTTTTTTTATCACTGAGGATAGAGAAATTCTAGAGGAGATTTGCTGGGGAGGCTGTAACATTTCCATCATTAGTAGTCTTTAGGAATAAGTTGCACAAATCTCTGGATTTTTATCTCAAAGAGGAAGGATGGATGAAGTAAATTTTTCATCTCCCTTCTCACTATTTTTTAATGTGTAATTTTAATGCAAATCTGCTCAAACCATAGCTGATTCCTATCTTTTAACAAAGTGTTGAATCAGTGTAGTCGAATGGTCATATGTTTGTACATGCTTTTGTTTCAGGAATAGGTTTGGTTGATACCCCCTTCTTGCATTTGCTTAATAATTTTAATTCTGATTCAGTCATACAGAGTGTATTTATTAGCATTACTATTCAAATTTTGCTGTTAAAAAACCCTAGTTAAAACTAATAATGCTTTGCCAAATTTTTAAGTGCTACTGCTGCTCAGACTGTTGTCATGCAGAGGTTAGTATCCTCCAGTATTTTCACTGACAGCTCAAGAAAAGGCACCGGACATCCCCATTGTTACTACTGAGTGTTAATGTGCACAGAACACTAAAACTTTGCACTCTTATAGCCCAAATTTGAATAGATTCTCTGCTTCTGTTTATCATAATCTATACATATTTTCATTAAAATTTATTCCTCTTTGAAATATTACCTAAGTCAAACATTGCATTTTTAGCAATACTGGCATTCCAAATAGCAATATTTCAAATACTTCAGCTTTATAGGCAACAAAATTAAAGATTGTGCACTGAGATGCAGTGTTGTGTAGGCTTCAAGGTTTGGGTTGGTGGTGATTAAATTTCTGTTGCTGTTCAGAGACACAAAATGCGTGTCAGAATCCATATTCAGATTCACCTGCCCTTTCATTTTTGTGATTGACATCCAGTGATGACTTGGTGTTTGCAATTGCCTGGCAGAACAACCACAGGATCAATAGTGTGGAGACAGTTAAGATAAGCTTACCCGAATTTCTCAGCCATGTCTTGTGTGCGTGTGATAGGAAGAGAGCATATTTTTCTCCAGAAGAAATTCTATGGCAATTCCTTAGAAAGTGTTAGAGCTAAATCCCAATGAAACCAAATTCTCTGTTTTATATTCTTTTGTGCAGTAGTGTATGTATCCAGTGCAGAGGTGCCCCGATACAGCTGCAATGTAGCAGCAAAGAAGGATGTTAATTTAGGGGCATACACCATTGTGTTTACTGCATTGCAGATTTCTCTGATCCATGCTCACTTTTATGTTGTAGTAAAATATAAACTATGTCTACATTTCAAGCAGAGTAATCATGCAGGTAGGGGCCAATCTAAAAGAAGACATTGTCAGTTGTCATGATCTTTTCATTCCTTTTGTGACATGGGATATTTCAAAAGTCCCACAAACACTGGTTATAAAAATGCTAATATTATGCTAATTCAGGATGGCTTTCAGCAGCTATGCCTTTCAGGAGGGCTAGAACCTCACTACTTTAAATCAAAATTGCTGTTGCCATCCTAGGGACTATATGTGTGACATTTGGTAATGATGAGCTGCACTAGTTCCCATAGCCTTTTCATTGAGTCCAAAGACAATCTGCCCTTAGGAAAAAAAGTCAACCTATATATTTTGTAATTGGGATGAACAGAAAAAATAAGGAACAGAAATAAGGGTTAGAGAACACTGGAAAACTAACAGAAGAGAGAGAAAGAAGAAGTAGATATAGAAGAAGGATGAGGGCGAAATGATTAAGGAATTGGCAGCTGGGAGAGAAGGAAACAACTATACCTAGTCCAATAAAAAAAAAAAGGGAGAAAAATTTGAGAGTCCAGAAAAGGTATAAGAAACTACTTAAATGGAGAAGCATGCCTGAACAAGCTGAAGTAAGAAATACATACAGCTGTGTCTACTTTTTGGTTTGATTTGTCTGTCCTACAAGAGTGAAGTCCTCATCTCCCTTACTTAAATGTACCTGAACCTATGTTCAAGTCCTAAATTCACTTCATTGTTCAAATATTATTCTGGTTTACAGTCTGAAAGAAGAATTTATCTTTCTAGAACGTAAAACACGACTCAGCTGGGAGACTACTTTTTACTTAGATGTTTCTTTTAGGTCAAATGAAAGAAAGTCCAATAAATTTCTTGCTGTATTTCCACCCTGGAAGGTTAATGATTTGAAAGTTGCAAACACATCTAAACCAGGATAAATTATTGCAACTCCAAAAAGCAATCCTCTTTCTGGTTACACCAAACCTCCAACTCCTCTCTTCATTAGGTAACAACGTGCTTTTTCGTTCAGGCTTTGAAATTAGCTCTCCTGGCTTAAGTGTTTCCAGGTAACACTGTAGGGAAATGAATAAAGAAAACCTGCACTATTGTCCAGCCCCACCAAGGCATTCCTTCTGAGTCATAGGGTATGACTGAGAGTTTTAAATGACTGTGAACACCTTCTTGTACTGTTACTTGAACAGTCTATATTGCAGAAGGAAAGAAGAAAGATCATGCTACTGGGGTTAGTTCTGATTTTTTTTGTGCTTGCTCATGCCTGCAGTGAAATCTTGGTCCAAAATGGCTTCTCTTAGGTTTTAAAGTTGGGGGTTAGGCTTGGAGTGAGAGATTAGGGTTGGGTTTAGGGTTAAAATTAGAGTCGTTAGGATTAGGGTCATGACCATTACAGTTTAGAGTTATGGTGGTAGGGTTAGGTGTTGGGGCCTGGGAGTTGTGAATTAGGGTTGGGATTAGGGGTTGTGTTTCAGATGAGGCTTAACTCAGCTGCATCAAATCTGTTCTGTTTTCAGGTGGCCTCAGATCAGTGATCCAGTAGAGTTCCTTACTCCATGGGACTTCAGAAAGACCCCAAATTGTTTGCCCTGGGTAATGGTTTTGATTGGGGTAGAGTTAATTTTCTTCACAGTGGCTGGTATGGGGCTGTATTTAGGATTTGTGATGAACACAGTGATGATAATATGAGATGTTTTTGTTATTGTTGAGCAGTGCTTACACAGAGTGAAGGTGTTTTCTGCTTTGCATACTGTCACACTGACAAGGAAGTTAGAAGTGTGTGAGAAGATGTGAGGAGACACAACCAGGACAGGTGACCCAAACTGACCACAGGAATATTACAGACCATATGATATCATGCTAAGTATATGAAGTGAGAAGAAGGAGGAGGAGGGGGGATGTTTGGAGTGATTGTGTTTGTCATCCCAAGTAATTGTTACATGTAAAGAGGCCCTCCTTTCTTTGAGATGTCTGAACACCTGCCTGCCTGTGGGAAGCTGTGAATTAATGCCTTCTTTCACTTTGCTTGTAAGCATGGCTTTTCCTTTACCTGTTAAACTGCCTTTATCTCAACCCATGAGTTTTCCAGCTTTTACCCTTCCAATTCTCTTCCCTGTCCCACTGAAAGGGAAGTGCGCGAGGAGCTGTGTGGGCCTTGGTGGTTGCCTGGGTTTAAACCATGACGCCCTCTGTTGGTGCCATGGTGCTTTCAATACCCCTCCCGAGCGAGGAAGTGAGACCAGACTTAAGCACATGATTCTATTCTTGCAAACTCATTTAACAGCACAAAAAGTTCAGGTTTATTTTTTTTCTTCTGTACTTTAGGCAAGCTTCTAGAGCTTAAAGGCCTGGGACTTGGGTTTCCACACAGCCCAGATCTGTGCACAAAATACAGCACTACAGTACCTACTCAGAGGCAATGTTGGTTGGGTTTGCCTGAAATTTTAAGTGCTGCTTTCTGTTAAGAGGCAGTAGGCAAACACAGAACAGGAAACAGTGTGATTAATTGTACCTAAGACATGTTGTCAGCACACCTGCTACCAGTCTGCTCTTCAGTTTTTACTGCAGAAATTAAGTTTAAGGAAGTATCTTGAAGTCATTATAATACTTGCTTTTTATCTATTAATGTAGAGCTTGCATGTTGGTTTTCTTTTCCAAGTGAGTAACTGTGGTTGTAAAAACAAGGGAGGTACAACATTAAATGACTATTTTCTTTATTTGGTGGCAGTGCTTTAGTTTCATCTATTTATAAGACTTCGTAACTCATTACTGCATGCAGAGAAAATGTATTTCCTAAACACGTTGTAGTGAAATTATTAGAGATTACTTCATGAATTTTCCATGTCTGAGAACTGGAAAGAGATTTTCTAAGGAGCTAAATGGTGCATTGTGAGGTTTTATTATATTTTAATAACAGTGAATGGCCTCCCAGTGAGAATCATCATTTTACTAAAAGTTTCCAGCAGGATACCCACCTAGGCTATATAGATTTGAAGATGGGGAAAGAAGCTTTTTGTCTGAATTCAAACCACAACAGGAACCACTCAGTGTTTGGGAACTAATTCCCATTTTTATTATTGCTGTTTTTAATTTTGCTTTATTTAATAGTAGTTGAACTGTATAGTTAGACACTACAAAATTTCCTGTATTTATTGCTTCATTTTTGATAAAGTCCTAAAAGGGGGTTCCCATATGCCTTCAACTGCATTGTCTTGCATATCTTTTTGACAGTTACACTTTGAGGCATTTGCTGAGTTCAGTCACATTTTGTTCACAATTTTTTTTCCTCTTTTTTTTTTTTTTTTTTTTTTTTTTTTTTTTTTTTTTTTTTTTTTTTTTTTTTTTTTTTTTTTTTTTTTTTTTTTTTTTTTTTTTTTTTTTTTTTTTTTTTTTTTTTTTTTTTTTTTTTTTTCTCCCCTAAATGGAATAGTATAATTCAACAACACTTTTATGGTATCTTTATAAGTTTCGACAAAAATCTTCTCTATGCCCAAAACTGAATTTCTAGTAATTGGGAAAAGTCAGAGCTACTAGTAATTTAGCCTGTTCGGCACTCACCTGCCATACAAAGGATTTGGACTCAAATCCCTGTTGAAGAAAGGATTTATGGCTGTCTTCATAGCAATATATAGACCTCGTATGGGCAGATGAACAAGCGAGCCCTGTTTGTGGACAGCAAAGATACCTTAACGTTATCTTATATTTGCTGCAGACAACAGCGTGCATGCAAACTGTTACTGCCTGACAACTAACAGATGCTGTGAGTTCACTCTTTTGTGGTAAATTGTTTGTGAAGCCATATTCTCAGCCTGCATTAGTATGACCAAGTTCATTTTTAATGACTGCTTTCAATGGCAGTTTTACAGTATAAGTAAGACAAAATGGTTTTTGATATGGTCTAGAACTTAGAACACTCTCTCCATCTACCGCATTCCAAGAAGAACTATAAGTAGTAGCCTCTTCAGGACAAGTCATCTCTAAAATGCAATAATGTCCATATATTTTTTCTTCTATTTCTCTGAAAACTATGATTTAGTATTCCAGTCACAGTGGATCAGGGTCCTAGGTATTTAAATTCTCTGCCTCAAAAACTGCAATCCACACAGAAGACACCAAGCAGGGGAAGAAAAACCCACAAGGTAATTACGTTTCCCAAATGTCTCCCAGATCAGTGGGTAGACATGTGAAGCAGATCTAAGTTTGAGTTTCTGATTCTGCTGAAGGTGATGTTAAATTTTGATTGACTTAGCAGGGTTGGGTTATCACTTTAGCTCACCTAATGTCCAGTCCTATACTCAAGATAGGTAGACATTAAATATTTCTTTCATGGCTAGGCTTTGCGAATGAAGATTTGGGAGGGGCTCTACCCACGCTTGCTACAAGCACACTGATGGCTAAAAAGGCCAATGTGAGATAGACAAGTCCAGTTGCAGAAGGCACAGCAGAAAGACTCCCCAGGTGATATGGACAAGACGCGATTCTTTCTGCGTTGTCTTTTCTCCTCGAGAGTGATCCTGTGTGTGTTCTCAAAAGCAGCAGCAGCGTTATAGATGGTGTGTCTCCAGGCCTCCCAATTGGAGGCCAGGGTAGACCAGTGGTGGTGATCAATATGGCCAAGGCTGAGGGATTGTTTCAGGCAGTCCTTGTATCTCCTCTTCGGGCCTCCTCTCTTGCAGCAGCCAGTGGCAAGTTCCCCATAAAGCACGATCTTAGGGAGGCGATGGTCCTGCATCCTGGAGACGTGCCCTGCCCAACGCAGCTGAGTTCTCAGCAGCATGACCTCAGTATAATAGACATATCAAGAAAGATATTTCTAAATTTTATTTAATATATTTCATTAAAACTCTTAGACTGAAAATTTTAAAAAATTACAAATAGTGAAAATGTATCCCATAGAAATTGCAGTAAAAATATAATCTTATTATTTGTGATTTCTCAAAGACAGTATTGAGGGAAATAATTTTTACCATACTTTGATGACTCAGGAAAAGCATACAAAATTTTAACCAGTCACAGTTATAGAAGTCTTTTAGCGACTTTTCAGTGTTAGGACTTTTTCATTTGGCAAAATATAAGCACTGTATCAATTTCAGAGACTTATTCTTTTGAGTGTTTAAAATATGATTTGTATTAAATGAAAAGCAGAGAACTTTTTGCTTAGACAACTTTGGTTTTTAGTGCTCTTAAAAGGAAAGTATGTCACAAAATCACGGATAGCTATTTTTTCATAGAAACAAATAGCATAACTGTTTTTATTGTTAGAGAAATGCTATGGATAGTAAATTTGATTTACCAAGCTTATGACAGACTGTGAACTTCAATATTAAAGCAAAATGAATATTTGTTTTTGAAGTCATTGGTTCAGCCCTGACTGAATAAAGCCATGTGTGAAGGGAAAAAAAAATTGTATATGTATAGACACACACTTGTGAAGTGCTGTAAGTCACAAGATGTGAATATTCTCTAATTACAGAATTACAGAGGAAGAGACAAATCTGAGTCTGAAATGCTTGAACAGGAAATTGCCACTTACTTGGGCAGAATTTTTAGAACTTATTTTCACATATCAATTTTGTGTGACTAGAGAGTGTGAAAATTTGTGCTGGTGTTAGACTAGAGTCAGGTATATGATTAAACGAGATTTGTGCCCAGAAACTGATAAGTTGAAATTATTATTCTCAGCTGCTGCAAAATGCTGCAGTCTGGTTGTATGCTGTCAGTGGAGAATTTCCACAATGCAAAACACAGATGTGCCACATCTAGGTCTTTACTTCATGTCCATGTCCTTGCCTCAAAATAAAAAAAATGCCAAGTAGAGGGAAGAGGAGACAGAAGAGAGATGTAGCGTGGGATGTCAATCCTTCCCTGGCAGTGACTGGAAATTGCTTTGTAGTGAGGTAAGTCTGACCAGCCCAAGCTCTGGTACAGAACACAAAAACGCCCTGTGCTCTCAGAATAAGCAAGAACTTAGGAAGCCTTATATAATGTTTATGGTGAGTTCCATTTTTTCCCCCAAAAAATCAATAGTTTTCAGATTTTATAGTATATTATGGGAGTATCTCTTGGTAAAAATGCATTAACACTCAACTTTCAGAAGCACCGGTGGGTTAGCCTATTTTAACCCCACCATTGCAAATGGAATTTAGCATCACCTTTCTCTGAATCTTGGCTGGACAAGTTAAAGCTAGACATGTCTCACACCAGAGTCCTCTTAGCATTTCTGTCAGCATCTCAGATTATCAAGATTTGAGCTGTGCATCTTGCAAAGCAGCATTGGTAATGGTTTTAGAATTCAGGTTGATGACTTTCAAGAAAAACTTGATTATTTGCAGGGAATTTAGTATTTTTGCAGTCTGGGGAAGTAAACAAGTTAGTGATGAATGAGCTCAGACCGGCTGCAAAAAAAATCTTGTTCTTTGCCAGGTTAACTTTCATCCCAGCTGTGCTATTCTGTGCTCTTCCTCAGTGAAATTCTTTCTACAGGGCAACCCAAAAAGCAATTTGATGAAATGGACTTTCTCCAGATGAAACATTGCTGTGTATTCACAGACCTCTTTCTCCACTGACCAATCCTACACTATACAAATGCTCCCTTTTTTTTTGTCCGCAATAGATACATCTTTTCTGGCAGGCTAGCAGTTCTTGGTGTTTGTATACAGAATGGTTTTTGTCCTTTGTCCTGACTCCCTAAACCTAGTCAATTACCCATTGTGTGGAAAAGAAAATTCAGCTCTCTTGATCTTTTAAATGTTCTTCAATTCCTAGGGATTTCCTTCAGTGCTAAAACAATGCAACAATTTGAATGCTTTTCTCACCAAGTCTCTGGACCATGTAACTAAAGAAATCTGTAGAAGTAGATGTTTAATTCAGCAATTTTCAGCAACAAAGGTAACACTCTATGCCAAGCCCAGAAAATTAGAATTTTCCCTCTTGCTATCACTGTACCACATTTCTATTATATGGCTTGAGAAACAAAACCAACACTTAGCAAAAGTGAAATAAAACCTCCACAGTCCCTCCCACCTCTGTACGTCTGAGCCTCTGTAAAGCTTTTTTTCTTCTTCTTACAGCAAATCACAATGTAAAGAAATTGTACGTGTGAAATCCTACACATTTAAAGATTCAAGAACCACTTAAGTGTTTGCCAGGAATGGGAAAAAATGCTAGAACAAGTTATTAAAAATTTAAATAATTCTTTAACCCATGCATCAAATATTATTTTGGAGGGAAATGCAAGACGCTCTGTGAAACTGCAGACCTGTCTTTACAAAGCTGCAATATAGCTGAGTCACACATATTTGAATACCCAGTCAGAAGTTAGTCACTGATCACATGTAGTATGACATGAAAGGCCACATACAAAGTTAGTGTGAAGAAAGAGGCTTGCTTTGCAAAATTTTGACAGATATCTCCAAGGCTAGTGAAAACCATGCTTCACAAATGCAAGTAGAGAAAGAAAAATACTCTGTGTAATTAAACATAGATATCGTAATCAAAATCATGGAAGGGTAAATCACTGATTGAAACAAGGCATCTCTGCAATAAATGGCCAGTTCTCAAAGCAAAATGTCGACTGCTGCAGGACAAGAGGGAATAGATCACACAATCTGTAACAGAGGAATTAGCAACATGTGCTATTTTAAAAATACTACTGACAAAAAAAGCAAAGAATTTGAGGTTGATAGTGATGCAGAAGCATTTCTTTGTTAGGATTCATTGTAGGTGTACAAAGGAGACATCCTGCGATTATCTTCTTTTTCTCAGCAGACTAAATATCAAGAAATTGGCTTCACATAAAGACAGCAATAAACTATCTGATGAAATGTTATCCACCAGGGACCACCCGGGAAAAAGGAAAGTGGAGATTCGGTTTTGTAAAATATTTTTAAAAAATTGGCCCATTCTCCTTAACTTAAAGCATCTGTCTTTTCATAAGATGGCACTATGCATGCAGATGAGCCCATTTTAAGAAGTTTTTGACTCAGTCGGGCTTCTTAGGGTTTTACAAAGCAAGACAGTGGCAGAAATAACATTTGCTCGTTAAAGAAACAGGGTATATAGACAAGGTGGAGACGTTTAGTGCTTTCTTTGCCTCTTGGCAAAGAGGCAAAATTGATGATGGCCTTAGGGGTTCACTAGGCTGGAGGACCATGACTCTGAAAATTATCAGCTTGCAGTTGACCCTGAGGCTGTGAAGGATCTGCTGCTCCATCTGGATCGCTATAAATCCACAAGGCCTGATGGCTTCATCTGAGAGTGCTCAAAGAGCTGATTGATGTCACTGCAAGGCCTCTTGATGATTTTTGAATGGTCTTGGTAATCTGGAGAAGTCCCAGTGGACTGAAAGTTGTTGAACATTGTCAGGTTTTCAAGAAGTGCAAGAAGGATGACCCTGGAAACTACAGGCCTGTTAATCTCTCTTCAGGGCCTGCTAGATTATGGAGAAGACTGTTCTGGGAGGTATTGAAAAACACCTGAAGGACAACAACAACATACCACATTGGTCACAGACAGCATGGCTTCATGAGAGGAAATTCTGCTTGTCAAATGTGGTTTCATTTTATGACAAGGTAACTAGTCATAGTTATCCCTAGCTGATCAAGGGAAGCCAGTTCATGCAATTGTTTTAGGTTTCAGTAAAGCTTTGGAAACCATCTCTTACAGTATCCTTATGGACAAAATGTCCAGCACACAGCTGGATAAATACATCATATGATGGGTGACCAAGTGGCTAATGGATCGACAAAAAGGATTATAATGAATGGGGTCATGTCCGGCTGGCAACCTGTCACCAGTGGGGTTCCACAGGGCTCCATCTTAGGCCCTGTGCTCTTCAACATCCTTCATGCAGGACCTGAAATGATACTAAGATAATTTGTTGATGATGCTATGCGGCATTGAATTGGGAAAGGGAGAGGTACCAAGAGCTGGATTTTTAGCCCAGCACCTGGAGGGGAAAATGCTTCCTCCCTTCTCCCACCACGAGGTCCCTATGGAGTCCATAGAGACCACAGGAGACCAGCAGAGGAGAGTGCTAGAGGGAGTTTATTGGTTTTGGTAGGGATATATAGGTTTTAAGGGGATTTACAGAATAACCAATTAGGAGTTCAGGAGGTCTTACAAAACCCCCAATAGCAGGCAAGGGTTAACAACCAATAGACAAGGAGTTAACAAGGCCAATGAGAAAACTTCGAGTTATCTCCCAGACATTCCAAAGTAGAGATATGGCTGAGAATCCTGGGAAGAAGAAGGTGAGTTTGCAAAAAGATTACAAAAGCCATTTTGAAAGCATGCTCACTTAAACAACAGTAAAAACTTTTATTTTCTCTTACATATTGCAGACCCACTGCAACAATACTAAATTTGAAGGAGCTGTTGACTCTCTTAAAGGCAGGGAGGCCCATCAGAGAGACCTTGACAGATTGGAGGACTGGGCAATCACCAACCATATGAAGTTCAAGAAGGGGAAGTGCCAGATTCTGCACTTGGGATGGGGCAACCCCAGATGTACAGAGAGACTTGGGAATGAGCGACTGGAGAGCAGTGCTGTGGAAAGGGACCTAGGGGTCCTGGTCGATGGCAAGTTGAATATGAGTCAGCAGTGCCCTGGCAGCCAGGGGGGTCATCCATGTCCTGGGGGGCATCAGGCACAGCACTGCCAGGCAGCTGGGGGAGGGGATTGTCCTGCTCTGCTCTGCACTGGGGAGGCCTCACTTATATTGTGGCAATTTTGGGCACCACAGGATAAGAAGAATCTAAAGCTATTACAAAGCATCCAAAGGAGGGATATGAAGATGCTGAAGGGCCTTGAGGGGAAGCCATTTGAGGAACAGCTGAGGTCACTTGGTCTGTTCAGCCCAGAGATGGAGGGGAGACCTCATCCCAGTCTGCAGCTTCCTCAAGAGGGGAAGTGGAGTGGCAGGCACTGATCTCTTCTCTGTGGTCACCAGTGACAGGACCTGAAGGGATGGCATGAAACTCTGTCAGGGGAGGTTAAGCTTGATTAGTAGGAAAAAGTTCTTCACCCAGAGGGTGGTTGAGCACTGGAACAGGGTTCTCAAGGGAAATTGTCACAGCACCAAGCCTGTCTGAGTTCAAGAAGCATTTGGACAATGCTCTCAGGCACATAGTGTGACTCTTGGGGCCATGCATGACCAGAAATTGGACTGTGATGATCCTTATTGATCTTTTCCAAATTAGAATATTTTGTGATTCTGTGAAGGCTTAAATTTATCTTTTTCCTGGATGCATTTTGCTTTTCGGTAGTACATTGAGCTATTTTATCACTCAGGATTTCAAACTGTTCTAAAATTTTAGGCAAAATAATAGTTCAGTCAAACAGTCCATTCCAATAATTTTTACCCTAGGTAGACCAAAATCAGTTTGCCACACAAAAGACTAAGGACAATGCACTGTTTCAAAAGAAATTCTGTTTATAGGAAATGCCCTATACTAAGTTGACTTTAATGTGTCTAGGTTAACTTTAGCCCATTGGAAAAAATTAAGTCTCTTCTCCTACTAAGATTTTTATATATACTGAAGCACAGATTTACTTTTGTTGAAACATTTTTATCTGAGCAGTAATTGAATCTCCAAAAGCTGATGTGGTTGAAATATTACCCTTGTCACCTCAATTTTCTCTCCTTGCATTTTAGGATTCTCAGTTTGACCTAAAAGGCAATTAGATTCACTTAAACAGAAAAAAAAAAAAAAAAAAGAAAAAAAGACTGCTGCTCCCCTGCATATATGCAATGGCTATTAGAGAGATTTTTTAGGAGTTATTTCCTGATGAGTGGCTTTGTGGAGACTCTCATCTCTAGGCAATAGATTAAAACAGTGTATTTATAGGCATGTAAACATGTATCATACACTACAGTTAGATTTCATATACTCATCAGTGCTTGTGACCGTGTTATATGAAGTGATTCATGTGTCAATATCAAGAGTGTTGTTTACTGCAATTTATACTTGGACTATGAACAGCACAACAGTTCCTGTGTTCTCTTACAACTCCAAGTGATGTGAGAAGTACTTCTGCACAGAAGACTTCCACACTTTACATACGGCAGAGAAAATCAGACATATTTAATCTTCAGTAGGCAACGTTCTCAGGATATTTAGCTATGCTTACAGAACAGCAATCACATAAAGTAATACAGACAAGCATTGCATGGAACTGTAGTGGACTGCATATATTATGACTGCAGTCATAATTCATAATATTACATTCTTAATAATTTTTTAAAAATTTTTGAATAGAGCTTTTCTCATCACAAAATGTTTGAAAGGATTTCAGACTAAAGCAACCCATTTAGAACGCTGCTTAGTTCTTACATATAATATTTGTTTTTTCTATGTTTTCTTCAGATTCATTGTGGGGGTTTTTTGGTGCGCTTGTGTGTGTGTGTGTGTGTGTGTGTGTGTGTGTGTGTGTGTGTTTTGGGGGACTGGGGTTTTTTTATTGGTGGGGGTTTTTTTGGTGCATTTAAGAACAGATGGAGATGCTTTTAAAATGGCATAGTTCTGTTCACAATCTAAAATAACTAACAAGGTGCATATGTGGTCCAATATTTATAGAAATAAATACACATTAAGGAGAAATGCCAAATATAGAAGGGTTCTTTGCATTAAAATCCATGTAAAAGTTCTTTGTTTCAAAAAAAAAAAAAACAAAACAAAACAACACCTAATGCATACACTGGCGTAAGCGGGAGACTATAGCTATCACGGTATTTTCAGGGGCTTCGCTTTTAAAGGACTCTCACAGTGCAGATATTTAAGCAACATTCTACATTACTTATATGGAAAGTTTCAACAAGCTGTTGAATTAATCAGACAAGAATTCAAACTGCCAAAGCAAAGCAGCACAGAGCCAACATTACAGAAGCTATCTCAATCTGCACCAGTTCTTACCACATGATCTGAAAAAGTCTAAATCAATTCATATCTCACTTGGATTTTACCATGGTGCCATCCTAAGCACCTACTCATCCTCAGTCCTGATCATTTGGCTGTGGACACGCTTTCAACTTCAGGGCCTGGATTAAAGACTCAGGGTAAACAATGTTCTAAAACTTAAGTACTTGCATCTTAATTTCAGCAAAATTCCTGCTCATGAGGAAATTTTTGTGTTAATTCCATCATCTAAGCATAGATTCCAAATGCAAAAAACCACAAAAGTAGACTATGATGTTGATAGTACTGCAACAGGATTATTTTCAAATGTAATACTGTATTTTATTTGATCAGTTTCCAGGAGAGCATGCTCTGAGAATGTCTGTTATGTCAGATCCTAAAAATCTAGAGAAATAGCTCACCTTCTAGTATGTGAATGAATTACAAACCTCACAGTTAAATAAACCTAAGCTCTGAGTAGTAACTCAGAAAATATACAGCTGGGTGAATTTTAAAGTGTACAGGTGCTTAGTAACTCCATGTTTAAGAAGGGTCTAAACGTCATGTTTTAACACTAAAGTGCTTGAACTCTTCCGCTGACAGAACCCAGCTAAGTCCTTTTGTAATTCTGCCACACATATGTTTTTTTTTCAATTTATTACTAAAGCATTTTTGCTTCCTGTTAAATCTTATGTTTGGTTTTAGTTTTAATGTGTTAGAATTAAATACTTACACATTTTTTTTGCCTTTTTTCCCATGTAGATCTAATTCAGAGAATAGTTTACATCATAACTGTTTTCTGAATATGGGTGTTTTTTTCAGTCAAGACCAAGAAAAACCCAGAAAATAAAAATGTATTTATTGAACTGCTGAATTATTTAATACTCTCTTTCCCTGTTTTCAACATGTCTTCCATACATTTATTATTAATTTTTCAGCCCATAATGAGGAACTGCCATGTAGTTGCAGCCTTATCTTAATATACAAAAAGATTATGTCTTGCAGATGATCTTGCTCTTTGAAGTATCAAAACACGCAATAGAGAAAGGTCTCTCTATCTGTCAGCCTCAGCTTTCTAATAACTGCAACAAAGGAATTTCATTCTGGTTTTCAATCACAAAATCCATGGACTGATTAGACTTCTGGTGGGTCATATCATCCAGACAGTATTTAATCTTTGATGTTCAAGTAGAAAACAAAAGAAAAAATAGGGGAAAAAAAAAGGTGTCCATCCTCGAGTTCAATAATAAACTTAAATTTCTACCTAAATTCCCACTTGTATGTGATATCTATTTTTATAATAACTTATCTCTAATGCCATATGACCTGTAAAGCTCTCCTTTTCTGTGTTAAATGTGATGTAAATTGCTTTTTCTCCTCAGTTAAATTTGGAAACATGTCAGTATGTACACACATTGACAAATGGAATGACAGGTTATTTTAAGCCTTAGCTGAAAATCAGAAATTAAGTCAGGACTTCACAAAGTCTATTTTCAATAAAAGAAAAACAATGTAAGTTTCTTCTTTCGATAAGTTAAAATACTAAAATTTTGTCAGGAACATGAGTTAAACAGGCTGATCACTTTCAAATTTGTCAGGGCTTCATTATTTTTAGCTGTTATAGTAATAGACTCTCAAAGGTTTGACCTGCTAAAAATGAAATAAAATTGCTGGTACCTATTTGGCTTTCATTTATGTGAAAATAATTCCAACTTTTATGAATGTATTTCTGGAAAATTAACATTATTGAAGTATTAGGGGAGCAAGTTTAAACACACAGTCTTGGCACCATAAGAAAATACACGATGTAAATGGGACAAACTTACTGTTAGATCAATTCAGCCTCGAGCATTTCTTTTCTTGTAAATTACCTTTTTTTACTATTATAAAGTTTTTCTCTAAATGGCCTACACTGAATATAAGGTGAAGGTGGATCTTTAAATCCCAAGCTCAGACAATCTGTATACTTCTCATTTATCTCTTGTACCTCCTTTTACAATTCCAGGCATAACCTCTTGTACCTCCTTTTACAATTCCAGGCAGGGATCTCATTCCTTTGCCTCCAGTGCAATTTACCCTACCCAAATGGATGCAGAAAATGGAAACACAGTTACTACACAAAAAACTTTAGCACTGGATCATATAAAGAACCAAAACAAGAAACAAAGCCTGCTTGCTATTCTACTGCCTGTAGCTAACTCCTTTTGAAATAAAGCAGATATTTACCAGACTTAAGGTGTTTGTTTTTGATTTTTTTTTACCAGCTACAGGGAAATCTGAGATCGAGTGAGAGTGATGTGATCAATGAACACATTAGAAAAATTCGTCATTGTTAGTTACCAAGATAACTGTCTATGAACTGTTATTTTAAACTTCATCATGATCCTTTTAATATATGTTATACAACTCTTAGTTTAAAACTGCATTTACTTCCATGACAATGTAGTATGAAGGGATTGAGTGCAGTAAAGCATCTGTTTGAGTTGCAGTTTGAGAGAATACAGTCATGACATAGTTTAATTTCTTTACTTTCATATAACAACATGTCATAAAGTTAATGTGTTCTAATTAATGCTCTCCTTACATTTTCGTTGAAAGTTACTGCTATAGAAACATGACAAGAATATTGAACAGTAAAGCTCATGTCTGGAGCTGAAAGCCAAATGAGTGCTACCTGTTGGAGCTAATGGATATATTTTGGGGACAAAGTTGTATTCTATGCAGTTTCCACAATTTACTCTTGTTTCTTCTTCGGTGGAGGAAAAAAGAAATTTCAGTCAAATGTAGAAAATTTCAATTTGTAAATTTTACTGTATTGTCTGGTAGGAACCTTTATTTGTCACTGACCAATGGGTTATTGTCCCACTTAGTCAAAATTTGCTGACTTGAACAGTGCCTTCTATGCAATACCATACTCTGTCTTCCTTAATTAGTGTGTGTATCGGGGTCTATCTCCAGACAGGAACCAAGTACCGTGATGTCACTCACTCCCTCACTCACTCTACACAGGAGGGAGGGAGGAAGGAAGGGAGGTGGGAAGGGAGGAAGGTAGCGAGGAAGGGAGGGAGGGATCAAGGGAGGAAGGGGGGAAGGGAGGAAGCGAGGAAGGAAGGAAATTCATGTCTAATTTCAATGTAAGGGAAATTTTCAAATGGAATTTGGCCAAAAATGAAGGTGCTAATTTCTCTTCCAGAAAACTAATATTTTACCATTAGTAAATATTTTTCTTAAGGGAATCAAAGCAGCTGAACCCCCCCAAATTTTTTGATGGAAAATATTTAATTTTACCAAGCTTTAATAATATATTCTGTTATTTTGAAAGAAAGTTTTTTTAGAAAGCATACAAATTAAACTTCCAAATAACTTTTTTCTCTTTAGTTTTTTTTTCATTTTCCGTAACAAAACCAATTTCAAAAAATAAGGGTAGGAAAATGCACCTAAATGGCAAGCTGTTGGGCAGAAGAGAGAGAAAATAAGTATAATTTCAATGATTTCCAGGGCAGGAGCATGAGCTCAACAGAGAGTTTTAAGAAAAATTAAACTACAGAAATTAAAAAAAAAATATTGACATCGATTTTGCTGGACTGATGAACCTTAACAACAAAAGGCTAGTGAAGTAATAGTTACTGAAGGGGAAGCAAACTTAAACTCAGTGTCTGCAGAAACAGAGATAACGAAATGCAGGCAGAGAGAAAAGATGGAAGGCGTAAAATGTCAAATGACACTTGTAGTAAAGGGATGTAGAGAAACAGAAAATGAAAAATGACATAAAAAGAATAAAAGTACAGTAGAGTTACAAAGGTAAGATGGTTTTCTCTCAGAGAAAACAGCATTAATTTTAATTTCCAAAGCAAAATAATTACAGGTGGTCTAGGAGTTCAATGGTTTTAAGCTGTGTCTAAGCAATAAAATAAATAATAGTATGAACTGAACAGCTATAATTATGAGATCAACTATCAAGTAAAAAAAAAAGCCTTTCAAGCTGAAGCTAACAACTTAATCTATAAAAATTGCAGGCATCGGTGGAAAACATAACTATGGGAAATATAACAGGAAAATTCGATGTAAATTGCCACAGTCATGATACCAGAGATGTAAAAGCAGTGCATCCAGTGTCAGTATTTGCCTTGGAAGAGCACTGCCTCCACAGGGATGGATGGATGGATGTTCCAGTTGGTTACAGGACAAAACATGATAAGTATTTTAGAAGAAAATGTGTACTGGCCTTGGCTGCTCCATTACATAGTAAACTATCATCCAAAGACCAGTGCCAAGAGACAATTTCCCATTTGCTGTAGAGTTGGCTGGATGGTGTTATAATCTGTGATGGTTCGGACCTGGCTCCCTGCCAAATGCCCGAAATCATAGTAATAACTCCTTCCCCCTCCCTTCTTTCCCTGGGGCAAAAGAAAAAAACCTATAAAATTTAAAAACTTGAAACCAATCAAATTATTCAAAAATATATATTTTTTCTTATATTACAGTTATATACAATTAAAATACACAGCAAAGGGAATCCAAACACCCCCAAAGAGAAAGGAAAAGGGAAAAAAGGGACAAAAAAAGGGACAAAACCAGAACAGATATGCACAATCAAGTCAAGAACTAGTAAAATAAAGAACTAGCAAAACAAAATCTCACCACATCCCTTAGAAAAAACAAGATCGCTAGACACAGCCAGTACTCTCCAACCTCCCACGTGGCAGACCAGTGGTCGCTGCAGGCCTCAGCCTCTAGATAAGTGAGACCAACGCAAGGACCCACTGCTCCTGAACCTCGCTGGAACAGAGGAGAGTGAAGTCTCTAATCTCCAACTTATTTATACCCTGGTTTACATAAAAATTGTATGGAATACTGGGTACATGGCCACTTCCTTGGCTACGTGCTGGAAGGCCTAGACTAAAACCATCACATAATCCAAAGAGAAAAATCTATATGCATGTGGCTGTATATTTATATAACTTAACTATGCAGCTAGCACAGCTAAAACAAGTGCAGAGCTAAGCAAATGGTTTAGCAAGAGCATAGGTGAAAATAGCAGCATGACACTCTCATTCTTACTATTTGTGTCTGCCATTAACTGGTGGAAAGTCTGATAGTTGCAAGACATACAACAAATGGCTGGGAAGAATAAAAACGCTTTAGAAGGCCTAGGGTTTTTTCTCTATCAAATTATATACTTTCTCTCATGATGAAGTTATCTCTCTGCCAAGCATTAGAGGTGAAAGAACGCAAACTTTAAAGTGCAAATCAAAATTTGCACTTTGCTGTTGTCGTAATTTTATATGCTACTGCTGCCAAGATTCAAGCAGTTTGGTCATTATTCTGAAACAGGATATTTGATAATGATAACCTTAGCATATTTCAATGGAAATGGTGTATTAGCAGACAAATGAATACAACAGCTCAGCCAGTTCATGTGTTTAGCAGTTACTGCACATTAGTGCAGGGCTGTACAAATGTAAATATTATAACTAAAAGGCAGAATTTTGCAACTTACATGGTTTCATTAACAGAAAGCTGAAAATTGTTGTTTGGTTAACAAAAAACTAAAAATTAAAGGCAAAACTGAAGGTATGCTTCCTCAACTAAATTACTGAATTTCAGATAGTAGCGGGTTGACTGTGGCCAGATTCCATGTACCCACTAAAGCCGCTCTCTCACTCTCCCTCTGCAATTAGACAGACGAGAGAGAAAAAAAAAAAAAGCTAAGGATTCATGAGTAGAGTAAGAGCTGGGAGAGGTCACTTACTGATTACCTTCATGGGCAAAACAGACTCAAAGTGAGGATAGTACTTAAATTTATTACTGACAGGGTAAGAGCCAAATAGTAAGAAATATAACAGTCTTATAAACAGAAATAAAACCTTCCCCCCACTCCTCCTTCCTTCCATGTTCTCATTCTTCCCCAACCCCAGCAGTGCAGGGAGACTGGGAATGGGGGTTGCAGTCAGTTGTTTCTGCTGCTGCTCAGGAGAGGACTCCTTCTCCCCATGGGGTCCCTCCCACAGGAGAAAATCCTTGATGGACCTCTCTAGAGTGAGTCCATCCTTTGGGCAGCAATTCTTCCCAATCTTCTGTTCTGTGGGTCACTTCTCCATGGGGTGTAGTACTTCACAGATAAGTTAAACTGATGTGGGTCCCCCACAGGGCCACGAGTCCTACCTTGGAAAAGCCTGCTCCAGTGTGGGCTTCCCTCTCTATAGGCCACAGATCTCCTGCAAGACCCTGCTCCATCCTGGGCCTCTCTCGGGGTCACAGCTTCCACCTGCTCCGTCATGGGCTCCTCCGTGGGCTGCGGGGAGGTCTCTGCACCCCGATAGTCCTCCATGGGCTGTAGGGGCACAGCTGCCCCACCACGGTTTGCATCTCCTGCCCCTCCTGCACTGACCTTGGTGTCTACGTTGTTATCTCACGATCTGACTCTGCTCCTCCCTGACTAGAATTTTCTTCAGAGCAACAATCTCTCTTGTTCTTAAATATGTTGTCACAGAAGCATTATTGTATCTGCTAATTGGCTCGGCCTTGGCCAGCGGCAGGAAGTCCATCGTGGAGCCAGCTATCATTGGCTCCATAAGACAGGGGAACCTTCTAGCAGCTTCTAACAGGAGCCACCCCTGGAGCCCCACCACTACCAAAACCCAGCCACAGAAACCCATGGCACAGTTTAACTTTGGAAATGTAAGTTGGGAATTCAGAAAACATCAACAGGCACATGTTTATCAGAGTAAGATACACATGCTAAGATTATCAGAGAACTCAACAGTTCATCAGCTCTGAAATTATTCATTAAAAAAAAAAAAAGTATATATTTGGAATTTATTAAAAATAAGCTATGAGGTTTTGGAGTGAAACTATATGAATTGAGAGGATTGAAAACTTGTTATGTTGAATAATATTTACAGAGATAAAACCTATGAAATCAACAACAAGGAAGAGAAGTCCAAAGTGAGTAGGATGAGCTGAGCTTTATTTGTGTTATAAAAGATAAAATGAAAGCGCAGAAAAGATTGAAATTTCTTTTGGTTATCTTGTTTATTCATCTGACTGTATATTGAAAAATAAACTGAAACTTGCTCTTGCAGTCAATACTGGATCTACAAAGACATCCAAACTGGAACTGAAGTGTTCCATGAAAGATTCTTTGCAAAGAAGCAAACAGAAGCTTTGAAATATTTCTCAGGTATGGTTGGCTCTTCAACATAGTTTTATTAACTGTGTGATTTTAAAGGAAGTGTGCTGATTTACAGTAGTACCACAGTTCAATACTCCCTGACCAGGGGCTTTAAATATTCCACATAGAGAGGTCTATATTTGATATCAAATTTACTTATTCAAAGATGATGTTACCTAGGATTTCTGTTTTCCTAAATAAATTAAATGAAACAAAATGATAAACCAACAAAACAAAATATCCTGAAAACACAAGAAAAATGGAGGTTACATTGAACAAAATACAGAGACTGCAATACACAGTTCAGTTATGGTGTTGGTGTGACTCCTGTTGCTGATCTTGAACATGTCCACTATAACAGTGCTGGACTTCCCCAGTTGTTGGGAAGGCGTATGTTGGAAAGCCAGCTCAAGACTATTACTGTCTTGAAAATTCTTTTGGTAGTTGCTTAATTTTTATACTCAGTGTTGGTACTGCAATTTTATTTCCATACTGCCTTCTCTCACACTTTCTGGGAGGAAAAAAGTTAATAAAAATGGAATGCACAATTCAGGCCTGAAACTTATCAACAGGAGAAAAAATAGAAAAAGAGATAAAAGTGGAAGACCATTTTCTTCAGTACTTATACCTTCACTGGAATTAGGCTAGGTGAGGTTGTTCTGCACCTGTTCAGTTTAAGGGCTGTTGTTTAATTTCAGACCATTGTTCAATAACTTGCCTTCAGCAGAACCTGCTTTCCAATGCATGTACAAAGTGATGTATCTGCTGATGTTCCTCCTCAGGAGTCAGTTGTTCCATGACGTCCTGAGTCAGGTAATTGTATTTATTAGTCCCTGTGCACTTTTGTTCCACTAATCTGCCTAATCATTGTTTTAGGATTCATTTACACTTTTGGTGTTACAATCTTCTGTGGAAATTAACTTCATAGTTCAATATTAAGCACACTGTGAAAAAGCATTTCCCCCTTAAAAAAGCACAGAAAAAAATGCTGGCTGCTCATTTCAGTGGATGCCTGCTAGTGTTTTTTTGGGCTAAAAAGAGTAATGAAAGAGTCTATACTCACCTCTGAACCATACCTGATTTTGAAGGGATGTGTCATCTCTTGTTTTTGTCTTTAATTTTCCAGGTCTTCCAGGTTTTTTTCCTCTAAAAACCATACTATCACTTCAGTCATTGTTGCTACTCTCCTCTGCACTGTTGTGCCTCAGTATTTTGAAAAAAGGATTACAATGCATATGGTGTTCAAGATGTGAGAGTGCAATAGCAGTTTATTCTTTGTTTTTCTATATTATTTCCTACATTTTTGGACTGCACATTGTGCTGCCCAATCCCATGACTGGCTGGCAAAAGTGTGCTTTATTGAGTAGTTCTTAACTGTCAAATCAGAGTCCAGGGTACTTTTCCTTGTGTTCATCATTGTGCATTTTTCAACACTGCATTTCATCTATGTTGTTATCTCTGAGTCCACTTCTTTCTACTGCTATTTGTGAAGACTTTTGTTTTGTGTGGAAAATTTTGAAAAATCAGCCCCCTTAGTCCCTGTGCTGGGTGCAGGTGCCCAGGTACTGGCAGCACATGGCATCTCTTAGAGGAGAAACTGAGGCTCCCTCTGCAGTTCCAGTTGGCTCCAGTGGACCCCTTTTGGGACATGTCTGATTGTCTCAGCCAATGTGGCCGTGCCTGTGTGGAAAAATATTTAGGGAAAGGCAAAAAACACTGGGGAAAAAAAAAAAAAAGAGGAGGAGAAAACAAAGCAAGAGTGAGAAACAATGATGGGAACACTAAGCTCAGAGGAGGAAGAGGTGCTCTGAGGTGGAGCAGGTGTTCCCTACAAGGGATTGCAGCTTCCAGAGTACTCCCAACAACAGAGGAAAAGTACAAAAAACAAAGAACAGCAGAGAGAAACTGCTGTGTCCTGATCTGAAACACTCTGTGCCTCATTGAAAGGACTCAATGTATAACCTGTAATGCTATAAGGGTTGAGGAGAGCAGTCTGGAGTGAAAGTGAGCCTAGGAATATGGGGGAGTTGTTTTTCTCTCTATGTGTTTTTGTGTGCTTGTGGTGGTTTTAATCTAGGCCTTCCCTGGTTACCAGTTTGTAACCAAGGAAGGGGCAGTGTTCCCAGTATTCCATACGATTTTTACGTAAATCGTGGTATAAATAAGAGGGGAGAAGCGGCCTTCATTCTTCTCTTCTGCCAGAGTTCAGGGACAGTGGGTCCCTGCGTTGGTCTCGCTTATCTAAGGCTGAGGCCTGCAGCATCCACTGACCTGCCACGTGGAGGCTTGGGGAGTGCTGGCCGTGTGTGTGTGTGTCAATCCTGTTTCTTTCTAAGGGATGTGGTGAGATTTGTTTTACTAGTTATTTTACTAGTTCTCGGGTTTGATTGCGCATATCTATTCGGTGTTCCTTTTTGTTTCCTTTTGTCCCTTTTTCCCCTTTCCCTATCCCTTCGGGGGGTGTTTGGATTCCCGTTTGCTTAACTGTAATATACCTAAAATATATTTTTTATATAACTAGCTTGGGGTTTGGGTTCTTCAATTTGCATAGTTTTTTTTCCTTTGCCCTGGGGGAAGTAGAAAGGGGGGAAGAGAGGGGCTGCTACTGGGGGTTGGGCATTTGGCAGGGAGCCAAGTCCAAATCATCACAGTGCTTTATTTTCTTTCACTATAAAATCTTATTCATTTTAGAGAGTGAATTGAAATGCCAGAGACAAGTAGGACAGCACCCAGGGAACATATGTTTGTGAACGATTACTCTACATTTTCAGCTTTATAATGACTCCTAATGTGTAGTTGATACATAAGAAAATTATCTTTTTATCCTAAGAAATGTAAGTTTTACCTGTCTTTAGTGATGAATATGTTAAAATATGCTTTAATACAGGAAGAGCACATTATCTGGATTCTCCTTAATTGCAGTGAATTCTGCTCTTTTCCTGCTATCATTTCAAAGCATTTCTCTAGGAAGTAAACCAGACTCAAGAATGTTCTACCATCCTACTAAAGGCCCCTTTTAGGTTGGTGAATATAATTTTGTTTCTTATTTGGTACTGAGGCTTCATGAAACTACACAGTAACACACTGTGTCTAATACATTTGCAGTTGCACGTTTGAGTTTCTTTCTTACATTTGAGTGACTCTTGCACTTTGGATACTCAGGATTTGTTAGTGTATCATTGATTAGATTGATTTGATTGATTTAATTAATTTCATTCATCTGATGGTAGCACTGTGTCGAGGGTCGAGGCGGGATCAAAACACGTTTTCAGGATACCAGCTCTTGCTTGCTTTATTGCAACAGTGCTGCTACTCTTATACAGTTCTGGGTGACACATGTACACACAGCATTGGTTTACCACTAACATAACAACTCATGATTGGACATAGCCACACGTGTCCAAACCCAATAGGTCAGTACTGCTGACAGGAAACTCATTCTGTGTTACAATCCTTACTGTCCATGCTTAACCCTCTGCCAGGTGTAAGAAGTTCCATCTTCGATATTTCAGTTTACAGAGAACCTAGAGCCAGCTGGGCTCTCCCACAGCACTGATTATATGCCATTAGCTGTTCAGTTTAGGATAACACCTTAGTCTCTCTTCTCAGAAAAAGTGGTGTCAGGGTGAGAACTTGTGAGGAAGCTCTCTAGATTGTTCAAGTATAGAAAAAGATTTTAAACATCTCGTCCCTCACTCTGATGCCTGCATGTGGTCTCCATTTACCAATCCCTTCTCTAATGCAGCATAGTCTTAGTGTGGAAAAACATTAGGTTAGACCATGTAGCCTGAAATACCCAAGAATGTAAAGATGCTTGTCAGCACACTTAGCAGGACATAGCCCACCCTGGATTATTGTGGTTGGTCAGTTGCTCACTGTGAAGCTGAGGGAACAGGTCCTGCATTCCTGATTTCCATATTTTTAACTTCAAAAAAAGAAATACAGTCCTAAATTCTGTGAAGAACAGAAAAGAAAATTCTTACCCTTATTCCATGGAAGAATGTGATGGTTTTGGTCTAGGCCTTCCTAATAACCAGCTCATAACCAAGGAAGTGGCCATATACCCAGTATTCCATACAATTTTTACGTAAACCGGGGTATAAATAAGTTGGAGATTAGAGACTTTGCTCTCCTCACTTTCAGTGAGGTTCAGGGCAGTGGGTCCTGGCATTGGTCTCGCTTATCCAGCGGCTGAGGCCTGCAGTGACCGCTGGTCTGCCACGTGGGAGGTTGGAGAGTACTGACCGTGTCTGCAAATCTTGTTTTTCTGAGGGACGTGGTGAGATTTGTTTTACTAGTTATTTTATTAGTTCTTAGGTTTGATTGTACATATATATGTTCTATGTCCCTTTTTGTTCCCTTTCTGTCCCTTTTTCCCCTTTTCCTTTCCCTTTGGAGGGTGTTTGGGTTCCCTTCGCTGTGTATATAGCATTTTAATTGTACATAACTATAATATAAGAAAAAATATTTTTTATATTATTAAATTGATTTCAGGCTCTTCAATTTTTATATTTTTTTTTTTCTTTACCCTAAAAAAAGATAAGAGGGGGAAGAAGTTGTTACTGTGAGTTCGGGCATTTGGAAGGGAGCCAAGTCCAAACCATCACAAAGAACAATGAAGTAATAGTGGTTTGTTGTCTTCAAAAAGCTGATAAGCACAGAGCTTAGTGGAGTCAACAGATGATACACTACCCACACAGACAACAGGCAAGCCTAAAATGAAAGGGTCCTACAGCCTGGGCTCAAATTATCGAGTCAGAGTGTTGCAATATACTTGTCGTTTTAAAGTGGACTTATACTTGCTCCCTCATTTATCAAACATAGCTGAATCAAGTCAGACAGGCCTTAAAAGAGTGGCAAGAAGCATTTCCAGAAGGATTATATATCTATCAAAAAGAAGTGGGACAGTCTCACAGTCAGACCAGACTTCTCTAAGTATGCAGAGTAAGTAAGACAACTAAATCCAAGAAATTTAAATGAAAAAGGAGCAAATAATCTGACATGAATAAACCTGCTCTAGAACTCCTTGCTGAATCTCATACCTTCACATTAAAAAATTTAAGCAGTGATTTCAATACTTCCAGAATGCAAGAGTTTTGCAATGAACTTTCCTTTGAGCTAAAGACTAGAAAGAAACAGATGTAGCAACTATGAGAGTGAGCCCTGGCAGTGATGATGTACTATGCATGTGAAAAGTGACAAAAAATATATTTTTAAGAGACTTTTAATTAATTTTCATTGAGCCCAAATATCTCTGAAATTATATTTCACGAGGGAAATCATGTAATGATGTACATAAAATGCATGCACATTAATTTTCGTAGGGCATTATGTCCTTGTTAGCTTAAATGCAATGACCCACTGAAACAACTTTTTCAGAACTGTCCCAACTATGTTGATATAATCAGTCAATGTAGTGTTAACGGAAAAATAACTTAAAGTACATTAAAGCTAGAACCCAAACATAATTCCAACACATCCGAAGTCAACTGTAAATGTTACAGTAAGAACTTTGAAATCTCTCCCTTTTTTCTTGATTAAAATGGAGACAAATCCACAAAATTACCATGGAGTAATTCCTCTGAGGGAGAGCATTTTTTAAACATTTTCTAGGTCGTGTTGAGTAGCATAAGGTAAAACCTATGGCACTAGTCTATTAAAAAGTGTATTTCATGCACAATTTGACATCTGAGAAGTAGTCGGATTTATTTTTTATATTTTTCCTCTGCTGACCAGTTATTAACAGATCTGTAAGTCTAGCAGGCAGAAATATTTTTCCATTGGACATCCTTTCCTGATGTAATCCTTTCTGAGAAGCATCTAAAGGAGCTGTAATTACAAGAAAAATATTTATGTAAACAACTGCCAAAAAATGATGATTCTGGGCTTGGTCGCTCTGTCATTCCTGGGCAGATTTTACTTCTTTTAATGGTGTCTTTGATTTTGTCTATGCTGAGTAATCTAATGTGCTTTCTTGAAGACAACCTCATCTAACAAATGCTGAATTTATTTATAGTAGATTAGTTTCAAAAAAATAATCAGGCAAGAACCACCCCAGAAGGCCACCAATCTGGTAATCAGAAGTTGTTTATGATCCATACTCTAGAAACACATCTCCAGCCATTCTTTCATAGAACAGAGGAAGAATCATAATATTATATGGTGTTGCTGTAGTCTGCTTTTGGAAAAGAAACCACTTCCACACAACAATAACCATTTAAAGCCCTTGCCCAGACAGTGAGCTCTGGATCAAACTTCCTCCTCACTTTGAGGAGCTGAAACAGATACCCCTGGATTTTGCAGTAGTGCTCTGACAGTATTGCTCTGATTGACAAAATCTCTTGCTGAAACTCTCATCACACAGAATTTTTATACCAGAGTCGAGGGAGCACATGCTCAAAAGCTCCACAGAACCTAAGCAGTGTGTCCAAGGTACATATAATTTTATACTTTGGCACGTGTGTGAAAGTCCACTTTCACTTTTCTTGGATCTGACTCTAGAATTGGTAAGTTAGATTGAACATTTCATATAGTGAGAGGTAGCTTTGTTTTATATGAAACACTCTGGTTACATTTTTAACTCCACTTCTGACCCCATTAACTCTCTTTCCTACATTTATTACAACAGGTTTTATCTCAGAGAAGTCTATAAAGTGCACCAGACTTAAAAGTGGTAGGTATTAGGGGGATTTCTGTGTTCAGTTGCAAATGAGACCGTTCCTGCTGCTGAGTCTGGACATAAAGACTGCAGAAGGGAATGGATGACCTTTGGTTGTAGACTGGTACTTCCAAAGTTCTGATGAAAAAACCATAATACATTTAAAATAACCATTAAACCCAAACTTCTGCATTAAATTATTTGGTTATTAAGCTTGGTAATACTGCAGTGCCACAAGGCAGGCAAAGTGTTCTTGAAGTGGTTTTTCAAGGTCCAAATTAATTTAAAAAAAGACAGAATTTATGTTATTTTATATTGAAGATTCACATTGTATTCCACCCACTTCATGCTTTTGAGTAAGTAAAAAAATCTCACATGGGCTAAACATACACTGAATGACAAACAAATAACAAAGATAAGTATAATTTTCCTTTATCAATATCATTAACTTTTGCTTGCTATTTTTATTTCCTTTTATAGAAAGGTTCAAATCAAGTTCATATTTTCAGACTGATTTTTAAAGAATGTCATGGTTTAACCCCAGTCAGCAACAAAGTCATGTCTGTTCCAGCCATGCTGCCTACCAGGTTCTAGTGCAGCTCCTCACTGTCAGAGCCTGAGACACTGACAAGTCCTTGACTTAGAGTAAACACAAACACAGCTGAAACATCAATGTCTAATCAACATTCTTCTCACACTGAAGAGGCACAGTACATAACCAGCTACTAGTAAGGAAATTAAGTCTATCACAACAGAAACCAGGAAAAACATTATTCACGAATTTCCTCCTTACTGAAATTCTTCAAGTGCTATTTAAATGCAAGTAAGTTATATTGTATTCCTCCTAGAGCTACACAGACTTATTTACTTTATTTTGTACTTTCATGCTCGGGTGTTTTTTTTTTTTTTAAGCCGAAGTAAGAATTCTGGGGTTTTTTTTAATGATGTACATTCCCCTGTTTGTTTGTTTTCCAAAACTTCCTTCTTTGTGTAGAATCTAGCAGATAAAAATAAACTAAAAATGTTAATTCAGGTGTTCTCCAAGGCTTTAAATCTGGGGCTTTTCCTAGTAACTCTGCTACTATATAGATGCAAAGACAGAAACCTGATATGCGGAGAGTACTCAGTAATGCCACGTGGCTGTAAAGTTCTTTCCTTATCTATCAGCTGAGGACATGGCTACAAAATTTTCATAGAAATTTCCCTTAGTCTAGTTCTTGCTTAGTTTACACAGTTGTGAATATATTTAAGTCTTCTAATAAAAACCATACTGATTAATGGAGAACTTACCAAATATGTGAAAATTATTATTATTTTTTTTTAAATGAGATTTTATCCTAAATCTTTATATCTTAAAATGAGTCTCTTAACCATCAAATTGCAGGTTGTACTACTCGAGAGCAGAGGAGCATATCAACATTTTCTGTTTAAAGTGCAGTTCATTCTGCAACTAATCTAGGTTTTTAACAGACGAATAATTCTTTGGAAGTGGAAAGGCTTTTCTTACTGCTGGTTTTCCAAGCTAACATTCTCTTTATCGAATTTTCTTTTGATGAGATTTTAATTTTTTTACTTTCCAGTTTTCATTATGATCATTAGAAGCAGATTTTTATTTCATTGCATTTAAATTACATATGCATAGAGAGTTTTTAAGAACAGCGAGGCATGCTTAGCCACTTATAGTTTTTCATTATTTGTTTTTTTGTTTTAAGCCCATTGACCAATGAGCAAGTTATGTCAAGTTGGTAAAATATTATTACTAACTGAGGAGACCACCAATTAAAAAACTAAGGCCAAGGTTAATTCTTAGTACATACTGAAATTAGGAGGATTGAAGCAGCTAAATGAACAGCTTATCCTAGGATTAAATCAATGAAGACCCAAAATATAAATAAAAACCAATCTGATTTCCCCTCACCACTACCTCTTCATAAATAGAGAGAAATTATTTAGTTATTTAACACTATTGGTTTAACAAGGCTAAATGCAAGCATA
This sequence comes from Empidonax traillii, assembly GCF_003031625.1. NCBI lineage: Eukaryota > Metazoa > Chordata > Aves > Passeriformes > Tyrannidae > Empidonax > Empidonax traillii. Next base: position 334,666 of record NW_020955211.1, read on the forward strand.
TACGTTTGGGTCTAGGGCAGGATCTTGGAATACATATTTCCTTGTTGTGTCACAGACTTCTGCAGAAATCAATTATACTCAGATCCTCCAAAGACTATTTATTTGCCTGTCACTGATCACAATACCAAACATCCTTGAGAACATCAGCTTCACAGAAACAGCAAATGGAAAAAACATTGCAATGATGCATTGTGATGTTAAATATGCTACAGACTGGTTGGTGCATAAGTGGGAAAGCAATGTAAAATTTGGAAAACATGTACAAATGAGTTAAGGAAAAAAGATTTTTTTGTTTTACACTACTGATTAACCAGTACACATGAAGATCTACATTACCAAATTCATTTTCAAGACCAGAGAAGAAGAGAAAATAATTGTATTCAACAGCACAAGATGGTGTGCTGTTCTATTTTAGGAACATGCATCTGGGGAACATATTTAGAAAAAAAACCCCCTATGTAAAGTTGTATCTATAAATCCAGTGAACAAACTTATGTCTAAAATGGCAGGCACAAAGTTTATCATATATTTGCAAGCAGCTACTGTCAGGAATAGTAAATACAATACTGGTTATTTATCTTCAGGTAAAGGGTAGTAACAAAACTCACGTGCAGTTTAAGCAATTGTACTGAGGCTATTGCAACGCCTCTGAAAATTATTACAATTCATCCACCCTGCCCCAGTGTCCTCCTGTCATAGCCCAAACCTGCTATGAAATTGCCAGGGTCTCAAAACAGAATGCTACAAGCAACTGGCTGATTCTCCTTTGAGGAAAAGAGAAAAAGCATTTCGTATGGTGACAAACTCCTTTATCAAATTATAATATTTATAAATAAAAATAAATATTTATCCTATCTAGGCTCTACTTTCAATGGCCTCCTTACTAGTCTGCCCTTAGTTGAAACAGGCTACCTCAAACTGTCCAGCTTTCTCTTATCAAATTCATCTTTAACCAAATCTACCTAGTCCTGTTGCCTCATACCAGTTTTCAAGAACTCAATATTTAGTTTGATTAATTTGAATAAATTGGTGTAGTTTACTTTCGGTGATTATAGATGTTTTTGTGATTCCAGGGACAATTCTTTTCTGGAGAGGATATTTTGCACCATTGTACTCTGAAGAGAAAGTGTGACAAATTACAGTAAGATTCCCATTTGTGCTCCTCTCCTATATATTCAAGAATATGCCAGAAGCTCAGTTGCTGCAGTAGTTAACTACCAGATGGCCATCACTGAGGCTGGTCAGCACAGAGCAACCTGTGTCTGCACTATCAAACTGTCTTTAAAAAGGTGTGATAGCTGCCCACCAGAAATGGCATCCTACCCTACACTAGCTTCTAATGTATACACAGAAAGATGGGGGAAAACCCTTACTGACACATGCCAAAAAAAAAAAAAAAAAAAAAAAAAAAAAAAAAAAAAAAAAAAAAAAAAAAAAAAAAAAAAAAAAAAGGATAGATAAATAAATAAATGAATAATAGCAGGGATTTTTCTAACCATTTAATTGTAGACAGGATTAAACTCAATTGCCTGGGAGCTTCTCCTATCAGTATTGTAGTACTATGATATAACTGCATTGCCTTGGGTATCTTTATCCCTTGTTCATCTCCCCAAGACAACTCCTTCAATTTCTGAAAGACTGATTAATTTCTTTATGTTTTGAGGAGCTGGAGGAGATTACAGACCTTCTAAGAAATACTTTAACAGCAATCTTCTAGGATAAAGAAGGGTAGCTGTCACTAATGTTTTTTGTCTCAGTAAATAGTTCAAAATAATTTTCTAAATGAATCATAAAATAGGGGTTAGTTTTGTCCTTCAGAACTTCTCTCTCCAGAGATGGAACTTTAACAGAAGCAGCTGCAGCTATAGTACTAAAGGAAGTGAAAACACTGCCAGTATCAGCACAAAACCTGCTGGTGTTGTAGAACTACCTGTCAGAAGAAAATACTCTGGAGGCTGCAGAAGGATAATAGAAGGGAAGAAGAGAGTTTATTGCTCCTATTGTTGGCCTTAGGAGTGAAAGCAGCACTTCAGTATACTTTTAAAATACAATTTCTGCGTTGTGTTGACTGGTTGTCTAGGGTATCTGGATTGGCTACAAATGCCCTCCTAAAATACCAAAAGCAGTGATAAACTGTAACTGCTGCAGATGAGGAGGACCAAGCAGCCAATATGAGCAACGGGAAGGTTGCTGGAAATTGTACTCATTCATTTAAAACTCTGCACTAGGCTGCAGTATATACTTTAAGTTTGAACAACATCCATGCAGAATTCAGGTTTTTATGTCAAGTAGTGGCCTGCTCATAAGAAGACAGAGCCCTTAGTTATGACAGCTGTTTCATAGCACCCAAAAGATTTTTGCCTCTGGAACATCAGAGTGATCTCGATCCACCCATAATCTGAAAGTCATAGTTACCAGATGTGTTAACACTTCTTCGGAAATAATAGTGAGCAGCTTTAAGTGAAACATTTGATTTTTGTGTTAGTACCAAGTTAAAGTGAACATATTGTACATATAATCTCCTCCTTTGTAGTTTTAACTACAACTTATATTTTTTGCAATAGTGGAAAAGGAGTTGAGGGGAAAGGTTAACGCTTTTTTTAACAAATATTTTTTGTTTGGTTAGGCTTCTTGGTTTGTTTTCTTTTGAGTTTTACATAATCTTGTTGCAAAATTGACAGGATATTTTTATACATAGCACAAAAATTTATTACAGTTACAGTTGACATCTATGTCCTATGATAAAGCTTAATTTGCATCCCAGAAGAGAAACAAATTGATCTGTGGGAATAGATAGAGCAATCCATGAACTATATGATACCTTGGAATTTTGATGTTTTGATTTTTTTTAATTTTTGACCCCTTGAGCACAAATGTTAGGACTCGGGACAGCAATTTTACTGATACAGGCACAGAAGTTTCTGAGGATGAATCAAACGATAGACTGGGGCGGGGGGGGGGAAGAGAAACCACTTGAAGTAAGACCAAAGACAGGGGGAAGAAGAGTACAAGAAGCTCTGTCAGACCGCAGCCCTGTGGCTAGTAGGACAAGAGCACAAAAGGAAAAACCTACAGTAGAAGCCCCCTTAAGGTAAGCCATGAGCAACCAGGGTCCAGTTTTTCTCTAGGTGAGTTACAGCAGTGGAAAGCTTCAGTTGGAATGTATAGGGAAAACCCAGAGAAGGTGGCTAAGTATGTGAAGAGAGCAATAAGGACACAAAATCCTGATTGGGACGATTTGGAAATAATGCTAGACACATTATTAGACCCTAGTGAGATAGACATGGTCAAGAAAGCTGCCCAGGATACAACTGAGACATTCATAACATCTGGGCATATTCAAGGAGAACTGCAAGATGTGTTTCCCTTAGAAGATCCCAAATGGGACCCCAACATACCAGAAAAAAGGGAAGTATTAAAATGCTATCAGGACTGGGTGGTTTATGGTCTTAAACATGGAATTCCAAAAGCAGTAAATTGGTCAAAAATGTATACAGTGAAACAAGATAAAAATGAATCCCCTACAGATTTTCTGAACAGACTAACAGGGGCCGTACGAAAGTACACAGACATAGTTGTAGAATCAGAGACATGGAAAAAGCATTTGGTCTATTTATTCATAGGCCAGTCTGCAGATGATATAAGGAAAAAGCTACAGAAAGCAGGTGAGAACAAGAGTATTGGTTAATTAGTGAATATAGCTTGGACAGTCTATCGAAATAGAGATCAAAAAGGCAGAGGAAAGGAGCAGGAGCAGGACAGTGACTTCCAGAAACATCACAAATACAATGTCCACCGTGAAAATTATAGATCTATTTACCAGCATGATAAGGCTAATGATATATGTTCTTAATATTGCATATTAAACACCTTAGAGGGGAAACTGAGTCATGATACTGTAACTGTGGTTGCTGCCACAGGGGAAAGTGAAACTAGGCCTTTCTTTAAACCTTTGAAATTTAAATTAGGCAAACACCAGATAACTCATCAATATTCCTCTATATGCCAAATTATCCCATGCCTTTATTGGATAGAGATTTATTAGAAAAACTGGAAGCTGAAATTAAATTCTGTAAGGGAGGGGCGATAAAAGTTATCATCCCTGACACTAAATATATTGAGGCAGCTACCTTCTTCATACAGGAGAACCACGGAGAGATCCCCGCAGAGGTTGAGAATGCTGTGATCCCTTTAGTGTGGGCTTGCGAATATCCTGGGAGGTCCAAGCGACCAGAACCTGTAAGCATCATGCTCAAGCCAGGAGCAACACTGGTAAGGCAAAAACAATACCCTTTGAAGTTAGAAAGTTGTCAAGGTTTAGCACCCATAATTGAAAAGTTTCTTAAATTTGGCCTATCGGTAGAATGTGAGTCCAAATATAAGACCCCCATCCTTCCAGTGAAGAAAGCTGATGGTAAGAGCTATTGATTGGTCCAAGATCTGAGGGCAATCAACAAAATAACAGAGGATATATACCCTGTAGTAGCGAACCCCTATACCTTGTTAACCACATTAACAGAGGAATTAGGGTGGTTTACTGTGCTTGATCTAAAGGATGCCTTTTTCTGCATTCCTGTGCACAAGGACAGCCAAGAGCTTTTTGCTTTTGAATGGGAAAATCCTGAGACAGGGAGAAGAACTCAACTGACCTGGACGGTCCTACTGCAAGGCTATAAAAATAGCCCAATGATATTTGGAAACCAGTTGGCAAAAGAACTGGAGGACTGGAGAAGGCAGCAGCCAGAAGGAGCTGTCCCGCAGTATGTAGACAACATACTAATTGCTGCAAAAAGTCAGGACCAATGCATCTAGCTCTCTGTAAGTCTTTTAAACTTTCTGGGACTAAGTGGGTATAGGGTCTAGAAAGAGAAAGCACAAATTGCAGAGGAAATATTCATTTACCTGGGGCTTGAAATCTATCGTGGACATCGACGGCTCAGCACAGATCGGAAAGAAGCCATCTGCTGTGTCCCAGAGCCCCGCGCTGTACGAGAAATGCAGGCTTTTCTAGGAATGGTGGGATGGTGTCACCTGTGGATAGCTGACTATGGGTTATTAGTCAAACCCCTATATGAAGCACTGAAAGCAGCCAAGGAAGGATTTGTGATATGGACAGATGAGATCAGAGCTGCATTTGAACAGCTGAATCAGTCCTTAATGTTAGCTCCAGCACTGGGACTACCAGACCTAACCAAGCCCTTTGAACTGTTTACATATAAGCAACTAAATGTTGCCTTGGGAGTACTGTCACAGACCCTGGGTAACCAGCGAAGGGCTGTGGCCTACTTCTCCAAACAGCTAGACAATGTCAACCAAGGATTGCCAGGGTGTTTGAGGGCTGTAGCAGCGACTGTTATCTTGATCCAAGAAGCCCGGAAACTCACCCTAGGACATCACATTGTCATGTATGTACCCCATGCAGTCCAAGCTGTGCAAAAGGGGGGCCACTGGCTGTCCCCTAGCAGAATGCTTAAGTACCAAGCTGTGTTGTTGGAACAGGATGATGTTACCCTGAAAACAACATCTGCTGTAAATCCTGCTGTGTTTCTGTCCTCAACATTGACTGACAGTATGCCTGAGCATGACTGTTTACAGACCATTGAGGAGACTTATTCCAGCAGACCAGACCTGAAGGATGAGCCTCTGGAAAACCCAGGCTGGGAACTGTACACGGACGGAAGCAGCTTCATGCGGGATGGAAAACGGATGCAGTGACAACCAGGGATGAGGTAATTGAGGCAAAGGCCTTGTCTGCTGATGTGTCATCCCAAAAGGCAGAACTGATTGCACTGACAAGAGCTCTAGAACTGAGCAAAGGTAAGAAAGTAAATATCTGGACAGATTCTAAGTATGCATTCAGTGTGGTACATGCCCATGGAGCCATCTGGAAAGAGAGAGGGCTACTAACTGCCCAAGGCAGTGGGATTAAACATGCCGACCAAATCCATGCACTCCTTCAAAGTATCTGGAAGCCAGAAAAGGCATCTATTATGCACTGCAGAGCTCATCAGAAGGGGAAAACAATTCCCGAATTGGGAAATCATTTTGCTAACCAGGCTGCAAAAAGGGCTGCAGAAAAAGGCATTCTAGCAGTACTTTCACAGAAAGAAATTGATTTGACAGGGTACACCCCAAAATATGATGAGAAGAACCACCAATTACTTAAATCCCTTACAGATGAAATCAAAGAAAGTGGGTGGGCTGTTACTCCAACAGGACAGGTTGTGGTCACACCTCCACTCCTAAGGGAAATAGCTCTGTGGCAACATGAGGCTACCCACTGGGGAATAGAAAACCTTCTCAAACACCTAAAGAAGGTAGTGATAGGGACAGGTATGACTGAAGTCGTGCAATCCATGGTGAGTAAGTGTGAAATCTGCAAGCAGAACAACCCTGATACAACCAAGAGGGTGGTGCTAGGAGTGACAAAGGCTGGGAACGTTCCCCGAGATTACTGGCAAATAGATTTTGCTGAGTTATCACCAAAGTAGGGGTAAAAATACATACTAGTGCTGGTTGACACTTTTAGTGGATGGCCTGAAGCTTACCTGTGTCGCACTAACACAGCAAGGGAAGTGGTAAAAGCTTTGCTTAATCACATAATTCCAAGATTTGGGGTTCCTCTGGGAATGTCATCAGACAGAGAGAAACATTTCATTGCAGTGATAGTGAAGGAGGTGTGTCGTGTCCTAGGAATTGTTTGGGACCTTCTCACTCCCTACAGACCTTAGGCAAGTGGCAAAGTGGAACGCATGAATGGCACTCTTAAAATGCAAATTGGTAAAATTTGTCAGGAAACATCCATGTCATGGGTTCAGGCTTTGCCTCTAGCTCTGCTGAGGATTCACATGGATTCACAGTGGAGGGATAACATAAGTCCTTATGAAATATTGTATGGAAGACCATACCAGGCTCCGCACATTCCAGGGGACATTCACATGAGAGGGAACGTTGATTTACAAAAGTATTTGATTGCTTTAGGTTCTACTTTACAGAAGCTCCAGAAATTCGTTGAACTTTCCAGACCCATAGGATTGGACACCCCTGCTCATCAATTCCAACCAGGAGACTGGGTCTACGTCAAATGGTGGGACAGTGACTCGCTGCGAGCCAAGTGGAAAGGACCTTTCCAAGTCCTGCTGACTTCCCTCACTGCTTTCAAAGTTGCTGGCAAAGGATCCTGGTTTCATTACTCCAGAGGCAAGAAAGCTTCAATTCCTGGAACTATCAGCAAAGCAGGACCCCACTCAGACGAAGAGCATGTGGCATAGACTGTTTCTGCTGTGCATGTTATCTGTACAGTTGGTAACTATGAATTAAGTTTGGAGCCTAATTTACATTTGGCTTTAGTAAAATGCACCTAATATTCTTCATGAAAGTGACTGCTGAATTTGCACTATGAATTTGGCTGCAGTTCGGAACCAAACCAAAATTCTACATCAGGTATCTCTGGATAATGTCTCACTGGGTTTGGGAGACACTCTCCACAAACTTAGTTCATGGTTACCGAACTGGACCTGGATAAAACAACTGTTTCTATTGGTAATGTACATAGTTAGTGTTTGTGTAATAGCTTATTGCATGAACCAATGTTGTAGATGTTGGTCATCTCTTTGGAAAATGATTGGACGTAAGTAGTAGAGACTGGACAAAATTTTTGAGTTTTGTCCAGTCTCTAAAGGGGGGGACTGATACCTTGGAGTTTTGATGGTTTGATTTTTTTTAATTTATGTGGATCTTAGAAGTAATGTAGTAAATGTAGATTTTAGTGTAGCAGCATATTATCCCTTTACCCTTTAACATACCAGACACACATAGTAAACCCTGTTACTCATTCCCATATCAATTCCCATAAATTCCACTAGCCTGTTTTGTCTCTTTTTCAAGGTAGAATTATAGAGAACACCCTAACCCTACGGAAGAAGATACAGCCATAGACTCAACAACATTCAGGCCTAGGACTCTGGAAGGCCTCCAAGGACATTACGCACTCTGAGGAAGATGAAGATGAAGAAGAGGGGGTCCCAAAATGCCCCCAGACCCAATTCCCAAGAGGCGTGGCAGGGGCAGAACCTGAGTGGTGGCTGGACAGGGATAGGGTGAAAATCATTATAAAACTGTGAACACCTGTATTCGAATGTGCGTGTTGGGGGTATTCCAGAAAGCCTGGGGGCTCATTAAAGCTTTTGCATCCTTATCTTGTCTCCTACCTAATTTGGAGTCTTTTTTTCACCATAGCCATTTAGACAACAATATCAAGTAAAAGCAATTGGTAACAGTTGAATAGAGAAAGCCTATCTTAAAATAAAAATGTGTAAACCTAACTCCTGTCTAACAGGACTTTGTTTGTAACCAGAAGTCTAGATCTTCCAACAACCAGAAAACCAGTTGAATAGTTTAAACCTTGTTCATTGTCTTCCAGGCAGTTGTCACACAGTAATCTTCAAGAAAAACACCAACTCTGAATAACTGAGTCAAGAAATACTGAACCAGAATGGCAGTTTCACTTCACCAACCTTCATCTGTACTTCATTCAACAATGAACTCTGACTTAAAAAATCCTAGTGAAAGAATTGAAATGGGCTATATTTTATTTTATTAAGGAGCCATATCTACCATCTGTCACAAATGCAGTACTGAGCAAGCCATGCTATTCTAAGATCACAAGAACTGATTTTCAATATCTGCCTAAGAAAACAGCCAGAACAGGAAAAATAATCATAACCTGTCACTGAATACAAAACATCCCATCCATGTTAAAATCCAGATTTCAGTGGGACATAGGAAAGTTATCAATGTCAGTTTGTGATGATTGCAGTATTAATAACAACTGCAACTCAAACTGAGCATCACTTGACAAAGAAGAATCTAAAAATGCTAGAGAAATTACATGGGAGAAAGAAAGCTTAAAAAATCTATGCTATGGGATAAATTTACTTACATAACTTGCATCTCAAAGGCTAAACAGAGTTCATGGTTAATATCTATGCATTTATTTAATATAAATAATGAAATTATTCCTTTGTGCATTTTTTGTATCTCTTAGAGTAAATATCATATGCAGATATATATATATACATATATGCATATATATAAAGGATGTGGAAAAACTGTATCAGAGAGTTCTCAACTTCAGAATAACTCTTCTTTCTTTCTTTGTTTCTTTGTTTCTTTCTTTTTTTCTTTTTTTTTTTTTTTTTTTTTTTTTTTTTTTTTTTTTTTTTTTTTTTTTTTTTTTTTTTTTTTTTTTTTTTTTTTTTTTTAAGGCTTTCCCTTTATCTTTTACATTGTTCAACTATCAACCAATGAATCTGTCTTTTGTCATGCTGGAATTTAAGCATTGCAAATTCAGTCTCAATTAGTTTTATTTTGGTTGTGGTTAAGCTGTAAAACAAGTTAAGCTCCTCTTCCTTGTTGCTAGCATCGCTCTGCAGAAATTCCAAATGCTGAATCTCACATGACCAAAGCCTGATTGAGTTTAGTTGAATCACTGGTACTCTAGATGGAAATTCTAGTCCTTGTGACAGTCAGAAATATATAAAATAAATGCCCAGTCCATCACAATGTTTCTCCACAACTGCGCGGCAATTGCAAGCTTCAAGAAATGTATTTTAAGTGATATAAAAAAGTGAAAGAAAACTGATTATATCTTAGCAAAAATGTTTCTAAAACAAGTATATGCTAGAGATCAAAAATAAAATAATATATATTCTTTGGGAACAAATATATTAGTTTATTGATACATTTGCAGTTCTGTTCTGACATAGGGAAGGACTGCAGTACAGTTCTGTGAGGTAAAATTCACTCAGTGATCCTTGTTTCAACCTGTTGCTTCAGACTTCTGCAGGAGTTGTCCCATTTAAGCTGCCAGAAATGGCCGACTGAGAGAGCACAGCAGTTTCCAGTGACCTCTAGCTGTGCAGTCTCTAATCTTGCAATTGAAGCCGATGATCCAGCCTTACTCGGGGCTAATATTTTTTGTAACAGACTGTTTTTGTTGTTTACATAGCTGCCTTTATCAGGGATGACTACTTTATCAGCAGAGGGCAGGAAAGATCAGCAAAATAATAGTGTGAGATGGTGAAGGTAATACCAGTTGAATTCAGATATTATTTGTGATAGAAAAATAATGCTATGTAGTAATACAAATCAATAATTAACAAGGAAGGGTGTTTTTTTTCTGCATAGTAGTAGATGGACATAGTCTACTCTTTGACTTAAACCATTAAGTACCTCATACTGCTTTCAGAAAGACCACCTCTTTCTGAGATGGGGATGCTTCATTTCCAGCTCTACAGTGTAGCATTTTAATCACCACAGATAAATTGAGAATTTGTTTGTTTTATGACCACCATAACTTTAACTGCTGAAAGTCCTCAATTACATGAAAATATCACGATTTAGTTGATATTTTGTTCTTGAATAAGATTACAGGATAGCTTATTCCAGAAAAAGAACAAGTTGTTAAAAACTACTTTGAGCTTGGGAACACTTTGCCAGTTTTGGATATTAATACAGCTGTGCTGGCAGATCTTAAATATTCATCCAGACCTGATCTTTCCACCACCTGTCTGGAAAAAGTGGTCATTTGAAAAGTTCTTTTATCCCCTACAGTTTGACTTAGAACACTTACTCAGTTAAAATCAGGAGCCAGATTAATTACAAGGAGTGTTCAATTAAATAAATTGGCCTTCCTATTGCATTATATAATGATTAATTTGAGGCACCATTTCAGACATCTTGAAAATGAAGGAGAATTTTGTTTGGCTTGCATAGCATTGTTCCTTTTTTAGATGAAACATTATGTTGAAAACTTACGTTAGATACTGGAAGCTAAGGTGATTATTTTCTACATGCATATGAACTTCATAGTTAATGATACAGTCCTGAAATATTGACAATACTACATTTCTGCAGAAAAGATCCCCTTTAGAGAAAATAGTCTTCATTGGAGCTAAATTTATGTTTTTTTCTTTTTTTTTTTTTTTTTTTCAATTTCTATGTCTCCTGGATCTGAACAAAATTGAAGAGTCATATTTCATCAAGTGAAAAATATCAGACAATCTGAAAATCACTCAACCTTTTCTATTGCCTTTGTATTCTTATGTCGCATAAAAGAAAAAGATTAAATACCTGGCAAATATATCAGGCTCAGACAACTAAGTCTAGTTTCTCACAGAGAAAGAAAAATTGCAATGCAGGGCTTCTGCTAATATCTGCATGTTCCTCACTGCCACCATTTACTTCTGTACCAAAAAATGTTTCTACAAATGCAGTGCTAATCTGGTGATTGGCCCGTACAGGGAGTCGTAGCAAACCTAATCATTAATAAATTGAGCCTTTTGGTTATGACCAGATGAATTTGCTACACAATCAAATAAAATTAGCACAGGAGTCACAGAACATGTGAGGCCCCACAGAGCCATTGTTCTTTCACAGGGGCAACAAGAAGTGAAGTGTCACTAACCCATCAGCAGTGAGCTATTTCCCATCAACCACAATGCCAACTTTTGTGTCTAGATGACTTCATTTTCTCTAGTCCCCATGCTGTTTATGTAACCCAACTTAATCACGTCAGCTCATCAAGAATCCAAAAACTTTTGAAAACTTGTGTGTAAGAAGCTTTGAAGCCTCAGTCTCATTTTAAAAATTGACTTAGTTGTTTGAAATCTAAGTTCCTTTGGCATGAAATAAGATAAAGCAGAAAGACTGAAATAAAATAGTGAGGGGAAAGTAAGAACAATCATCTGAAAATTTGGTGTCATAACTCATCTTGCTGTTTTAAGTGGCCCAATATAGGATTTGCGAGTTTAGGAAGGGAATGAGTCCTCAAAATTCATTATACTGTTTGTTTCTAGTAATGTAGGTTTCCTGAGTTTCCATCAAAACCATTATGTGTTTTTCTTTCCCAAACAGAATATATATGTATTATACATTTTAAAAACTACTATGAATTTTACCTCTACTCCTCCCAGTTTGAAATGTTAATATGTGAATTTCACAGGTATATCATCTCTTTATCCTATTAGTTTTCATGTGTATCTGTTTGTGCACCCAGATACAAGTTTAAAGCAATTAAAACTAGAATAAATATATGTACCCGCAATCTATAAATCTATCTACCTATAATCATTACTCAATCACCTTCTCTACATAGTGCTTGCTACTCCTCCCACTCAGTCACTGTTGCAGAATGTGAGTAAATACATTATAGAAGTATAATGGTCCATCACAGCAGAAAATTATGAGTACAGAAGAATTACTCTGAGACAAACACTCATGGAATAAAACATCCATAAGGAATAATTTGTTGGCTGTGGGAAAGGATTTCAGTTGTGACGAGGAACAGTAACTCTCTTAGCTAACATGGAAAGTCCAACACAGTGCAGGCAGTTACCATATAAAAGCAGAAAAAGTAAAATCAGTGAATAATTTTCTCTGCCTAATTGGCTAGTTCATACATTTTTTGTGTATTTCTATGCCTAAGAAGATTCTGAAATTCAATATAGATCATGGGATCATGGGATCTGTGATCATGGGATCTGTGATCATGGGAACACAGAATATGCTGAGCTGGAAGGACACACAAGGGTCGTTGAATCTAACTCCTGGCCCTGCACAGAACCATACCCAAGAGTCACATCATGAGCCTAAGAATTTCATACAAATACTTCTTGAACTCTGTCATGCTCTGAAGAATCTCTTTCCAACATCCAACCCAAAACTCCCAGTTGCAGGCCATTCCCTGGGGTCCTGTCACTGATAATCACAGACAAAAGATCAGTGCCTGCCCCTCATCTTCCCCTCATGAGGAAGTTGTAACTGTTATAAGATATCCCCTCAGGCTCCCCTTCTGGAACTTCACATGGCTGGTGACTGCCCAGTCCTCTAATTTGCTGAGGTCTCTCTGCATGGCTACCCTGCCTTTGAGGAGTCAGCAGCTCCTCTCAGTTTTCAATTTATCTACTTTTTTTTCTAATTGCTTCATCTTCAGAAGATTTCACCCTAAAGTAAGAATGTATGATAAACAATAGCAATAATTTCTAGAGGTCTGCTGTCTACAGAAAAAACCCCAAATAACTAGATTAAGCTAGACACGTAACTTCTACACTGTTGTTAAGTAAAGAGATTGGAATTTTAAAGGATTTATATTTTTTCCTCATTTTTCACTTGGGATCTACCATAATCAATACAAAACATGTAGGAAAAAGTGAGGTACAGTTTATGCCTTTCTGTGCAACAACAGGATTTGTTGCACAACTGAAGTGCCAATCAGTAACGTCTCTCTGGAATCAATGAAATAATTTGAAATAACTGGCTTCTGCAAGTTAAGTGAAGGCATAACTCACAACTCTTTATTCCCAGTCATATTGTCCAGAAAAAAAAAAAAGTAAGCATGGACTCATTTTCAAAACTTAAGTTATTACTGCATAGCATTAAACTAATAATTTTGAAAAAAGATAGATAATTAAGTTTAGCTATATCAATGGGACTGCTCATTTGAGCAGTTGTTTGCCATTTAGGAAATGTGTTATAATTCCAATCAACTCCTGAGCTATTCCATGCCTTATAACTTGCCCAGACTGTCTAAATATATACACACACTTCATTTTACAAAATTAAGCAGAAGTCCAGATGTATAATAACTGGAACATATATATTCTAAAATCTGCCATTTTTCATTTCTCCATAATTGTAATCATCTTCTTTTTTCAGTTCAGAAAACAAGCAAAGAGTTCGAAATAAACTGGTCCAAATTTGATACTGCTTACTGTGTTGGCCTTGCCTTGGAGGGATACCAGGCTCCCAACCATCTGCTCTCTCATTCTCCCTTCTCAAGAGGACAGGAGTAGGAAATATGAAAAAAAGCTCACAGGTTGATATAAAGGAAGGGAGGTCCCTTACCAATTACAGTCTTCGGCAAAACAGACTCATACTAGAGAGTGTTAATTTATATATATTTGTATATATTTACAATTAAAATAGAATTGATTGCTAAGAAACGGAGAAAAAAAATAAAACTCTTCTCATCCAGTCTCACATTTTTTCCCAAGCCTAACTCCTTTCTGGTTTCCTCTATTGAAGAGCACAGAGAGTTGGGGAGTCAGGGTTGCAGTTAGTTCCTAACAGTTCTTCTGTGCTGCTCCTTCCTCCTTACACTTTTTCCCTCTTCCAAAGTGGGTCCTCTCCATGAGAGGCAGCTTTTTTGTGAAGTTTCCACCTGCTGCTGCAATGTGCTTCTCCATAGGTTGTAGAGGGCAAACAGCTTTAACATGATCCTCTCAGGTTGCAAGGGAATCTCCCTCCCAGTATCAGGAGTATCTTCTTCCTCTTCTTCACTGACCTTGCTGACTGAAGGGCTGTTTTTCATAGTTTTTTCCTCACTCCCTTCTCTCGTGCAGGGTTTTGCTCTTTCTTCAGTGTGTTTTCTCAGAGGTACCAGTATCTTCGCAGAGGGACTCAACTCTACCTTGTATTGGGTCTGTTGCAGAAAACTGGAACCATCTGGACAGCCTCAGTTGCTGCCAGTACATGAGCACCTACACCGGGAACGTGAACCTAATTCTGCCAGAAAACGGGAATGCAAAATGATGAAAGAATATTGACGGGCCCTCTTGGTGTTGCTGCCAACACCTCACGAGACAGACTAAAAGCACAAACTTTCTGCCTCTAGAAAAGGTTTTAGTTATGGTACCTCTTTTACTCTTTATGTCTAAGTCAAAAATCGTGAATCCTAACCAGCAGAAATATGAAAAGCTACAGTGTCACTCTCCGTGTGGGGTCATACATAATCTTTTTCCCTAAATTGCTTAACACCATGGTAATATATCAGTGGAAACACATGAGTATCAATCACTCTTCCTTTTGCCACACTGGAGGTTGTTAAATTTCATCTAGTTTCCAAACACTATTATTAGATGTGCTAGAAACAAATAGATCATGCATTTATTGAAGTTCCTAGATAATTTTCCAAAAGTATGGGTATACTTCTAAATTTCCCCTGATGTATATTACACCATTAAAGAACTAAGAGGTTTCTCCTAAAAAAGTCTTCTGCAGAAAGAAAGAAAAATTATGAAATTAACAGGTTGAAATGTGATGAAATAGGTTGCCCCTGTGGCATCCTTGTCCCAAATGTGAAAATTCTATTTTTCTGTTGAGAATTAATATTTAATAGTTGACCTACACGTATGAATGTGAACACATAATGGCCAGTCTCTTCGCGAACGAAGAACCGGGGAAGGTCTTTACACCTTCCAGCCTGCGCATTGGATTTTTTAGGTGAGACACAGTGTGCGCGGAACTGAGCCCACCCTTTAAAAAAAAATGTGAACACATACTTAATGACGAAATACCAAGTCAAAAAGATGTAATTTCCAAGGCAGAAGACCAATAAACCATTTTACATGTTGTCAAAGGTCCTTTTTCCTGTAGCACCTCAGGATTTATCATGTGCAATATTACAATGTGAAGTGTGTGAAATTTCATTGAAAGGGAAGCCACATCATCATGTAGCCAAAAAGACATCTAAGTATCAGTATAAATGATACAAGAAAAAGAATGGGTTTACCTCCTGTTAATGAGAAATAAATAATTCAAAACTGCTTGAATGATTATTTATCACTTATATTTGGGGTATGCCACATCTCAGGAGTACCCTATCAAATACTATCAATGTATTTTGGCCAGTTCATGCATCCATGCGTCCTTCATGCATCCAAAGTGCAGATTTCTTTACTTTTAATTTTCATCTTAAAACAGTATTGTTACTGTCTTTCATATTTCAGTAAATGAAAGTATTTAATTGATTGATGAAAGAGTAATCTGCTCTCTTTCCAGTGATTTTAGAAAGCAGACAAATTATTACACATCTTTGGTTTGAATTTCTCAAATAAAAGATATTCCTTAGAGTCCCTTGTGACTGTAAAGTGCTGGAGTCTGAATGAGAAGAGGAAATGAAACATAAGTAATCAGAAGTAATAGTGAAATACTATCACAAATATATTACAGTTGTGAAGCAAGAAAGGCAAGCATAAGCAGCCAGGAGCCTGGCAACACCACAGTGACTGATCCAGCTCTACCTCTCTCTTTTGGGCATGTGAAAGGTCAAGTACAAATCACCTTGCAAAGTTTAATTTGAATAGTGCACAACTCTTACCACTGCAAGACAGAAGCCTATGCATGGAAAAGACAGGCTGGGAAAGATAAAAAAATAAGTTCCAACTACAGCATTCATTCAGCATCAGTTACTGTTATGATTTAGTAGCTTAGCACCATGAAAAAGTTCCCTTTGAATTATATCACATCAACATTTAATTCATAAGAATGGTGAAAAATATGATTTATTTTAATAAGGAAAATTGATGAATATCTTCAGGCAGTAACATAGCTATTATCAACAACTACAATAACAAAAGCACCCGGAATAGTCTGAATGCTAACTTGCTAGTAAGCACTTCAAATAACTGAGCTATCTTAAACAGTGTTGTCCAAGTACTCATCTTTTCTTACCTGAAAAACACGGATTCTTAATCAGATATTAATTTGTTCTAAACAGAAAGATGCATTTAAGTGAAAAAAATGTGCATTCAACTGATCAGTTAATTACTCAGCTCATGCAAAAGAAATCAAGAAATAGAAGTAAGTATTAAACCAGAGTATCATTTTAGTCTATCTCCTTATAAAATATTTAAAGTTCAGAGTGTATCTGTAATTACCGAATGGTAAAGGCAAAAAAATATTTGAGATTCAGGATTTTAACAGAAATTAGATTTACTATTCCATGTCAGACTTTAACGCCAGCCAGCAACTAATCACTCTGCAGCTGCTCACTTCGCCGCCCCTTGCCCCATGTGGGATGGGAATGATAATCAGAAAAAAAAAGTGAAACTTGTGAGTTGGGTTAAGAACAATTTAATAATTTATTGAATTTTAATAATAATACTAATGATAATAACAATAAAAATAATTACAATATTGTAATGACAATAGAGAGATGAATAAACCTGAAGTTAAACAAGTGATGCACAATAAAAAATTGCTCATCAGCCACTGGCCTATGCTGAGCTAGTCCTGGAGCAGTGCTCAGCTCCTCCCAGACAGCTGCCATGAGTTTACGTACTGGGCATGAGGTTCTGTGATGTGGAGTATCCCTTTGGCCTACTCAGGTCACCTGTCTTGGCCATGCTTCCTCACAGTTTCTAGTACAGTTCCTTACTGGTGGAGTCCTTGACTCAGGGTAAGCACTACTTAGCCACCAAAAACATCCATGTGTTATCATTATTCTCACACTGAATGCAAAAGATGGCACTGTACAAGCTACTAGGGAAAAAAATTTCTATCCCAGCCAAAATCAGGGCATTCTCACTGTATGAATGTAATTACATATTTGGCAATGATTACTCATTTATGGTCAATACGACTTTTTTTTTGTTAGAGTACTCCATTAGCCCATTAGCAAGGTTGGGATTTTTTTTGTTTGTAGTGAGGTACCCATTGTCTCAGAAAACATCCACTCAGAAAAGCCACTAAATAAATGGTAGCTCTTGAAAGGCACTGAGCTATATCTTGAGCTCACACTGGGAAGATGCAACATCACTGGTTCAGATGACTTCTCCATAACTGAGTGTCTTCTTCATTCAACTCTATTGGAGTGGTACATAGAGATCAAAGCATTGCAACATGATCTGGCTGACTGTGTTATACTTCTTCAGTAAAACAACATGGATTGTCTGTAGCTATGCAAGGGATGTCTAAGCTTCAGGAAGCTCACAACACTTGCAAAAAGGAAATTAAAATTAAGACAAATTATACAATATAGGTATAATTTGCTGAGCAGAATAACTGCAGGAATGCTTTCCTTTTGATACAGTACCAGTCCCCCTCATTGACTTTCCTTAGTTAATTCAGAGAAAAGTGGTTGGGATTTGGGAAGTGGAGCATCTAGTATGTCCAAATCCCAGGATGCTACACCTCGAATGTTATGGGTATTCCTATGTAAATATTAAAATAAAGAAGACTATTCCTAGGAATATAACAAAGCTGATGAGAGTTTCCAACAGCATCAAACTCTCTGTAGCAGATGTACAGTCAAGACAAAACGCAAAGGACTTGTGCCTCAGTGTATTGTAGCACCTAAAGATGAATTTTGACGTCCTGACCAGAAGAACAGAGAGGCAACTATCTCTGCAAAAATTTTCGCACATAAACTGAAAGTTTATTCTTTCTCTCCTTTTTTTTTTTTTGCAAGATTCAGAATTTCCAACAATAGATTTAACACATCAGTTTCAAGTCCTTGTTTGCTAAATATTTAAGAGTTATCATCAACAGAATGTAGGATTTTTCTTTGCTGTATTATTAATATATTCTTTCTTTTCAGGCTAATTCAGGAGCTGTCATCACCCAGAAGCAAAATCCTGCTATTTCACCCTTATAAAAACAGTGATTGTATAATGTCCTTTTCTGTCAAAACAGGCAATATAATAGGGTATATTCAATTTGAAGACTATGTATTGCTTTTGTTGTTAGTATTTATTCAAAAAGCTATTAAATTTATCATCAGTGCTTAGAGAGAATAAAATAAAAACAGTAATAATTGATACATGTGCCACAAGAACTGTTTGAGAGAAGAGTGACTAATATAATCTATTTTTATTACTACTTTCTTGGATACTTTAAGCAGAAGATCTGTGAAAGTAATTCAGTAGTCCATTGGAATCTGTAAGCAAAGTAAAATAATTAGACATTTCCTGCAGTGAACATTTTTAACATTTAGTTTGAAATTTCAACACAGCATAAACCAGGTGATGCATCTAAAAGACTTCCCAGAAAATCCTTATAATCCTAATTTTAGAAAGATGATTGAATGCAAATTTAATAATGTGAAAGATTCACAGATGCAATCCATCAAGCCTGCACAGTGGATTTTTTAGGTGAGGCTCAGCTTGCACAGAACTAGTCCCACCCTTTAATCCTGAGGTTCATCTGCCAGGGCCAAGCACGCTTGGACAGTGGCAGCGAGGTCCTCAGGACGTAGATGGATTGCCTTACAGGGCTAGTGAGCTCCATCTGCCCGGGGAGTGTCCTAACCGGGAATCGAACCCAGATCTCAGCGTTGACAATGCTGTGGTTTAGCCACTGCACCACCAGGGACACTCTAGAAGCATATATACCATAAAATAAAAGAACTTAAATCAGTGCAACAGCATAAATTCTTGTGGGAACCTAGTTTTATTAGAAGAACAGGCTTCCAGGTCATTGGTTGCTTAGAGAATCACAATAACATAGAGGACTATCTTTCAAATCAATTATGAAAGACATGAGTATATTTTGTGTTCTCTGTTTCTCAATTGTAAGCAAATGTAGTTCTCAAGCAAAGTTACTCCAAACAGACTAATTATCCCATGGAATTTGACCACTCTCCCTCTCCAAACTGAGCAAGGCAAGCCAAGCTTAAAGTTTAGTGAATATAGTCCTCTCCCCATGTCAACTATCATTAACTGCTTCAACTGCCATTGTAAAATAACTCAGGTCCATTTTCTGTTTAAAAGATATGACAGTGGGGATTAGCCCATTGTTTCCAATTTCAGTACGCATCAGCCTTTGCCATGCACTGATTTCAGAGTATAGAGGGACAAACTAATGTGTATGTCTTTAATAATACAAAGTAATAAATATAAAATAAATGCAGAGAGATAGATCTAGTTCACAACAAAACTATATAATCTATTTAATTGTGAGCTGGAGCCTATACAATTAATGAAATGGAATGTTCTTTTCTCTGCTTATTTTAGTGACTACTTGACTTTCTGAAATGCATTTTCAGATTCTTTTCTCTGACTGTTCTATTAAAGTATTCCTGTGATAGTATTTGATAGCTATGGGTATGTGTTCAGGAAATCCTACTTCTTTTGTGATGGAAAAAGGCAGGAAGTGTACTACAATAATTCCTACTGTACAGAAATTAAGAAGATGAAGGTTTCAGAGATTTTGAAGGCAATTTTTTCCTAATGCCAACATTCCTACAAAGAGTTCAGAAACTGTATATGTTAAAGAAAAAAAATCTACTGGGAAGAAAAAAGACTATTCCAGACACCCATGAAGTGATCTTTAATTACTTGCTGATCTCAGAACAGGAATCAGGGTAGGATCTTCAGCAAATGTTGTGTGAATGCTCTTCTTTAATAAGAATAAAACCTAGAAAATATAATATATTTCAACATGCAGTCTTAATTTGACGCCTTTGTGAAGCATAGTTTATGCCAGAGAAAATGTACTACTATTTTGTCTCATTGACTAGTGGGAGCCAGGCAGTATTTACAGCTCTTACTGACTGAAACATCAAACAGGAAAGTAATTTTGTCATTATTTTGTAAAGTTTGAAAAGAAGGGTAAGGACAACTGCTGGTAAAGTCTATTGTAAAGTAATCTAGAATATGTGCTACCTAGATGATGATGAAAGTCCAGTGTTATTTTTCAGAGAAATCTATACTGAATGGTTATGGTTATTTTTCCCTCTCTCTGAGACTACTCCAGTGTTCTGTGATTTATCAGTGATCCATTAAGATATCATTGAAAGATCTTTTGTTTCTTATGTACTTTCCAGAAAGAAAATATTCTCTCATTTCCAGATGCCAATTTAGTCTTTTAAATTTTATTTCCTTTATCAATTTACAGAAGCTTTACCTTCTAATTTGTATTAATGACCAAAATGTTTTAAGAATTACTTCACTTAGCTCTGCCTGTGAATACTTCTCTCCAATAGATAACTTGAAAAGCAGTACGATTTTTTTTGTCAATAATAGGCTGCTGTATGTGATGCTAAAGCTGGGACTATAGTTCTAACTGGAACCCAAATAAGGATAAACTATAATTTATATATGTATGTATCTGATTGATTTGTTTACTACAGCTAGGAAAAGTGTGAAAAAACACACATTAGTAGCCATGCATATGTGAGATTAAAACTGTATTAATCTATATTCATGCAAAGTAGACAATGAGCTTATTTTTACATATAAATTACTGAATAGATTATTTCACTACTATTGACATAGCCTACACTCCCATGGATAAGTCCTCCAAAGTAAGCTTTTTTTTTTCCACAATATTGCTACTTCCCATAAAAAAAGAATCCATTACTCAAAGCTCTATATTGATTTTGTAAGACAGTGATGCATGCAGATAGCAAAAGAACTCTGAAAAACACAGAGAACCCAACAGCTTAAACCCAACATCCATAGTGATCCTGAAAATCTGCAGGAATTACATTCACATTCCAATGAACTAGTGCTGACTACGTCCACCTCTACTGATAAACAGGCAGTTGCTTCTCTGAGTGTCTACAGTACCTAAGATCACAAATCCAGTCTTTCAAAAGCTGCAGGACAGCAATATGATAGAAACCTATGCATAAGATATGGATAGTGAAAAGTCATTCTGGTTAATAAGGCTATTTAATAGTCTGAAAACTGCAGAGGTATATGATCCCTATGATCCCCCAATCTAAAAGACATGTATCTTAGATATCATGTGAGATACATGACATATATTTTATATCTTATATTATATATATATATATTCAGTTAGAAAGAAAAAAATAATTACTTAATCTTCAGTTTCTTTATCCATATAAGTCTTGTCTTCTTCCTCTAAAGAACTCTTCTTTACTGCCTTGTCAGTTTTATCTTAGAAGGGAATCACAGAACAACCTGGGATGGAAGGGACTTTAAGGATCATCTAATATCAACCCCCTGCCATGGGTAGGGAAACCTTCCACTAGATCAGGTGGCTCAAAGTGCCATCCAACCAGGCCTTGAATATTTCCAGAGATGGGGCATCCACAGCCTCTCTGGGCAACCTGTGCCAGTGCCTCATCACCCTCACACTGAAGAACTTTTTTATAATATCTCATCTAAACCTACTCTCTGTCAGTTTGAAGCCACTCCCCCTTGTCCTATCACTAAATGTCTTGTGGGCCCTCTTCAGGGAATGGAAGACTACAATTATGCCACCCTGAAGCCATCTCTTTTTCAGGCTGAACAATCCCAATTCTTTAGGCCTTTTCTCATAGGAAAGGCTCCATCCTCCTGATCATCTTGGTGACCCTCCTCTGGACTTGCTCCAACAAGTTGATGTCCTTCCTGTGCTGGGACCTCAGATCTGGATGCGGGTGGGGTCTCACCAGAGCAGAGGGGCAGAATCCTCTCCCTCACCTGCTGCCCACACTGCTTTGGATGCAGCCCAGGACACACTTGGCTTTCTGGGCTGTGAGTGCACATCGATGGTTCATGTCCAGCCTCTCACCCATCAGTTCCCCCCAATTCCTTCTCAGCAGGGCTGCTCTTGATCAGTCCATCCCCCAGCCTGTGTTGATATTGAGGATTGGCCTCACCCAGGTGCAGCACCTGACCCTTGATTTTGCTGAATCACATGAGATTCCCATGGGTCCACTTCTCAAGCTTCTATGACATCCCACGCTTAAGCTGCACTACTCAGCTTTGTGTCATCTGCAAATTTGCTGAGGGTGCACTCAATCTCTTCATCTGTGTAAATAATGAAGGTATTAAATAACACTGGTCCCAGAACAGACCCCTGAGAGACATCACTTTTCATTAATGTCCTTCGGGACTCTGAGCTCTTGACCACTACCCCGGGGATGTGACACAACATCTCAGGAACTCCTAAGCTGTGCTTCAAGTCTTGTTCAACCAAAATATGGTCCTGGCTTTAGAAAAAAAAAGGATTATGGCCATTTTTCCTTCATAGCTACTCTCAAGACTAAATATTTTTAGAGGAAATGAAATATCCTTTAAAAAATCCAATGTTTGAACCGAAAATATTTAAACACTTGTCTTGGACAGAGAAGAAAATCTCAATTAATGGAATATAAAAACCAAGGAATATACTTCTGCCTTGACTAACATGTCCTTCAGAAGGGGAAAATATCTATATGTTGCCATACTGACACTGTTTTCCTTATCCCACTGGGCCTACAAATATCATATCTACAGGTCATATTACATCTGCTGAATATAAGTACAAGCCACTGACACAAGCAGTTCATCTTACTTGCCAGACGTAACAGTCACTGTTATTTTTGTTGTTTGTGTTTGCTTTGTTGATTTTTAAAATATCATAAAATTCCAGTATATTCTGTTCATTTTGCCTAAAAAGTTTACAATCTTTGGGTTTTTTTTTTCTTTTCTTTTTTTTTTTTTTATTTAGTTTACATATTACATACATTTTAGGCTTTTTCACTGATCACTTTTTGGCTTGGCAAGAGATACTGCTTCTACCATTGCTAATATATTTTCTAACAGCAATTTGAAGTAAAATAGATAAAGCAGGTGCCAGCCAATATGAATGAACATTGAAAGTTTTATTTTTCCCACTGATTTGGCTTTTATTATCATGAATGAGTATGCTTGCGGCATGGAAAAATCATCTAAATACATATGGCTATATATTATTTAAATAATGTTAGAAGGACAGAAACAAAAGTAGCATAATTTGTGTGAACAAATTGCCGTAAATGCAAAAGACCATCTACTGACAATTTTACTGGATAGTAGCATGAAATACATTAATTAATTTACCAACACAATAGACTGTAAGAAAATGCATTATGTTAATTTGTTTCTTGAATGAGAATCAATGACTCATTAGTCTCATCAATATCAGACTGCAAACACTATTCTATGCCCGATGAAATAACACATAACATTAGAGGGAATACAACACACCACACAGAGAAAATTTTCACCCCTATTAACTCCACTCAGTTGTTGGCGGGAGGCTCTCAGAGACATATATACACGACCTATGAGATCTAAAATATGTCCAATTTATTAGGATAGCTCAGGGTTTTTATAGCATCTGTATACAAGGTCTCGTGACAAGAAGCACACAATTGGTTACAGGTCACTGTCCAGCTGCAAACATGCATTACGAATATCTTTATAATTGGATATTAACAGGTAACAAGGCAATTGTTTACTTTATCGAACTCCACCTTCTTCTTGGCACCAATTTCTCTTTGTTCTCAAAAAGTCACCCACAGCCATCTTGGGGCCTATAACTTATAGTACCTATAAAACTATGTAAAAGTTTATAAAAGTCTGTAAAAGTATCACACACAATATAAATTGCTCACACATTCATCATGTTTCTCCCACACTCAATACACATTGCTGCTTGCATTGTTGTGACTAGAGAGTAAGACTAACACTGTGAATGAGAAGGAAAAGTACACTATACAGTGCATTTTTTGCTTCTGCTCCCTTCTGACCTTTACTCACATGAATATTATCAGTTTTGTCTAAGCAACAGTTATGGGGAGAATTACGCTATACTAATGATACTGAACAAAACAATTTCAGACACTTTTACAAGGTGAGATTTGTGGAAGAGAAAATAAGAATGTTGGAAAAATTATTCCCTTCTTTATTCTCATTAGGTGTTTGCAACAGGCTCTTCAGGGTCTGAATACTGCCTTAACTACATGGTAGTTCACTATCACTTTTGCAAAATACTATAGATCATTTCACAGTAATTATACTACTATACTAGAGACTATCATATACTAATGTCCAGTGGTTCATCTGATCCAGATACTGATTTGGGGCTTTTGTCAGTGAAAGTTTAGACTCTTTGCCCAGATAAGGGGGATTAAAGAAAATAATAAATTTATCCATGAACTAAGATAGAAGTAATAGCAAATTCACAAAAGGTGATCCAAACTTCTCAGTCCACACAACTTTGTTCTGGTGACTGTACAAGACAGTCCAGGGTACTAGAATTAGTCTTCCCACTAACACTGCAGTGAGCCACTGGGAAATGCCCAGTGTTAGTTGATCAGGTGGTGCAGAATCACAGAATCACAGAATGGGTCAGGTTGGAAGAAATCACAGCGGGTCATGTGGTTCAACCTCTTTGCTCAAGCTGGGTCATCCCGGAGCACATTGTACAGGATTGTTCTTGAATATTGCCAGTGAGGGAGATTGCACAGCCTCTCTGGGCAATCTATTCCAGTGTGGGTGTAAAGTTCTCATATTCAGGTGGAACTTCCTGGCATCAGCTTTTGCTCGTTGCCTCTTGTCCTTTTGCTTGGCACCACCAAGAAGAGCCTCATGACACTCATCCTTCAGATAGTTTTAGACATTAATAAGGTCCTCCTCAGTCATCTCTTCTTGAGACTGAAGAGACCCAGTCCTTTAGCCCTCCATCATAAAAGATATGCTCCAGCTCCTTAACCATCTTCATAGCCCTTCTCTGGTCCTGCTCCAGGAGCTCCAAGTCTCTTGTGCTGAGGAGCCCAGAACTAGACACAGCACTCTGGATGTGCCTCACCAGGTCTGAACAGAGGGGCAGGATTACCTTGCACGACCTGCTGGCAATGTTCTTCCTTGGACTTCACACAAATACTTATATTTATCACTGCATTTTGATAGAAAATACTAGTATGATTTTTAAGAAATTTACAGCATCAGTTTGTCAGGTGAATTCCTCCAGCCTTTGAGTGTGTTTTTAGAAGCCATTTCTGTTTGCCAAACCAAAACTGATCAATATTGTACTTGATTTTACAACAACTTAATAATAAAAGCATTGCTTTCCTTATATCCGAGTTTATTGTGAATGTTTAACCATGCAGAAGGAACATTTCTGTGGATTTCCCAGTTTGTGTTAACACATGTCTATCTAAATAACTCTTTTTTTTTTCAAGTATGTAATATAATATTTTTATGTATTATTTTAATCTTTCATTTATTTGAAGGTAGAAACACAATGTAAAAAATATAATTTAAATTAAGAGCTGTGTAATGGCACAGAAGACCTGATGTGACTTATTAACAAAATTTATTCAGAAATCAGCACATAAAAACTACTGAATTTGTGCAATGAAGATGGAGAACATCCACTTACTTAGATCTTCTGAAGGTCAAAAATCATATGCCTCTGGTAATGAACACACACACACACACAGCCCTGCAAATAATAATTTCTGGTTTCTTCAGCTCTGCAATTTGCTCTTGTTTCTAGCAAATAATGCCTTGCAGTGCATAAATAAGTTCAAGATGCTAAACATCCTGAGACACATTCAAGAGATTTATCTTAGATTTTAGCATCAGTGCCAATTTTTGTCAAATGCCTTATGGTGACAGAGATGCATAAAAGTAATAGTAGAATAATGGATTCTAATTCATTGTCTAGTTTGTTTGCTGTTACTACTAATCAGAGTTACAACCTCTATTGCTATTGCATATCACGATTTCTGCCTGTAAAGACCCTCTAATGGTAATGATCCAAATATCATCAGTTTTATAAATTACCTGCATGCCTATGTGCATCCACATATTCACTAGAATGATTGTGTGATATTTATTTGCGGGGCTGTCTGTTTGCTCTCTCTATTCCTGCCCCACAGCAAGAAAGGAGAGACAACAGGAAGGGCACAAGTGAGGAAACTTGGGGATCAAGATAAAGACAGTGTAATAGGAGAAGGAAAGGGAAAAACAAGAAGCAGCACAGAGGAAATCTCTCACCACCTGCCACAAGCAGATCAGTGCCCAGTCAGTTTCTCAGCCAGAGTCGCATTGGAAGCTAAAAGCTCCCCTCCTTCTGTGGGAGGAACATAATGAATGTGTGAGCAATTTATATTGTGTGTGGCACTTTTATAGACTTTTATAAACCTTCACATAGTTTTATAAGTACTATAAGTTATAGGTCCCAAGATGGCTACGGGTGTCTTTTTAAGAACAAAGAAACATGACTGGCAAGAAGAAGGCGGAGTTTGTTACAGTAAACTATTACTCTGTTATCTGTTAATGT
>NW_020955211.1:361784-413001 GCF_003031625.1 Empidonax traillii
TATAGACTTTTATAAACCTTCACATAGTTTTATAAGTACTATAAGTTATAGGTCCCAAGATGGCTACGGGTGTCTTTTTAAGAACAAAGAAACATGACTGGCAAGAAGAAGGCGGAGTTTGTTACAGTAAACTATTACTCTGTTATCTGTTAATGTCCAATTATAAAGGTATTTGTAATAGATGTTTACAGCTGGACAGTGGTCTGTATCCAATTGTATGTTTCTTGTCACGAGACCCGGAGTTCGGATGCTATAAAATCTCTGAGCTATCCAAATAAAGCAGACATATTTGAGATCTCATAGATCATGAATGTATGTCTCAGAGCCTCCCCACCAAAATCCTTCCTGTCTCAGGTTTTAATGGTGAGTGTGACATTTTATGGCACAGAACCCCTTTAGGTCAGCTGCCCCAACTATGTCATTTGTTACCTCCTTGCCCACCTCACTGCACTTGCTGAAGAAGTCACATGCATGAGAGCAGTGCAGAAAATGCTTTTATACAGAAATAGCCCTGGTGCTGTGGAAGCACTGTTTAGCAACAGTTACAACATCAGTGGGTTATCAATATTGGTGTACTGACAAATCAAAAGCATGGCACCATATGGTCCGCTATGAAGAAATTTAACTCCATCTCAGCCAGAGTCAGTACTAAGTCACATTAGTGACTTAGGTGGCCCTAAAGCACAGTAAGAAGTAAAGAATCTACATGGTGTACAGGATACCTAGAAAGCAGGCTAATTAGAAACAAAGATAAAATTATCTGTTAAGTACCCAGGCAGTCTGGACTCTTGGTAAAACCCTAACATAAAATAATGTACTTACTGATTGATGTGAATGGATCAAAAATCAAAAGTGTATACAGCCCACAAACTACTTTGCTCTAGATAGAAGCAGTTAACTTGTATCCAATCCCAAATGCTAAAGATATAATAATGCTAAATTTTACGAAGCTTTTACAGTGGAATAAGGTCTCTCCTCTCCATAAAATTTTTTGCCGCAGAGAAACAGGAAGCCTGCAACATTACAATTGTCATTCTTTCTGTTTGGTCTGTAGGGTGTGTCTCATAATGGTGAGCTGCATTTTCCCCAGGTAGCTACAGCAGTAATTAAGGAAGATTGCAAAATTCAGTCAGGTAGGAAATGCCTGAATAAATGGTTCTGAAATCAATATTCTGAATAGCAGAGGGCAGGCACCTTGCTGAATATTCAAACATTTTATAAAAACACACAAAAAATGAAAAATATTTTGGGGTAGCACTCATTATTTATCATAATGAGCATAGCCCTGGGAATCTGGATTTCCGGCTGCTATCCTACTAATTTGGTGTCCTAATGCACTACTAGCAAGAGCCAGACCGTCCTTCTATCAGTAGGTTAACTGAGAGACAAAACACATAAGGTGAATAGTAATCACCTAGCAAACATTATGATCAGTCGGTTAGCTGGTAAGAATTGCAATTCAGAGCTGAGAAATGCATGAGTATTAAAGAAAAAAATCAAAATATAAAGAAACATATCTCGTTCTTTCTTTAACAGACACTTACAAACCCACACATGCTTTCAGAACATACAGATACTTTTCTGAGTGGTACCTAGAGAAGTATAATTCTGCACTTCAAATAGGGTTGTCAGAATTTCATGGAGACAATTCTTGTTACGCAAACATTGACAATAACAGCAAAAGACCACTATAAAAGTGATTAATTAGAGTAATATATGAAGTAGTACTAACAACAAAACATGATCAGACAGTATTATGGATAAATATATATTTAAAATGTATTTACTGCCATGTCTCTATTATCAACTAGCTAGGGAACTGGTTAGGTTCTGCTGATAACAGAAGAGCTATTGAGTGTAACTACTTTACCTTCTCATGGCTTCTCTGAAATGGCAGCAGAGAGTAATTGTTGGTATTAACCCACATAATGCTAAAATATTCACAACTTACTCAGTTATGCAAGTATCTTGGAATGTTCAGCCAACCCTCCCTGCAAATGTATTAATTCTGTGCTTGAAAAGGTAGGTCTGGCCCCTAAAACTTCTGTGTTTCAGTTCTTTAACCACAACAAGAAGAAAATTGTTCAACTGTGGGAGTATTGTGAGAATGACTTCACCCTTGTACTGCAACTCCGCCAGGATGACTTCATAAATATGTTGATAAAACCTTATATAGCTCTACAATTAGCAAAAATATGTAGCTTGCAAAATATATATTTTATATATATATATACATACACACTACTGCATTAATCTAAAAATATTATTTTCCATTCAAGGGATTCATTTTTAAAACCAAGAGAATCCTAAATATTTCTAAAAATACATAATTTGCAACTGTCTACAGTTACTATGCAGCAGTTAAAAATTCATAACCAGGGGTGGAAATAGACTCATAAAAAATATAAAAAGCATTAGAACTGGAATCAACATAAGAACAGATTTATCATTTAAATTCTATGGCTAAAATTATTCTCATAGTTTATCTAAAAATGTGTTACAAATTCTTTATCTTTCATGATACTTACCATATATTTAACATACAGGATGTAATGCCAGCTGTGAATTCAGTAGAAAATGCAGCCTTTATTTTTATGATTTTAAAATGTAGCATGGTATTTTCTCACATGAGTTTGTCCTCTTCCTGATTCTCCAAATTTTTTCCCCAACTTTTGTAGAATTTAAAGGAGGTTGTATGTGGTTTTTTGGCATGTAGGCCTATTCAGATGTTCAAAGAGATACAATAACCATAAATAATAACAGGATCTTTTGGTAGGAAAACTCCAACAAGAAACTCTGGTAAGGGCATCTGGTAGGAAAGCTGACAGAGAATTTTTGGTAAGAAGTTTTGACATGCAAAAGCAATGGCAAAACCTTATTTCTGGCATTTCTATATTATCTGTTTGTTACAGAAGCATGGTAGATATTCCTACAGGGGATTTAATTGTAAGTAGCAGTAAAACAAGGTATACGGAATGGACCATTATTGTAAGTTATGAATAAAAAATAGCATATAAATGTATACAGAGAGGCTGTATATTGAGAGTATCTATAAGGTAAAATAGGAAATTCAGACCTCCTGTATTGCAAACAAACAGTTCAAAAGGCTTGACAGAAGTTTTGCTTTTCTTGCTTCAGGGTGATAAGGAATTTCTTTGAGGTCAGAAACCTTTCCACTAAAGTGTTGCATATCTAGTAGTTTTGATTCAGAGGAGTTTCATGTTTTTGAGAATTTTGTCCTCTGATTCAAGGATGATACTATACATTAGATAAACCATTACACTATTACAACACTGCTGTTTACATGTTCCTGACTATTGTTCATGATATTGTCAAAATGCAAGACTTTCTTCAGTCGTGCCTTTTGTGACTAACTTTGACAAATAAAAGATGTATTTGAAATGCCATTAAGGACTGAAATATCTACAAGATAGTTCTGATAGCTCTTTTGTTTTTTTAAACACTGAAAGTGTTTCTGCTGTTTGGTAAATTTTGAAAAATGAAACCTTTTAAATGCATGTTTTCCTAACCAACTTCTTCTTTCACAGTGACTAGCCCTGAGATTCAGATTAAGCAGAAGTTTAATAAAAGCTGAGTGAACACCTATTGGAAAAAAAACTTCAAACGTAGTTGTAACAATGAGGTGAATTTTTCTTCATTCACATTATGCTCAAGATTTCATGGTACTGCAGCTGTACTGAGTTTCTCTCTCACTAAAATCCCCCTTCTGCCAAAGACAGTGTTAACGCGATTATGACTTTTAAAGTATTGTTCCTCATGAGTGAGACTTACAGACATACCTGAGGTGGTGTATGAATGCTTCTTCAAAAAGACATCTATTTAAGCAAGTTTGCACCAAGTTAGTGTTATAGGTTTTTAGCTTAGGTTTTTATTTTCTGGTAACTCTTCCAAAAATACACAGAAAAAAAAAAAAGTAGTCTATAATTAAGTGGCTAATTTTTTCCCCATTTTGATCACATGGCTTGCAGCCTTTAGTAACATGAACATTACACACTGAAAAGGTCACATTAGTGTAGAAACACACATACCGGCTACCATTTACCTAGCCTGAAAAACCTGAGATCTAGTCTGCAAAATTTTACTGCATTTGTGTTACAGATGATTCTATGGATAAAGAACAGTATTCTTTATCCACAGGATAACGTCAAGATATGTGGGCTTTCTCTCAAGATTATGTCAAAAAACTTGTGCGTTACCTTATTCTCTTAATATTCCCAGCTTGTAAAGTGGTATAATAATGCTACAGTTACTGCAATGTTACACAACTCATTTTATTAATGTAAGTAAGGAATTTGTAATATTCTTGGATGAAAAAGTGTAGAAGATTTTTATTGTTTTAGATGAACTCTAGCCTCTAATATTCTAGCTCATAATTCTTGAAGTCACATGTGACACGATTGTGAAAATAGTAACAGTCCTCTTGCCTGAATATTACCTCTGCCCCAAAAAAAGTATTAGCAAAACAGGTTTTCTGCATTTTAGAGACACTAGACAAAAAAGACCAGTTGTATGTCATTTATGCTGCTATTTCAACTCACATTTTCTTTGTTCAGAAATATGTGGAATAACAGATTCATCCAAGCTTTTAGGTCAGAGTCATGAACATCTCCAGAACCTTGTCTAGGTCAGCATAAATAGTTTCTAAATAAAGAATAATAAGGTAGAGTGATCATCCTCTATGTATCTGCAGTGAAGAACTCTGATGGCAGAGTTTCATTACTTTCTTTCATTATAGTATGGAAAACTAAACCCAAACTCCACTAAAGACATTATTATTTTCAATAAAGCAGGTCATCAGCCAAAATTTTCATGTCTCAGTGCATAGCTACTAAGATGCAAGCCAAGTATCATATAGATTCATTAAGTACAAGTTTCTGCCTATTATTTACTTTGGGGTTGATATTGTTTTTAACTGCGATACTCACTTCAAGTAACTGATGAAGCAAATTCCATCAATCAGATTTTTAAAGCTTCGGATACAAATGTTTTGTAGTTTCAAATTTGCATTCATATTATATTAGGAATACTAGTTTGCTGGTCTGTCAGCTGAGGACAGGAAGCAGAAATAAGTTGTAGAACAATGAAAAAGGATTGTGCATATTTTTGTTACTTGCAGCACAAAATTAATGGATAAAATGATTGTGCAATCTGAATAATTTTAAAGAAATATATTACCTTAAAGTACATTTAAAGAATATTTAAGAATAAATTTCATAGAGTTTAAACTATCTGCTTTTTAGTTCCCTGAAGTGTGAATTTGGAAGTACTGACATATAGTGTACACCCACTTGTTCATTATTACCTAGCAGTTTTGTGTTGTATTCTGTGTGAAGGTCTATGACATTCTGACTGTGTGCCCCAGAGAGAAAAATGAGAAAGCACCTTTTTCTGTATCTGTGAAGCTGAACATCCTTAAGACTAGCTATCAAATTTAAAAAATGTCAAAGTATTTAAGGCTATAGCTACCTAAAATGTGAAACAGATTACTTAATCCCCGAAGTATTACATTGTGACATTTTGTAAATGAAGAGCGCTATAATTCCAGAGAAAAGCTGTAATTCTGGGTCACTGGGAGGAATTTAACTCAGAGTGTACATTTTTTGTCTGCACATGGAGGAATTTGCATAGAATGTGTCGTGTTTCTGAAACTTGTGTCACTAGATGGTAAGGCATAAATAAACAAATAAAAAACAAAAACAGTTTTTATGGAGACTGAAGTGTTGTGTAAATGGTTTTCTTATACACAGAACTGACCATTAAAAATTTTTTGTAATAACCAGTGTTATATGAATTAAGTAAAGGAAAAAAAAAAGAAGAAAGATTGATGGAAAAACTCTTAAAAGAAGAGATCAGGCCAAGGTAATGTTTTTAAATCCTTGGTTGTTTGTGATTTATCAATTTTTGGGACATAATTTAATTTTATAAATTCATTTACTGTGCTCCTGCTGATA
This sequence comes from Empidonax traillii, assembly GCF_003031625.1. Classification (NCBI taxonomy): domain Eukaryota; kingdom Metazoa; phylum Chordata; class Aves; order Passeriformes; family Tyrannidae; genus Empidonax; species Empidonax traillii. Next base: position 367,757 of record NW_020955211.1, read on the forward strand.
TATACGTGATTTTGTATCACATTGCTGAATGCAATTTTTCACACCATATGACTATTCAGGTTTAGATGAGAAGTATCATAAGAGTATTGTTCCTTAAATACACTGTAAGACCTAAAATATTATGCTTTTTGAGCTTTTATGACTTTATGACAATTTATGACAGTTCATGACAATTATCTGTCATGTTCTGTCTAACAAATATATCTTTGTTTATCCAAATGCTTATGAAAAAATATTATTAATATTTTAATTTTTTTGCTTATGATTACTTATGTTTGCTTATGATTACTAACGTAACTCCTCTTGAATACTGGCAATTAATTCAAAATATGTAATAGAGAAATCAGCATGGAACAACCAGTGGGTCACAGGCAATTATGCTGTGTAACTCATGATGGTGGAAGTTATTACCTGTGGAAGAGGGAGAAGCACTTCTTGCTTCAGATTGTTTAACAAAATGCCTTCTCACCAAATACAAAACAGGGTTAAAGATAATATTGAGTCCTTTAAATACTGATACAATATAAAATAATCTAAATCTGCCATCAGCCATCACTCAGAGGTAGGGAGAGGTAACACAATTCACACTTCTACAAAGAGATGTGTTTATCTCTGCCTAGAAGATCTTGCAAATGTTTGCAGTTAGAGACCAAGATATAAATAAGAGCATTGACTGAAAAATATAAGAAGCCCTTCTATATTCAGTGGTAGAGTGGTCTCAGTTGCAGAACAGTTTTCAGTTTGGGATGAAGTAATTCAAGAGCATTAAGACACTAATAAAGAAGTTCCAGGAAAAAAAAAAAAAAAAAAAAAGGATGTGGCAAGGTTTGAAGAACAAAGGACCAGAGCTGGTAGTTACTTAATGTGAAAAAGGAAGACTGGGAATCATGCAATTGTAGTCTTAAAACACTAAGAAGCTGTAGCAAACAAGAAAACTGCAGTATGTTTTCCATGTCCAGAGTAAGTAGAACAAAAACTAGTGGTCTTCAGTTGCAGTAAGGAGTATTTAGTTTCAGTACTGGGAAGGAACTTCTGATGATGCAGGTAGAGAATAATGGAATAGGGTGTGTGGAGACAGCAACTCGGTTACTAAAAAAAGGTTGGGTAAATCACTTAAGGCTGTTATAAATGGACTTAATTAGAGGTAGGACCATAAATTTGATGATTGAGCTCTTGAACACCCTTCAACCATATGTTTCTATGATGCAGAACTAGATGAGAGGAGGAAAAGAATAAATATAACTTTCTTATTAAAATGCGTCTTATGAGTTATTGCATCTTAGATGAAGATCACAAATGCCAAAATTACATGAGACCTAAATTATTATGAGTAACAGATGCAGAAATACCAAACACGGACCTAAACTGAGTTCTTCTGGTCTTGATATTCCTCTAGTGTTTGATATGAGAACAGATTTCTACCACACACTAGCAATTTAAATAGAGTTTAAGTAAATATTTAAATAGAGTTTAAATAAATATAATTTCTCCTTTTTTTTTTTCCCTAGAAGAATTACAAATAATTTTTCCCAATAGCAATGGAAGTGTATGGATTTGACCAGAAAAAAAATTTCATCTTTTTCTTTTTTTTTCCCTATCACATCTAGGTAAAGCTAAAGAAACATAATTAAATGTTTATTAGGATACATTAGGTTTATTAAGATATTTTAAAAGGCCTATTAAAAAAAAAAAGAAAATAGAAGAGAAAAGAAGAGAAAACAAAGCTAGTATACAGAAAAATGAGAAATATGAAAAATATAGGGTCATAAAATAAAAACTAGTATGATTCATTGACCTGTTATTACTAATTTCATAATTAATTAAAAGCAATTTTCTTATTTTTAAGTCTGTGGCTCATTTATTCAGAAAGATGTGACACTAGACATTAGAGAAATCTTCATCAATAAAACAGTGGAGAGAAATGAGAAACAAAAAAAAAGCTTACTGATCACGTAAAAAGTATAAATTTCTACTTTATTGAAGAAGAAAAATGAATACAGGAAGAGTTGAAAACTGAATTGTGTCATGGATGAGACAACTGAATAAAGTCTGGTGTTTTGAATTTCTATTGTGTTGTGAAAAGTGACCTTAATGAATAAGAATGCAACTCATGTCACTGTTGTTAACTGCAATCAAGCATTTCAACAATGATTTCCATTTTCCATTGTCTTAGAAATATATGAAGTTATCGGTTGTATGACAGTAAAGAAACAATGTCAAAGGACAAAAAAAAAAAATAATTTCATGTTTGTCAAGACTCAAGATGTAACAGCAAATTCACAGTATTATCACCAATCACTTATGAGTTTTGCAGCATACATCCCATTACAAAAACTTTAGGTGTGAGACTAAATACAAAAATTCAAAACCACTGCTTATAAAAGAAAGCTGCAAACCAATGCTTCCAAACAGCATTGTTATTTCTGCATTAGAGAAAACATTTGTGTTTAAATATAGAGCTCTGGGATGGGATCTCTATTTAACATTTACATCTGTGTAACTAAAGCTTTGCTAAATGACTCACCAGAAAAGCTGCCAACCTTCTCATTTAGTGGCAACAAACCTTTCCTAGCAGCTAATGTTACATAGACTGTCTTCAACTTACCTCTTAAATTCAGAAAATGAAAAGCAACAGAGGAACTGAACTCAGCACTGATTTGGATGCCTCACATGCAGTAGCATTGACCTGACGTATCGCAATGAGAAAAACTCTCAGCAATCTCAGAATTGTTGGGTTTTGTGCACAAAAACCCCAGTAATTTTTATTATACAGATTTTTTATTATACAGGATTTAAATTTTCAAAATATTTATTTTTAAATATCTGTTTTCCAGCAGATAAGGGCTCAGAAGGAATGAGAGTTGCCACAGCCAAAAGTAATCCAATTGCAAAAATTTAGTTCTGGGAAGTGCCTGGCAAAAACAGGCAGCCAAGTAGCTGCATAAGCCAAGTGATTTAACCTCTCATGCAGGAATATTTCATGTGAAAGACATATTATTTAAATGTGCTTCTCAGTGAGAAGATAAAATAATAAATAATGTAATTATAATATATTGTATTATAATGTGTGTTATATAATTATATAATATATATGATAAATTACATACAATTATAACATATAGTAAAAAATATAAAAATAATAAGATAAAAAATAGAATAAAAATAATTTGGAAATTCGAATGGGTTTTGAAATTTGATTAAAGTGTTGCTGAACTTGGTAGCAGAGATGCAAAGATTAGCTTATGCTGCTGGTATGTGAATTCCCACAATCAAAGTCTTGACATTTTTATACAGAAGCAGACAGACTTATTTGCAACTGTCAAATGCCATAAAGTTCACATCATGGCTTCAAACTTTAGGAAAGAGTAAGTTACACAGAATACCGTAAGTAAAATGTTATCATGATCAAAACAATCTCTTCCTGGCAAACGGGTGATGTCTCTATCTTCATTTTGCCAAAACCGCTCAGCTGTACAGCACAAGTTATCCACAGTTTTCAGCAGAGTGGGAGTTCATAGCAGAGCAGCCCAGAATACACTCATTTGCAGGAAGGTACTGTTTTATAGTCCTGTGCTATATACCGTGAATAACAAAAAATATCCTACATTCATTGCATGCTTATCCATCTGCATCAGCAGAAGTAGTGGGGCCATTTTGTAAAACTGGAAAACCTGACATCTGACTCTGTCACACTGTAATCCTCTGTTCTAAGGATTATTTTCTCCTGCAGTCATTAATGTGTCAAATATATATTTAAAACACATTTATTTATTCTGTCTCTGAGCTAAGAGACCACAAAGTAACGCATGTTCAGCAGTGAATTGATTGATATAGATGAAGGTTGCCACTGTCAGCAAGTGCCAGCTCTTCTGAGTTTCTGTATTTCACCAAATATAAATACCTATGTGCAGTCTATAAGCTCATACTTACAAATATAAATTTTAATTATCCTGTAATGCCAACTCAGTTTCTGAAGATGTAAGGGTTTAGGGGTGCATGGGATATCCCAAGCAGACAGAAGTCATGGTTTAAAGGGATAATAATCATTTCTTAAGAAGAATAGTGAAAACCACCAATTTCTCCTCCAAAACATATCTGATTGATAATATGTCAGTAAGCTGAAATGAATCCAAAGCACAGATAAATAAATTTTAAAATATGTAAATTATAAATCTTATAGCATTTATTATATAATCATTATCATAGCTACATTATATTATTGTATATAATTTATATAAGATATCGTTATAGATATTGATGTTTAAAAATCCACCCCAGCCTTTCTACAGACAATGGGGTACTTCCACTTACAAGTTCCCACTGGGACTGCAGTTCAGAGCCATGTCTGCTGGCTTTGCGTGGACCAGCATGTATTAGTGCCTATGCTTCCCAGTAAAAAACGGCTGGAACACAGGAGTCATGTTGTCTCGAGAGTAACAAGCATAGTATTGCTTACAAGGTGATGCTATTTTGTCATGGAACTCTCTCTGCATCTACAGGATTTTATTTAACTTAGATACATTGGCTATGGACAGCTGAGAGTAAACTGTGCTTGCTCTGGACCATAATATTTGATACTAAATACTGAGGATGACAATAAACATGGATAGTTTTAACCATAACAAACTTCATAGATTGAAGAAGATTTTCAGTTCCCTATCTGCTTGGAAAGGTTCTATAAATTTTATAGTTCTGGTGAAATATACTGAATTGTAAAGGAAATAGGAACTCTGTCAGTAGTATTATAGTTCCTTTTTCTCCAGTCTCTATCAAGGTTATTTATATTCTGTTTCACTCAATAACTACTACATACAAGAAGTTACTAGACAGCTAGTAATGTATTTTACATTTCCACATTTGAAGGGAAAAAACCTGTTCCTACACAAAAATCACCACAAAACTGTGTAGTAGAGGATGGGGGTTTTCACATTAGAAAACATTCCACATAAAAATCATTAGCTGCAGCAGCAGCTTCTCAAAAGTCAAACTTTGAGTTACTTTTTTATGATGCTACAACCCTTACTGTGAGGCAGATTTCAGTAGTGTAAAACATGAAAACATCCAGACAACTAATATTCCCAAGATTTTGGGTGTATTAAATTGCAAATGAAACTACTTCTTCACCCTTGCTCCTACAGAAGGAAGTGGAAGATACTTAATGGAATTCTTATTTTTATGGAAAAGCCACCAATAAATAAAAAAATACTAACTAATACTTACAAAACAATGACAATTAGATAGAAAGTAATGTAATTCTTTCTCTAGAATAATTGAAACCAGCTTTCATTTTCTTAAGGATCACAGAAAAATATATTTATAGACTGTAAATTCCACCTGTGGAAGAAGCCACCACAATACTCAGACTCTCTTAGTTCTCCTGTAACATTTAATTGCTTCATGAACAGTGTGTCACCCCTCTGCCCCAAAGGATTTAAACATGAATTTATATTGCAGGACTCAAGGTAAAATAGGATTTCTGTAACTGAATTAATTTAGCAGTGATTAACAGTTCATCTGATTAAACAAAAAACTTTTTTGCTTGCCAGGAAAAGGGGATGTGAAGGACATAAAAAACCCTTTTTGAGGAGTTCTATTAGACTTGCAAAATAGTAAGATATTTTCACACTAAGCAACAGAGGATTCTTGTATGGAAGCAATATGTTATTAACCACACCCATAAAAAGGGTTTTGCAAAGGAAAACAAAGACATACAGTGTATTTAAGGAAGTTTCTCTTACCCCTCACAGCCTGCTCTTCCCAGGTCTGGGATCTAACCTAACTACTTCCATATCTTTAATTTTCATGCTTCATGGAGGCACACTGCTATGTTTGGATGCAAGAAGTACCACATTCCTGGTATTCAATGGGAACCATATCATCAGTTTTTACTGAATTACTCTTTGGGTTTCTCTTCCTATTCATTCCAGCTTCTACTGTTTGCTTCCACACCACACACTACCTTTGTGTTTCAATTACTGCTTTGGTTCTACCAAAAGCTAAATCAACTATTTGCATGGTTGTTCTGCATCTAAATGACAGTTTAAAATATTGGTGTTTAGGGATTAAAAGAATAAAATCTTAGTTTTCACACCTTTTTCCCCAAAGCAGTTAATAATTTTAGCGAGATGGCAAAATGGACTATGTTGTTTTGCACAAGTATTCTCAGCATCTTCTATCAAACTGTACTTCAGTAATTCAGGACACACATTTTAAAGACACTTGGCAGCATTGTGCAATTATAATTCTTTCATGAAGAGTCTGTCAAGAATTAGGAGAACAATTATTTATCTCTTCAAAATTCAGTTTGTTTGAAACTGAATTTATTTACATCATTTTGGTTATGATAGGTTTGGGCTTTTTAGTCTTACAGTTTTGCAGACAAGAGTAATCTTTTTGTGGCAGTGTGGTAAATTGTATGTAATTGCTGTTGATTTTCGTGACAGATAAATTTACAGATATGATGTCTCACAGAAAAAAAATCATGGAATTCACAATTGGTTTCAAGAAATTATTAGTGTCCAAAGAGGAATAAACCATTTAGTCCTACTGTCAAACACTTTATCAGAAAGTTCTTTGTGGTTCATGTTTAAAGCAAGTTTCTCAAGTATTATTTCAAGCATCTGCATGTGGCATTTAAAATATTTTTAAAATAATCTGGGGAACCACAGAGCAAAATTTGAGAAACAGTAACACAAACCTCACAAACTTTTTGCCTGGACACCTTAAGATTTCCGCAAAAAGAAAAATACATTGCAAAGGAAAAACAAAAACAAGCAGCATTCTCTGTCTGTCCTGTTTCCAATCAAACCATGTCAATCACTAGATCAATCAAACAAACAGAAAGACAGAAATTATTGATTTGTGAGACTGCCTATAAGACAGAGGTTTCAAGTCTTAGTATGAACTCAAGAAAACTATGTTTCCATTTGAACAGCAGCAATTATCAAAGATTTTTATCCTGACATATTTGATCACATGAATAGAGTATTTGAGGTATAGAAGGTATGTGAATTTTTTGAGACATACTACTGAGTGGATTAAGGACAAAACTTGGAAAGCTAATATACCAGACTTAGCTACTTCCACTCTGTCTCTGTTGTTTCTTAATATTTTACTACAAGAAATCTTTCCAGGGTTATTTCATGGTCAGTCCTCCAAAGAAAATGATAAGGATGGAAGTACTTATTATATATATTGAAACAATGAGTAAAATTTAAACTAAAAATCCCAGAGTTACATTAAAAGACTTTGGCAAGCTTGGGATATTTATGGTTATAAGGAAAAGACATCTTCTATAGTTAAAACCTTGCATATGTACTTGCTAAATAATTGTTTCAAAAGAACCATTGAATATTTCCTAGTGCTCAAGAATCCCACTGAATTTCCAGTTTTATGATTACCCATCAAGATATTTTACTGTGACTGTAGTTTTATTAAGCACATAGACTAAAGCAGGGAATGTTAAAGATCAAAAAACCTGAATTTAATATTACCATTCTCTTGAATGTATTTAAAAATAATTTCATCTTATATTTGAGAACAGTTGAAAGTAGCTTGTGTGGAAATCAGAGAAATATAATCTATGATGAATTTCCCATATTCTGTATTCAGAATAATTTATGCCTTAAAACATGGGTTTATCACATGCTAAAACCTCCTAGGTTGATAGCAATTTCCATCATATTGAATGTATAATGATCTCTTTCATAATCTGGAAAAGAAACCCACAATAATTTCAACATTCATATGTCAAAGGTATAAAAAATGGAAAATGTATAAAGAAATACACTGTTCAGAAAAAACACAGCTGGTGGAATCAGGTGCTTGTGTCTATTGTATATAACTGTTGAGCCTAAATGTGCAAGCCTGAGTTTATTTCCACGACAAATACATAAAAAATTTCCATGGATCCACCTTTTAAGTACTTAGAAATTGCCATGAGGCAGGACCAATGATTAGTAGGATTAACTCTATATTGTCTAAAACCGAATGAATATCATAACATTAGACTTTATTAATTATGGAGTATGTCACCTCAGAAACAGTAACTCTTAAAATACCCATTTCATTAAAAAAAAAAAATCAGTAAATTTTTATGCACTATCTATATTAACAACAGTACTTTAGTGCATTATTAAAACACAATTATATGTTATTGTGCTTATGCTCAGAAACTCTCGTGTCTGTGACTGACTAATGTGCTGGCAGAAATCCTATGTTTAGTACATATCATTCCTTTGCGTGTGTCATATTGAGAAAGCTCTTCTCTCTGCCATGTACCCTCCATAGTTTTAAACAGAGTATTAATTTATAGAGATCCAACAAGGGAAATAACTGAAGGAACAACAGACTAAGGATCTAGTAATGATCTGTAGAAGTTATTATATCAGACTGCAGTAAGAGCAATTTAATATTATTCTTTTCCCCTGTAAGGGAGTGTAAACAATACACCTAACACATATCACATGTTCAAGTTAATTAGTGCCCTCGTGTTTGATGTAAATACAATATATTATCCTTACTCAAACTCATCATCATATTGCCAGCTTGCATTCTCAATGCTAACCTTGCTCTTTCCTGCCCTAGAGAAAATTGTAGCTAAACCCTTCCAATCACCAGAAGACTAAATACATAATTGTATATATTTAGTTGACATCGAGATTTTTCAATATTTCAGCTCATTCTATCCTAAATTAGATGATTCAGATGGGCAAGATGAGTCCTTTTCCAGGAATTCTCATTCTGTCTCTTATGAAACTATACAGAGTGCATTCAATAGTGGTTTAAAATACTACAAACTTTGGACCTTATAAAAATTGGATCATGGTAATTAACTTCTGGACGATGGAGATAAGCTATAAAAATTGCTGAAGAAATAGATCTAAGGAAAAAGGATTTCTAAAAAGATTTATAAATGACAATGGACATGCATGTCTCAGTGCTACGCTGCAGTGTGGTTTGCTAAAGCATTCTCCAGCTATAGAAACAGCACAGGTTTTACCCCTTTATATCACCATGATGAGGCATTTACTAGAAAACTGCCAGTTCCGCTGTTTGTACTTTTAAAAAAATATTTCACAATTGCAAAGGGTGTAGTAAAGTGGTAGAACAATGATTTGTGGGTTGAGAAAACCCACCTTATAGCAAAAAGCTTTAATGGCTTAATAAACTAAGCTTGTGAATATATTTAGCAAACGGAAGATTGAAATAGGATAATACACTGTAGTGTCTTTAAAGATGGAAAATCTTAGATGCTTAATGATATAACTCTTGTTGAGAGGTAATGGTTATGTATCAGAATCAGATACATCTATGAGGAAAAAAAGAAATGGATCTTTTTCAGAAGCTGGGATCATTACCCTGTGGAAGATCTTAATGAAGGAAACCTCTGGTTTTTTGTTTCTAAACTTCAGTTATACAGCTAAGTGGGACTATTCTGAAAGCATTTTTAGTCTCCTAGTATATTTAATAAAAAACCCTGTTTCTCAGAGTCTTTATTTCTGGTGAATTTTTTTTTTTTTTTTTGGTGATATTTTCCTTTCCCTCTGTGGTTTTTTCATACTTTTATTTGAATTACTAGCATCTTTTTTTTTTTTTTTACTCTCATTCATTTCTTTAGCATGCTTAATTGTTTGGTTCAGAGCACATATTTGATCAAACTCATTCTCTTTCTCACGGCAGCACTGAAAAACCTAATCTTGCTTTCTGGCCTGACCTTAATGCACATTGACAAATAATTTCTTTTCCTGATTGTCAGATCAAGGAAGACCACTATGACTTCCTTCTTACATTGTTTTCTTGGAAACTTGAAATATTTCACTACATTTACACACATTGCCCTGTATTCACATCTTCACATGATCAGGAAAAAATCTTATCAGACGATCCTATAATTTCATCAGGTGCCAGCAGAAAATCTGAACCAGTGAAGGAAAAGTCCCTATGAAAGGCTACATCTTTTTTGCTGTGCTACCTTAAGTGATGAGACCAATGTCCTTAAATCAGAGATGGTTATCACAATAGAATTTCATTCTCCACCCTCCCAACTCGTTATGGTTTCACCTTAAGACAGAATGCCTGCTGCTCTTTTTATCCCCAAACAAAATGTAGTTCTCAAAAGCTTCACTGCTATTTTCATAAGGCCTATTTTGCCTTCCTCAGGGTTCCCTGTTCCTCAATTCTTTTATTTTAATAATCTGCTTACTATCCCATTGTTTACCTGTGTACATTTACCCCAAAAAAGACTGCCCATACAAGTGGTTTTCACCGGAGTTCCCATCAAGTTTGCATTGTTTTTGATTTGCCCTTTCAATACAAGAGAAATAAGCAGCATTAAAAGAGGGTCAACAAGGTCATCATTTATCAAAACCAAATATTTATAATCTCAAACTATTCATGCACAACATTGCATTTATTACATTATTTAATAGACTGAGGTATATTTGAAATCCCATGGTGAACGTTACTGAAAATATCAGGCTAGATGATATATTACTGCCTTCTGGCTTTAGATACTATAAATGATGCACTGAATTGTGTTTAATGCCTATGAAGAATCAGCAATTTCAATAATTTTAAAAATTTACAGAGCCTTCTAGCAGTGCATATTAGATGTTGAATACAACAGTGATTTTGAAAATGGGTTTGAGAGATTTGGCATCTTTTCCTCGTAAAAAGGAGGAAAATTCTTCTCTAGTCAAGCTAAAATAAGACATACCTATGTCATGCTCAGAAAAAAAAAAATCTTGCACAGTGGAAAATAACAGTATCTCCTTGAGAAAGGTGAGGGGAAGATACAACATCTGTAGAGGTTATATTAACCACTAGTTAGTAGCAGTCAAGATTTCAGCTGCTGTGTCCAGGGGAAAAGAAACATTGCAATTGTCTTTTGAGCTCTCAAAAGCAAAATACTGTATTTTAGTGTAGATAGTAACCTACAGATATATATATATATATATATATATATATACATATTTAGAACAAACTATTTTATTTCATATTTGTGGTGTTATTGGTGGGTGTAATAACTGTTTTGGATGTAACATTTTTCTGGAGAGAAATTGTTCATAAAGAATATGTTTCTCAGAAGCCAACACTAACCAGTTTCTTAGGGCAAGTACTAGGATTTTCACTTGTTTTAATATTTCATCAGTGTTGTTAATCAGTGCATATTCTGAGATTTAGAGATTAAAGCAACTGTACTTTTTTTTTTTTTTAATGCTTAATGCAGGTATATCATATACTTTAACTGTTTGATTTAGGACTGATTTTTCCTTGCTAGTTAAAATGGGTTTGATCCATCCTGTTTTTAAAGAATAAGCTACTTGAGGAAAAATTGGAAACGGTCAAAGTGGAGAGTGAAGATTCAGTTCTAAACTCAAGGTCAGGGAATAAAGTGCAGGGCTAAATACAAATTTCACTTCAATAACAGCAGAAAAGGGAACAGACTTCTTTTATCTGTTTTGAATAATTTCTGGGCAACTTTTGTCAAAGAATATCCTTTTCCTCCAACTTACTTAACACTCCTAATCTCTTATTAAACAATTGCTAAGACTGGACTATCAGTTGGTATGAAATGATTTATTAATTTAGACAATTAACATGGTACAAGAACCTGCCCCTCTACAGTTTGAATCATCATAAGGACTAATCAGCCATTTTGACAGAGGAAAGAAAAGCAGCAGTGATCCTGAACTTGAAAATAATTTTAAAAATAATTGTGTGGCTTTCATTTTACATCTCTTCCAGGCAGTATTTTCCCTCTTTACCTTCCTCTAGATGGCTACTGCAGAGAAAAACAAAACCAGAGTAGAATAATAATGCTTCTCTGGAAGAGACACTGTATGAGTGAGACTGCCTGGTTTATCTCAAAGTTTGCTATCATCAGCAGGTTTACTACCAGCATACTCGATCAATAAAAATCATTTTTCTTCATCTTCTTTGAAAGATGTCTAACATTTGCTATTTTTTCCCATATGTCTTCATAACCTTACCATATGTGATGCTCCAGGTTTTTATTGTTCATCTTGATAACATACCTCTGGATGCTCCTTCCATACAGTCCCTCTTCTCTTACCTAGTCATTATGAAAAAAAGGATACCAGGAAACAGAAATGCACTTTTTCATATATTTTTGCAAATAAAGTATGGTATCTGACTGATTTTCATCAGATTTTCCTGCATGCCTGTAAAAAGATTTGTTGGTATTTTCAGCTTTTCACACTTCTTGCCATAAAAATATCTCTAACATTAATAATTGTTTTTCACCTTTTCAAATGTTGTTTTCCATCATATGGAACATCATCTGGTGGCACAAGATTGTACATAAATTTCAGAACAAATTTCTGCTCTGAGGAAAGCTAGACTAATGGCAACAGTATCCCATCTCAACAGCTTTATCACTTTCTGTTGACTGACTCAAAAGAGTAGATGCTGAATTTATAGCATTTATTTTAAGAAGAAAATGAAATTCAATAAAATTTAAAATCAAAGTATACAACATTTCTTAGACTATGTTGGAAGGGAACATATTTCTACATAGAGTAATCAAAATTTTTCTCTTTTTTTCTTTCTAAAATTAATTTCATACATTTTTAGCTTTGAATTTCACTCATCTCACCTCTTTCCTGACCTAAGCTATTTTTATTTGCTGTTTTTATCTGTTTCAATTGTTTATGTATGTTTTTCTTCATTCCCTTAAGTATGTGTCTTCACATGCTTTTACTTTTAATGTTTAGTCTTTGCCCAAATTAGGGTCTTCCCTTTGACATCGTTCTTCGCTATCTTTATCTGTGCTCCTTCTTCCTTAATGCCACTTGTATATCCCTTCTTTCACTTTTTTCTAAGAATTAAGTGAATTTCACATGCTGATCCTCACAAAATAATTTGCCTGGTGTCACTTCACTATTTTGCAAGTTGGGCACTGGAACAGTCTTCTCAAGGTAGTGGTCACAACACCAACCCTGACAGAGTTCAAGAAATGTTTGGATGATACTCTCAGGCACTTGGTGTGACTCCTGGGGATGGTCCTGTGCAGGACTAAGAGCTGGACTTGATGACCCTTGTCGGTCTCTTCCAACTCAGCATATTCTGTGATGTTGTTATTCCATGAAATATTGCTCTTATTTCTGCTTTCAAATAATGGTTACCCATTCATTTCCCACCCTGTATTAGGCATACAAAAAATCCAAATCTGAAAATACTCTCTCTTTTCACTTCCTAGAACCTAATAGATGATTAGAAGTATTGACACGTTCTTTATGAATTAGTCAAGAACTTTTTGTGAATCATGACTTCAGTGTAGAAAATGGGAAGAAAATCCACCCAGCTTATGACTACCCTAATGTTTTCGTTAATTGAAAATTCTGACATTCACCTGCACATCTCTGTTTTAAGGGTTTTTTAATTTCTTACTTAAGACTTTTATCCAGCACAGAATATCATTAAAATAATAAAATTTAACATTTGTATCACTACTATTGTGACAGCTAAAATGGATTGGGGTTTTTTTATGTCAAAGAATAATTTCTGGTGAATTTCTGAAAAAAAAAAAACACATCATTGTTGAATGAAAATAAACTACCATGACTTTATAAATTCACATTCTTTTGCACTTTTATTCAGATGCATTGCTTGACATGTAATGAAAGCTTCACATCTGAGAAGTTTAATCCTCATCTCTCTAGAATATTTATTAAATAAAAAAGTGAGTAAAGCCCAGTGATGAGACTTGATGGGATCATCACAAAAACAGATTAAAAGTCACGCATGCATTCTTCTCTGAATAGGATACGTTTTGTTTTAAAACTTTTCCAGGTACCAACTGGCATTTTACCTATGTGTCCATTTGAAACTGGATGCTGGTGAATCAAAATATTGGTTTTGGATCACATAGCTCATCCACTGTGAGTAAGTATTTATATGCTGTCATTTAGTTTGTGAAGTATGACATAATTCCACATGCCATGCACGAAGAATAATAACGCTTAGACGAAATAGGTTTGTCTTGCTCATTTGATAGATTTTTTAAAAGTTTATGCCAGTTACACTAAATATCTTATGAGGTCTCCTTCTGTAGACTCGTCTACAGCATTTCAAATTTCTCTAACTCAAATTCCTTACTTCTGAATGAAAAATATGAGCAACGGAGGCCTCAAATTTGCTACAATATTTATCTGTGCAGAGTCTGGACTGCTTCATAAGACTTTTAAGGAATGCTTAGCATAGCATGAATTAGTCTCTTCTGTGCAAGCCAGTTCTGTAGGGAAACTTCTGAGTCTGTAGCTTTTGTCTCTCCATACCAACAAATGACACCTGTCTTCGACCAAGGTATAATGCATTGTAGATCCTGACTTTTCCCAGTGTTCCTCATCTGCAAATCGTATATGATTGCCCCTTCCTTTCTATCTGCTATGAGAATATGTCACATTTGTTTTGGTAGTCAAAAGTAGTTGTGTGGAAACCCAGGGAAAGGTAGGGGGAAGACATATAAAAAGGAGGGGTGGGTATGAAGGTGAAGCACATTTTTGGGCCTGTGTAATGCCCAAAGAAAATAAACAAAAGCTGTTTAATCAAAGCAACTAGCTATACTTAGCTGGCTGAAGCCAAAGAGTACTAGAGTAGAAATCTTGACAGCATAAATATCCTAAGCTTATGCCAATTCTTCCTAAAGACACAAAATAATGAGGAAGGAAATTGTTGAGAGGTTGATGACTCAGTCAAAATTTTTAGAATAAATTCAAAATTTCTTTATTTATTAAAGAACTTCCTTCACTACATGAAATCCTCCAAGTCAAGCTCTGTGTTGAATTATATACAGTACTATAAATGCAGTACAATAATTGCTAAAGAAAACATTCACATCATAATAAAGTGAAAAACTATGGCCAAACTGACAAATTCAGAATAAAACTTAAACCATTTAAAATTAAAATAAAAAAAAAAAAAAAAGAAAAGGCAAGAGTAAAACAACGAAGAAATTACAAAATGCTCTAAAATTCTATGCATAGAAAGTGTAATTTAAATAAAAGCTGCTTTAAAACTCAAAGTACTTATGTAAAGTAATTTCCCTTGAACAGGAATATCCATGTGCATTATTAATTTCACCATTCCAGATAAGCTATTTGCTTAAAAGCAAAAACTTACTCAGTTTAAAGTTTACTGTGAGAATTTGAAATATAAACAGATACTCCATAACTCTCCACTTTAGTAAACAACAACATATAAATTGCAGAATTCTGCAGTTTTAACACTATTCTAAAGTCTATGTGAGTCTCTAAGGTAAAACTCTTGCTTTATTGTTTCAATATACCTAACTTTAAACACCTATGTTCAAATTTTTTTTTTCCATGAGACCATATTCATCCAACACCAAATCATTCAACCCAAACGAGCAACCTATGCTGGTGTTCAGTCATCTTCCCAGTGAAAAAGAGCTTCATGATGTTCAGTGGGAAACTCCTGCATTTCAGTTTATCCCTATTGCCTGTAGTCCTCTCATTGGGCAGTACTGAAACAAAGCTTGTCTCACTCTTCTTTGCACCCTCCCTTTGGGGGTTTGCCTCCTGAGCCTTCTATTCTCCAGTCTGAACAGTCCCAGCTCTCTCAGCTTTTCCTCATTGGAGTGGTGCTGCAGTCCATCATCTTAGCAGCCCTTTCTTTGCTGGACTCACTCCAGTGTGTACGTCTTCTGTACTGAGGAGCTCAGAACTGAACAGAATTCCTCAAGTGTGGTCTTACCATGGCTGAGAGGAATAATACCCTGCACTGAACTGCTAGAAGTGCTCCTAATGCAACCCTGGATAACACTAGCCTTCTCTATGGCTAGGGCACATTGCTGGCTCACTTCATCCTGGTGGCCACTAGTGTGATCTATTGGTACTTGACTGCAAAGCTGCTTCACAGTTGGATGGGGCCCAAACATTTACTAGAGTCTGGGGTTGTACCTCCTTATGTGCAGGACTTTGCATTTCTCCTTGTTGAATCTCAGAAAATTCAAAACTTCTCCATCTTGAGTTGCCTCTGACATAGCAGCCTCTCCTCCCAGTTCGATGTCGTCAGAGGGCACCCTCTGCCTCATCATCAAGAGTATTCTTCAAGATGTTGAACAGGACTGAAGCGAGTATTGACCTCTCAGGTAAACTGCTAGTGACTGGCCTCCAAATAGACTTTGGGCCACTGATCACCACCATCTGAGCCCAGCTATCGACTCAGTTTTTAATCCACCTCATAGTCTGCTCATCCAGCACATTTGCCAACAGCTTCTCTAGGAGGATCTTAACAAGAGACAGTGCCTTATTGAAGTTCAGGTAGACAATATCTGCTGTTCTCACTTTGTCTACCAGGTCAGTCATTTCTTCATAGAAGTTTATCAAGTTGGTCAAGAATGGCTTTCCCTTGGTGAAGGCATGCGGAGAAACCATAGGCTTCACCAAGGGGAAACCATGCTGATGACTCCTGATGACTTTCTTGTCCTTCATGTGCCTAGAAATAGTTTCCAGGATTGGGTGCTCTATCACTTTCCTGGGGACCAAGGTGAGGTTAAGCTGCCTGTAGTACCCTGACTCCTCCTTCCTGCCATTTTTGAAGACAAGAGTGATGCTTTCTCTACTCCTGTGCTTGGGCACTTCTCCCAGTCACCATGATCTTTCAATCATTGTTGAGAGTGGCCTTTCAGTATAAGCAGCTAATTCCCTCAGTACTCATGAGTGCATCTCATCAGGGCCCATGGACTTACTAATGCACAACCAATTTGCTTAAGTGTTCCTTGACCTGATATTCTTACACCAAGGCTATGTCTACCTTGCTCCAGTCTGTCTCCCTTTCCTTCCTCTGGGATGCCTGCAGACTGGTCTTTCTTACAAAGACTGAGGAAAAGAAAGCATTGAGTAGTTCAGCCTTTTCTATATCCCATGTCATCAAGTGTCCTGCCTCTTCTAGTAGTGTGCCCAGATTTTCCCTGACTTTCCTTTTCCACCCGTGTACTTACAGAACCTCTTCTTGTTGCCTTCACTTCTCTCATCAGTCAATCCAAGTTGGGTTTTGTTCTGTGTAGTTGTGCCTCTGTATGCTTAAACAATGTTTCTGTATTGCCTCCAGATTACACACCCTCTGTTTGATTCCTTACTGAGCCTGAGTTTTTCCAGGAGTGCGTTAATCATCCATGCAGGCTTCTTGGCCATTTTCTCTGAGTTTCATTGGAATGGAGCTTTCTTGATCTTGATAGAGAATATTAACTAGGTTTCTATGTATGACCTTATCCAACTCTATTCCTTCAAGCAGCTCTTTGAAGAGGACGAAGTCTGCTCTCTTGTGGTCCGGGGCTGTGAGATTTCTTTTCACTCTCCTTTCTGCCCTCAGGATCCTGAACTTCACCACGACATGGCCAAAGCATCCCAGGCTGTCTTTTGCATCCATATCCCTCATTTCCTTATTGGGAAGTATGAGATATAGCACTTCTCCTAACCCTGATATCTCTTGGATTAGGAAATTGTCATTGATGCACATAAGGAATCTTCTGGATGGCTTATGCCATGATGTGCTGTCCTTTCATCATGTACTGGGATGATTGAAGTTCCCCATGAGAACCAAACTTCTACCTGTCTATTGTAGGTCTCATCTCCTTGGTTTTTTTCTGGTCAGGTGGCCTACAGAACACACACTGTAATGTCACCCATGTTGGTCTGCTCTGCAATTCTTACCAAGGGATCTCAGCTGTCTCTGGCTTATCAGTTCTCAGCGCATGATATTTCATAAACTTGTGGAATTTATCCAAAAGCAGAGAATTTGATAAATGTGAACAGAACTCACCAGGTTTAATAAATCTTTCACCCAGATTTAGATTGATTTTTCATTTGTTTGGGTTTTTTTTTTTGTTTGAAAACTCTGGTCCATGCACTTTCTAGTGAACACTGAGTGATACATGGTTGTGTTTTTACAGTCTAATTGAGAGCTATTGATTCCCTTCATTTCAGCGAATAATCTGGTCCATCTTTAGAAAACAGATAAACAAAAGAAAACAAAACCAAGAACAACAACAACAAAAAACCCACAAAACAACCTGAAAAACTTACATTTTAAGTTTGAATATTAAAACATTATTTACTATATCTTTGATTTTTTTTTTTTGAGGGGGAAGAGATAAGCCTCAGTCATAGAATATGTAATTCAATTTTAAGTCAGAAGAAAAGATAATACAAACACCTGTAGACTGACATTTTTAGTTAGCTGCTTTGAGATTCAGGCTTAAAATTTGTCTCTTACTTCTATCCCAATTCACAACTATTTTGGGTTCTATGTCAGTTAAAAAAGGAGTGCAGTGAATAACCCAAGAGAAGGAAAAACCCCAAGTATTCTTGTGTTCTGTTATTTGCTAGAGCAGGCAATAAATTCTGGGAAATAAATCTACCCTAACTTAAAGAAAATTAGATGAGAAAAAAAGCATTAGTGCCTTGGTCAGGTATAAAGATTTTGCTAGGGGATGATGAAAGGTGAAGTGATTTGCAGGTACAAGGAAATTAAACCATTTTTGTGATTTCTCCAAAGAAGCTACAATTTTCAATCCTGGGAGCAACAAATAAAAAAAAATATGCTTTATTTATGGTGTAAATATAGTGGTCTGATAAAAAAAAAAATAGCAGATTGACTTAGAAATATTAATTTTGTGTTTTCCTCTTTCTATGTGCAAGCACAATGCCTATAAACAATTCATTTTTAAAAAAAGAAAGTTTATATTTAGATTTTCTTGATTTTGGCTGGGGTAGAACTAATTTTCTTCCAAGTAGCTGGTACATTGCCAAGTTTTGGACTTAGAATGAGATTAGTGTTGATAACACACTAATGTTTCAGCTGTTGCTGAGCAGTGCTTACTTTAAGCTGAGGACTTTTCTGCTTCTATTGCTGTCCTGACAGTGAGCAAGCAAGGGGAGCACAAGAAGCTGTGAGGGAACACGACTAGGACAGCACATCTGAACTGTTCTCTAAGTTATACCATGCCACAGGGTGTCGTGCTCAGTATGTAGACTACAGGAAAAGCTGTCTCAGGGGCTGCTTTTCAGGAGAAGGCTGGGCATAGCTTGGTTGCTAGTGAACAATTGTTTTTCATTTGCACTACTTGTTTTTCTTGGGGTTTATTTCTCTCCCCCTTTCTGTTATTTTCCTTTTCATCGCAATTTTTAATATTTTTATTTCAGTTCAGTTGTTAAACTGTACTCATCTCAATCCACAATTTTCTCACTTTTACTCTTCTGATTTTCTCCCTGTTGCCTAAAAACCACAGAGAAAAGGACTCCAAGCCAATTTAGCATATGAAATAAGATAAAGAGAGCTAGTCTTTTGATGAATCCTTAATCCTAGAGGAGTATATACCACACACACCCCAGACAGGGGTTCTATGATTTTATAATAAGGTCCATCCAATCCCAATCTGTCCACCCCCTGGTTCTGTCCCGCTCTGCCCTCCGAAATGACCCTTTGGGAACTGAGTCTGGAGGCGTTTGGTACCCCATCTTCCTCATCTTCATCTTCTTCACAGGTCATAGAGTCTTTGATGTTCCTCCAAAGTTTTGAGCTTGAAGGTTGCTGTGTCTGTATGATAACTTCTGATCCAGACCTTAGGGTGTTTTTCTACAATTCCACCTTGAAAAGGAGACTAAACACGCTAATTTTGGAGGGATTGATATGGAAGGGGGTAGTAGGGCTGGGTATGTGTAAACATTATGCTACAGGGTAAGGAATATAATACAACTACATTAAAATCTATATTCACTACACATCCACTTCTAAAATCTACAAAAATTAAAGAAAAAAAAAGCTCTGAGGCATCATCCCCCATCTCATGGGGGAGAATGAGCCATGAGCTGTGTGGGGTTTAGTGTCATCTGGAGTTAAACAACAATAGGTATTTTAGAAAAATTCTCATTTAGCCTTGTGGGACTTGCAATAGAAATACGATGCTAAGTTTAAGCAGGTATAACCTAGCAAAAAACTTTGAAAAATTCTGTCCTGATTCTTAGTCTGAGAAGGCTTTATCTTGACCCGTTGCCATAAAACTTCATTAAAAACTCAACAGGTTTTGAATCAAGCAATTCATAGATAGAGTGATATATATGAAAGGTATCCAGTCTCTTGAGAATAAGTGAAAGTAAAATGTCTTTATAACAAGAACATTAACATCTTTGTGGTATCTTACCATGCAGGATATGAAACTCCAAAAGATCAAAGAGAAAAGGGGAAAAAAAAAGATACAATCTCTGTAGTAAAATAAGTGAAGGACCTATTTCATAGATTCAAATGTTTTATTAGCTTATGAGGTACATGACTGTTACATATTTTGGCTAGGCATAAATTTCCTGTTATAATAAGATGCTGGCAATCAATACTCTGAAGAACTAAAATCTTGAAAGAGCCATAAGAACTCCATAAAAAAGAAAAGAATTCTAGATAATTAGCAAAGATGATGAGTGTCAGCTTAAATAAAAGGAACAAATAAAAGAAGTTAAAAAAATACTAGTCTCAAATATTTTTAATAATAAGATTAAACAACTTCTGATAGAAAAGTTATTTTTTGGATTTATTGTTTCACGTATAAGTGAAATATATTAACTTATAAGGCACATTATACAGGAATCTTGGTATTGTGGGCATTACCAGGGAGAATACCAACATAAGCAATGCTATTTTCTTAAATAATGTTTCCCATTAACTCCTTACATTTTAGAAAATGAATGTTCCTAAACTACATCTTCCTCAATAGGAAACCCTTCTTTAGAGCAGCTGCTGACGTAATTGAAGGATAAAGACTATATTTTCCATGTCCATTTAAGGAAGTTTGTGTTTGGTTTGGATTTTTTTTAGTGATCTGAACTGAAAAGAATACCATAATACTTTCTTAAGTGGCATTCATTAAAAATACCTTCAAATTGGAAGAACCTTACTAATACAAAATCAGACCTGTGCTGGAATCTTCAAATTTTTTTGTGAGAATGTAAATATTCACTCACTGATAAAAGAATATTTCAAAATGAAATGAAAAAAATGTAGGATCAGTGTAAAGGATCATTAAAAATTAAATTATCAAATGAGTTTTGTTTTGTATATAACTAGATGTTACATAGCAGTGATTAGTAAGAGGCATCTGTAGAGGGGTAGATTGAACAAAATCTACCCAGTAACTGCCACTAGGTGAAACTCAGCAGTAATATTGAGACTGTTTCTGTTAAACTTTCAAAGTTATTTAGATAGTAAGATGCTTGAAAGAATCCATCTCCTCACCTAAGATAGGGTTATCCATACTTAGAGTCATAAGTCAACTCCAGAGACTAGTTGCTTAGAGAAAAAAACCCTCATATGAATGCAACATAAAATTGTTTAGAAATGAACCTGACAAAAACCAGGGTATTTAGAAAGACTAGAAAGGCCGACACATCCTGCTATAACAGGGACAAGAGATCAGTCAGCACAGTAAGATGATTTATCCATATATATATACCCCAACTCGGCACAAATTGCCTGTTGTTAGCCGTTTATTCAAGAGGAAAACACTTCTTGTGATAAAAGCATGATGTGCTAGCTAGCCAGCAGTCAGCACCACTCATAGTGTGGGAGTCACTTTCAGGACTCTGATTTCATAAGATATCTGGATAATGGTTTCACAGGTGAATGAGATACCAAGATTTTTTTTGGAAGATATCAGATTAATGCATGTTTTTTAAAAAATCCAAATAAAATAAACTAGAGATATTGAATCATTTTTCAGGTGGATTAAACCGTGTTAGGCTGTGATATGTGTGGTTGGTTTGACCCTGGCTAGATGCCAGGATACCCATCAAGCCACTCTCTCACTCTCCCTCTGCAAAGTAGCAGAGGAGAGGAGAGGGAAAAAAACCAGCAAGGAATTCACGAGGATAGATAAGGGCAAAGCAGACTTAACGTAGGGAATAAAACTTAAATTTATTGCTAACAAGATAAAACTAAGAGAGCGAAAAATAAAACAGTCTTAAACAAACACCTTCCCCCCTCCCCATCCCTGCAATCAGGACTTCTAAGACAGCCAATCTGCTGTCCTGGGGGTTTCTCCTCTGTCGGATGCAGGGGGGTCTTTGCACCCTGATGGTCCCCTATGGGCTGCGGGGGGGCAAACCTGCTCTACCATAGTCTTCACCACAGCTACAAGAGGTCATGGCTCTGAGTACTTCCCCTGCTTCTTGTGGGAAACAGTCTTTGATGGATCTCTCCCTGTGAATCCATCCACCCCTTGGGCAACAGTTCTCTTCAATCTGTTTCCCTATGGGTTGTTCTGGACAAGTCCTACCCAGGAAAACTTGTTTCAGCATGGATTTTCTTCTCCATGGGCCACAGGTCTCCTGCAAGACTTTGCTCTATTCTTCCACCAGTTTTAGACTGGTGCTCTTCCATGAGCTGCAGTGGCGGGGGGAAATTTCCGAACCCCAACTGTCTTCCACCAGTGGCAGGGGCCTCAGCTTTCAGTCTTTCCCTTGCTGGAGGGGGAGAGGGAGGCCCCCCAGGCCTCTCCTTCCCACTCCTGCTCCTCTGACCTTGGAGTCTTCTTGTTACCTATGTTCTTCTCCGCTCTTCTCTGGACTGGAATTTCCTCTGCGCAAGAAACCTTCTCTTCCTCTATTCTTAAATATGTTACCACAAGAGAGCATTTTTATTAGTCCAGCCTTGGCCAGCAACAGGAAGTTCACCTGGAGTTGGCTATTATTGGCTAGTCATAGGACAGTAAAAGTGCCTAGTAGCTTCTGACAGAAACCACTCTATAGCCCACTTCCAGCTATAAAACCCATGACAACAGGTGACTTCACATTTCCCACTTCTGGAGGTTAAAAAGTCAGGCCCTGAGAACTACTTCAGATACCTAAATCAAGATAGCCCTGGTGTATAAAATGGGCGTCAGTCTTCTGCACATGCCTAGTACAGACTTACAGCTGTTTCTATTCATTGCTAAGACAGAAATTCCATCTAAATCCATGGTCAGCTTAGTTATCTAAAATCACTTAATAAATTCAGATAATTTAGAGTTCAGGTCAAACCATGCATGAAAAACAAACACAGATATTTTATAATAACAAACACAGATATTTTATAATAACAAAGTTCTTATTTTACATGATTTTTAGGTTCACTGGAACATGAATCTGAATCACTTCCAGTGGAAGAAAAGTCCTCTAATATGCAAAATCACTCTCCAACTCTTTGTGTGTGCCACTTCACAGAAATACAGGCATAATACTAGTGCAAAAAGAAAACATGCTGGAATAGGAGGTAGAAGAGCAAATAAGTCCCCACTCAACCACTCATGAATTCACTCACTCACTCACTCACTCACTCACTCACTCACTCACTCACTCACTCATTCACCCACCCACCCACCCACTCACTCTCCCTCAGCCGCTTTGGGGAGAGTACCTGAAAGGCAAACATGAGAGAACTTGTGGGTCAAGATACTGTTTAAAAAATTAAAGCGAAAAAAGAAAAAAACCCTCAGATGACACAAAAGCAATCACTTACCACCATCACCAGACTGATGCTGACCAGTCCCCAAACTGGCTATTTTGCAAAAACCTTCCACTCCAGTTTCATTGCTGAGCAAGACCTTATATATTACAGACTATTTCTGTGGTAAACTTGGGTCAGCTGTCTCTGTTTTGTCATCTTCCAGGCTCATCACATCCAGCCTGCTCACTAGTGGGGCCACAGTGAGAAATAGAGTTGAATTGCCCAAGTACTGTTCAGCAGTAGCTAAAACACTGGTGTGTTACCAGTGTTGTTCTGCTCACAGATCCAAAACACAGCACCCTACAGGCTGCTATGAAGAAAATTATCTACATCCCAATGAGATCCAGTACACTTGTTCTCAATGAATAACCTTCCGTGAGGCCTTCGTAGAGCTCACCCTTCCAGTGCCATTCTTCAACTCGTGTAACACACAGGCTGAGAATATACGTGATGAAATCCCCAGTGCTACAAAGATGCTCCTCTGGACAGGTTCTTGACTCAGGAAATGTTCTAACAAACTTGTGAAAGAAGAGAGCATTTCTTAGTGTTAGAGCTTTCATGAATAAAATAAGATTAAAAAAAGGTGCTTCTGAAATATAAAGCATTTTTATAGAAGAGATTTTTATGACAGGCCTGAAATTAATGACGTTCATACCATTCATCCCATGCAGTGCTGTGGCTCATTCTGATGGCACTCTCTATTCGTTACTTGATAAACAATATATCTGGCAAGGCAAGAAAGCCCAATTCTAAAGTCTCATCTTCACTTATGAATGTTGATTAAGGGCTTCCTAATGTTTTCTCCAGGTGAAGAACAACAGTAGAATTCTACATTGTATTTCTAACAGTGCACCTATTTTGCAGGCGACAAGCATAGAGTATCTCAGTGGAGACTCAACGGGTTGCTGCTCACTTCAAAATAAATTTTCACAAATATTGAAGTTGCAAAGTGAAAAGTTGAGCTGGTTTCTTTGTTTGATTGCTTGGTTTGGTTTGGTTTGTTGGGGTTTATTTTGTCTAAGCTAGAAATTACCCTTCACAAGGAAAAGATACTGATTTGCTTACTGCAAGCCAGCATTTTCTAAAAGGAACAATTTCAAAAAATGTCTTTGATCCTCTTTGCACATGAAGGGAAATATGCATACATAATATAAACCTTTCTGGTTTACCCTACTTAACAAACAGGGATAGACATCTTTTACTGTGCTATGCCAAAGTCTTGATTCAATGAGAAAAACACCTTTATTACTGGATTTAAAAAGACACATAGCTAGAGAAAGCTTGCATAATTTTTCTAAAAACTGACCTTTTGTTTTTTTCCTAAAGATGAACGTTTTCAGTTCAGAGTATGCAGTAAACCTTCTGGTTTTTATCTTTACTTAGAAAATATTTTTGTGTATAGCGTTTTGCAGTAGTATCATAATGTCATAATGACTATATGATAAAATTTAAATGTGTATGAAGGGTTTTTCACCCACTGTTTGGCTGGGCACTGGAACAGGCTACCCAGGAAAGTGGTCGCAGCACCAAGACTGACACAGTTCAGGACACATTCAGACAAGACTCTGAGGCACATGGTGTGACTCTTGGGGTTGTCCAGTGCAAAAAAAAAAAAAAAAAAAAAAAGATTTTATTAGCCTTCTACCAAAAAAAAAAGTGATCATATCATTGGTTTTATGTTGCAAAATAACGCAAAGTTTAACAAAATAGATTTACTTTTACTGTAAGTTTACAACTTCCAAGAAGAATTAGTTCTTCTGGCCTCAATACTAAAAGAAGACAGATGTCTGTTTTCTAGAGAATCAATGCAGCAGCAGGACATTTCTTCAGGATAGAAAAAAATTATGAAAACTCCACATATTTTTCTGGTAGAAAATTGGATAAAATTGAAATAAATGAGGATATTCCACATTTTTGTCAGCATTAATATTTGTTTAGTAATAAAGTTTTTGACATTTACTGGTTGTATCTCAGAATTATTCAGTGTTGTGAAACCTACTACTAGGTATTGTGCATCATAGTGTATTTTTCCAGCTTCTTTCAGAGCATAACCTGATCAAAAATCCCCAAGTTTCATTTATCTTGCTGGGCCACAGAACTAGTGACTTCCTAAAGACCTCACACACTTTATCACATGTTTGTCTAATCTATACTGTGTTCAAAGGCAGGGAAAGAGATCAAGTAATTTCTTTGTTTTGTTTCTCCAGTGAACAATAATTTCGGAAAAGTGTTTGTAGAGGAAAATTCTGCTTTCTTACTCTCATCTCACATACAGGATTTGCAACAAAACACATCCCACGAGACATAATTGCTAAGGAAGCGACAGGGCTGTCAAGCAAAACCATTTTGACTTGGCTTTTCAGAGGAAAAGAGCACCTATAATCACCTTTGGACTAACATCATACTGTGCTATCACTCACTAATACCTTGAGATGGTATGTGCAAGAATACAACATTATTTTAGATAATTCTCTGCAGCAGTGTCACTTGGCCCAAGAGGCAAACAGCCACAGTAAAAAAGGTTGGTCAAAATTCACTTATTCTAAAGCTATCACTCCTTGTTCTAAATGAATAATTAATCTAAATACATATATGGATATTTTCTCATGAGAATAGGAAGAATTTTTCTGTTTCACTTTCTTCTAACTTTAACAAGCATTTTAGACTTACAAGAATTTTAGTATCTGCCCATTCATTTAAGCAACAAGCTTGTAAAAGTAGGTACTTGAAGTAATTCTAATGAGTCTGTTTGTGGTTTTAAAAACTTAAAGACATATATGTGCGTGCATGTGTTGAGAGAAATTCCCAAAATTTGTAATTTGTAATGTGTAAATATTTTGTGTTATCCATTAAAAATTTTCTGTAAATCTTTTGAACAATTTTTAAAAGGAAAAAGCTACATAATGTAAAGAATAGTTATCTACTCTCAAGCTATTAGGTATGCTTCCATAGGAAGGCATATAGTCTCATTAGCATTCATAACCACAATGCTATAAGATGGACAAAAAGTTTTGCCTAATGACATCTTATACCTGGAAGATTTAGGATATAAAGCCCTTTTACCCTTACTGAATATAGCTGAAGCTAGTCCTCTTAGTTGCCTAGATTTACAAAATAATTTGTTTATATAATATTATACATATATATTATTTGTTTATATACTATTCCACAATGGAGAACATTTTAATTTAACAAGGATATACTATATCTCCTCTATTTTAAGTATGTTAGTTCTTAATTTCATTTAGTGAATACAAGAGTATCAGTTTTCTCATGCATTTGACAGATATTTGTGCCTCTTTTGAGATTCAAAGTTTTCCATGTGTGACTCAGTATTGTTGTACCAGGACATTCTCTCATACAGATATGCAGTTATTTTTATTATTTGTTTTGGTCTTTTTATTAGGCCTTTATCTTATTATCTGTTTAGACTTCTTTTAGACTATTGATAGAATTTCAAGTGATTTAATTTAATCATTCCTAAATTGTCTGTCCATTGTTAAATTAATCATCACTGAAGACAGATAAGTCATCCTCTAGGGATGTCAAAGATAGGTATTTAAATAAACAGAATAAACTCCTTTCTGATGGTGATTTCCGGTTGTTTCACCATTTTGGAAAGAACACAAATAAGTCTTGGACCAGACACTCAGATATTAGATGACTAAAACAGGACATCTCTCCTCTCTAATCTGTGACTAGAAAACAGTAACATACTGGTAGTAATATTTTGATTAGGATGTATCAAAGATTTATATGAGGACGTTTATCTTTGTTATACTCTCTTCCCCTCTTAATGTCACAATATCATCATAATCTCTCTCAGAGGGCTGAAATGAAAGCATCAAATTTCCTTTTTAGTGGTTGTCTGAATTAATTTTCACCCATTTTTAGTCCAGAGTCTCAGTTTAAGCAAAAAGAAGGAAAGTATAAAGAATAGTGTAGTCGATGGCAAAGGCTCATGTTGTCAAGGTCATGATAGGACAGAATCAGAATGGGCATCTTGCATAACCACCTGGAAGTTAGCACCAAAGGCTAGAACTTTGGGTGCCCCTAAAAAGGACTATAGAAATATACTTGGAAGGAAAACTGAGTAAAACAAACACATTAAGAATTATTAGAATGATATTTACCTTCTCTAAGTTTACTGTGTGTACTGCTGAGAATGATTATGGACATAATAGGTAGTTTATTTGCCCACTTCCACATTCTGAAGGAATGTGATCCTTGATCTTCAATGGAAGAGTCCAAAGAATTCCAAACAATTTCTGAGTTTATTTGTGCAATATTTTATAGACTCAATCCACTCAAAATATTGATTTCCTTTTGCTGCACAACCATCTTCCAACATGAATGATCCAGACTTACTATTGCCCTGCACCTACAGAAACTTCTAATTCCAGGGAGCTCTTGATTTGTACAAGACTGCTACACAAAGTTTTATTCTAGGTCTGCCATACTTTTCAGAGTTAACTTGGAGCTTAAATTCAGAGGAAGAGGACCTCTTTTGTTCAACCTCTGAGGGAATATGAAGCTTCAGGCAGCACATCCAGTTCCAATCACATGTGAAAATTTGCATGATTACTTAATTTCTAATGGGCTTTTCAAAGTCAGCTATCAAGTAACAAGCATAAGGGAACTGTTTCAATTTGACACACATAATCAAAAATCTTTTCTAAACCTACACAAATAAATAAGATCTCTCAGACATCTTCTCTTAAATATCTCCCTTATAGAATCTTCAGTCCTACTTTATTTTTCCTAGTCTTCCTTCCAAAACACAGTCCTTTCTTTTCATGGCCCACAGAATTCTTTAGAGAAAGGATTTATACTATTTTACCCATTCATCTGACTCTGTTTGTTCTGAAGTTTCAAACAAGCTAAAATTCTCTCAGTTTTCTATTCAGAAAGTGGTTTGTGTTTTTGTCTATTCCTCATTAGTTTCAAAATTAAATTCATTTCATTCTGCCTTTCTCTAACACTTGCAATATTAATCACACACAAACCGCAGATTTTTTTATGCACAGAAATATGACATCAGCTTACTCCACTACTTGGATTTTCAGCTTTGATCTCATCGCTTACCTGGTTGGCACAATTAAACTCTTAGGTGATTTTTTTTTTTTTTTTTAAAGTAGCAAAATTGAATTACAGGACAAGAGCAACTGTTTATGTGTTCTGAAAATGTTTTAACTATTCATATTAATTTAACAAGACATTGTATTATTTTCCAAATCAGAACTCTATCTACCTAACATATTCCTATCTGTAAGCAAGTGCTAAGAACGTAACTACAAGCAAAGATTAAATCACAACTAGTGGAGTTAGCAAATGTCTTGGACAATTGCCAGATATTCACTTCAGAATCAGTTGCAAGCAGGAATCAGCTGCAAAGAGGGCACTCAAGAAGCACTGTGCAGTCACCATTTATCTGGTTTCTGTGAAGTTGGCCATATTAGATTAAGCAGCTGAGAACAGAGTCAGTAATTGTTTCATACTGGCTAAAGTGCAGTTACACAGGCCATGCTAACATACAGATGGCATGGGGAAACCAGGAGCTACGAGGCAGGAACACTGAATGGCACAACCACTCGCAGAAGTTAACAGAAGTCACCAGACATATTCACTTAGTAAACTTATAAAAATATAGTATATACTTTTAAAAGATGAGAACAATACTAAGGCCAGTATCATGCACTGCATTGTTTGCTGATTGTAAAAGCTATCTATTTATTACCAAGAGCAGGAGCACCATGACATAACATACTTCTATTATCTCTGATTTGATTAGAAGTGTTTTTCTATCAAGCAGAGTGCTCTTATAGTAAGTCCATGTACGCAAAACTAGAGTCTTATACTTTAGCAACAGAATGATGTTAGTCAGAAACATTACTGTAAACACCAGAGTTTCAAACTTAAAATCACTTGGAGCCCTGAAAGCCAGAGCTAAATAATGAAAGTTTGTATTTAGCATTTAAACTTTGAGCAAAAATCACACAGTGGATTCAGTTTATCCTTTCTAATATTTATTCTTCAGTTTGGCTAAATACCACTCTAATAAGAAATGCAAGTGTAAAGAAAGAATTCAGTTTCAAATTTTATTGGTTGCTTGACTTTGAAAATCTCCGTATGATCATAAACTCTAAAATTTCTACTTCAGTGAGCTAAAAGCCTTGGACGACTGAAATTTTTTAAGAAAGAATTTCAGCACATTGGAATACAAATGGCAAGGTTAATTAGTATCTTATAATTCACAGAATCACAAGACGGGTAAGGTTGGAAGGGAAATCTGGTGGTTCATCTGGTCCAACCTCTAGTTATTTTTAGTGTCTTAAACCCCCTGTAATTCAATTTCAAGGAATTCTGCTGTCAGTATATAGCCTATAATGCAGAGCCCTAAAATTTGCAATGGTGCCTGTAAGGATATATGGAAGGATAGTGCCTGCTCCTTAAAGAGTATGTAGACCTTTTCAATGCAAAAAAAATAAGAAAAGAGGGACTCAATAAACAAGAACACAGACACAAACCTTTCAGACCAGTGATAAGGAGGAATTAAATGGGAACAAACCTGGTGAACCACACTAATTGGTAAGGGTACGCGGAGTGTCTATGATTTAGAGTGTCTTTATATAATTTTACAAGCTCTTGGCTCTGCAGCAGAATCCTCATATCATTCAGGACAATCCTGTATTTCAGATGAAGAGAGCTGTTTCCTCTGCTTGCACCTTTTACTTGTTTAGTCTATTGTGCAGCCCTTACTGTGTTTATAACATCAAGAAATGTCTAAGTGCACAATCAATTATCAAAAGCTTGACTAATTGTAAAATAAAATCAGTCAATAAGACTGCTCAGCAATTTTCGGACAAATAGCAAAATATATTCTCATAAAGCTGCCATGGGTAAACGACAGTTTAAACATTTGGAGGGAATTTCAAGTAATTGAGTTTATCAATTAACAAATTGCTAGTATAATTCTGGCATTGAAATTAAAAATTAACAAGAATTTTTTGAAAACAACCCCAATTTCTGGGAAAGCTCTCCTTTTCCTGCATCGCTTCATTGCAGCAATGCGTGCTAAGGATTGAGTGTGGTGAAAACACTCTAACACCTCTTGAACTGTGCTAAGATCACTATAACAAATACAGCCACTCATAAATAAAGCTGGGTTTGAGTGCTTACTGATGGCTGAGAACTTTATTTTGGGACCTCAAAAAGTGGGGTTCTCTCAGAACTCCTGCTTCTGTCACACATCAGTTCTTATTCACTGCACTGAATTTCCAGGCAAGTTTAAGAGGAGATGCCCATGGGAGAGTGAAGCAGTCTTCATGCCCCTTAAAGGGGCATGAATGAATTGAGGAGGGTCAAGGTCTCAAGTACAATAAATGGAGAGATAATATGTAATGTACAGCACAGTAGAGGAACAAAAAGTAATTAAAGAACAAAAAGTAACTAAAAAAAAAAGAACACTAAGAAGGGACCAAAATGTCAAGTAAAATTATAAAGTAACTCAAAGTTTGCTTTCACTGATCCCAAAAGCAAAGAAGGAATTATAGGGCTATAAATGACTGGAGGCAGTAACGTTGAGAAGTGTTTCCTGACCAGAAAATAAAAGAGAAGAATGCTGTGATTGCCTATGAATTAGAAGGGCTGGCAAGACAATCTGTCTAGTCTTGAGATGAAAGCTGAGATACTGATTAAGATTGTTTTGCCTATGGGATATACAGACTAAACTGATAATATTTGACATCTCGTTTTGCTTATGTTCTGAATGTTTTATTAAAAAAAAAAAAAAAAAAAAAAAAAAAGACAAAGCCAAAAACCAAACAAACCCAAAATTTCTCTGGATTACTATATATCAAAAGTCTTTCTAATTACCTCAATTGCATTTAGTTTTGTTGCAAAGTTATGTAGCACTCTCACTAAAAATTCAGGTAAAAAAAGATGTGTTCCAACATTTTAACACCGAGAAAATCAGTTTGAATAACAAAGTGTTTAAGTAGAAAACATCAAATTCTGATTTCTCATCAGAGGATTCTGACTGCAAATGCTATAATTTCTGCATAATGAATTTTATTGTTATAGGAATGTATCTATTAGCAATGCCAGCTAAGTCAAGTTACAGATGGGAATGCCTAAGCTGATCTCATTAACAAAACGCAGAGCTATCTTGCCTTCAACAATTTCACAGTGTGATGTGTAAAGTATAAATAAATAAAACATGTTTATTTCTCCTATACTAGTGTTAATCTACATAAATCCATGCAAAATATTCATGAATACAAAACATGTTACAACATTTTAAAAGTGGTCATTAAAATAAATGCATGAAAATGCTGTAAATCATGGTTCCTCTATGAAAGAAAGATTCTATTGCATCCAAACTGAGCCATAAAATGGTGTTATCACTAAAAGTGATGTGTTTACCCGAAGTACACTTCTAAAATTTAGCACAGAGATAAAATGTATTTGCTGGGAAACCTGTATGAAATGCATTAACTCTAACATTTGCCTACCAGGTAGCAGCAAAGAAAATAGATTTATCTATGTTTGACTTCTTACACACATCAAGTTGAATTGATCAACTCAATATTTCTAAGTGAGTAGGACTTTTTATACTTTAAGCTTAGTATAAAATCATTTGCTTTATGGTAGTCTGATGTATATTTTCACTCAATTACATCATAACTATTTAATACCATGGAAAACCCAAGCAATAACTGATTACTGAGTAAAAACAGAGAAAAAAATAAAAGGCATGTAAGAATCCTCCAGCTACTCAATTGTGAGTAGATTATATAGAGACAGACAAATAATAGATAAAATGCAGATTCTTATTACTGATTTTTTAATCTGTATTACTGGCTAACCTTTTGCTTATTATTTCCATGCTTTATCTACATCAATGCTTTTACACAAAGGTACATCAGAGATATTGGTTTTGTGCAAGGTCACTTCTAAAGGAGACAAGCTGAGCACAGAATAGTCAAACAGTTCTGTGGGAGTTTTTAACATGTGTACACTTACTGACAAAAGCAACTATCATAATGCTAACAAATTAACATGGTGCATTAAGATTAGCAAGTGGAGCAGAACTAAATTATACACTTTCTTTCTCCTTTAAATATAATTTTCAAACAGCAAAAAACCCACAATCACCCCCCCCCAAAAAAAAAGAGAAAAAGAAAAAAAAAAGAAAAACCTCCAAACCCTCAAACTACAAACCCTCTCCCATAAAAAACCCCCACACCCAAACAAAAAAACCCCACACTCCTCCCCAAAAAACCCAACACCAAACAAACAAAAAGAAATACTAACTTCTCATACTTTTAAATTTCTTAAAAACACTTGAAAAACTTTTTATGTGTGCCAGTTATCAAAGCTATCCTGGCTAGCCCAGTACCAAATCCCTAGAGAGCATTCTGGGTTGTTGGAAAGGGAACAAACATCAAAATAATTATGGGACTGAAAGACAAAAATGGTTTTCTCATTTTGGAGTGATAGTCTAATCTCTGAGAGAATCAACAACTGTTCAAATTTGATATTCCAATTGTACAAGTGTTGAGCATCTTTCCAAACTGATTTTCTAGTATCAAAGACAACCTGCAGATGTACTCAGATATTTTCAGCACCAAAACACCATGGGAGAGAGATAATATATTGTCAGAGGATAGAATCCTTTTTTTACTGTTTTGGGTTTCCATCCAGCAACAAAATTTTGCATTTTTTTCCCTAGGCTACCAGAAGGGAAAATGATTTTTTTAGTCTTATAAAAAAAAAGAAGAACATATTTCAGATTTGTTTGTTTGTTTGTTTCCAGAGAAGTATAAATTTTGAATAGTACTCATTCATTCTTTATACAGGATAGGAAGATTCTAGTGATTAGATAGAACTAAGACAAAGACTCATGACATTGTACAGGCTTATGTAAACAAGAAAGCTTATACGGCAAAATACTCGAGTAAAACAGCCTCTCTAGGACTTGGGGAGAGCAGTTAATTCATCCTTTTCTTTAACCTGATGGATAATTTTCATATCTGAGAATTCCCATGTCATGAAAATAAAATAATATTAAGAATCCACTATCTAAAACTTCTAAAAAAAGCAGGGGAAAGATTTTGTGACCTTCCTTCCCCATGTAAGTCCTAAGACTAGGATATCTGTTGGTTTCTACTCATGTTAAATCTCACAGAAATGCACTTTAGTGATCCTGATTCTAAAAATGACTGGTTCTCAGCTTTCAATAAACACCAGCTGTGGAATAAGTAATCTAGTTAAATATACCCCTCCCAACTCAGTCATCCTATTGTTCACAGCCTTATTTACTTCATCTCTGTCTGTCATTAAATTGTAATCTTTTTGCAGCAATGAGAATATCTTTCTAGGTATTTATATAGTGGTAAAAGTATTAAGGCACTGTTTTCAAATCATTCTCCATGAAAAATCAGCCATTACCTGGAAGATCAAACTCAAAGTTCACGTGCAGCTTCAGTGCAAGAGTACACAGAGAATTTAGCATGTCATTTTTGTCTTACAGGTCTCATGTATAAGTCTTTCATTGTAAACAAAGTTAGATTCTCTATGACTGTGAATTACGAAGCACATTGATAGATAAAAAAACTTACTTTGCTTAAAGATACACATAGAGTTTTATTCTCTAGCAATGAGAAAAATGAGATGCTCCCATCAGCTAATGCTAAAGTTATAGTGATCACAGAATAATGATCATAGAATTACTTTCATTACTTTTTACCTATTTTCAGTAGAACTGTAACTGTTCTAATGATATCTCTGTTTCAGGATGTCAGATCATATTTAGAAACAAACTGAACACAGTGGAAGGAGACTTTAGTCATCTCAAATATTGTAGAGGTATCTAGTATCAAAATCTTTGCCAGCTTCTCCCATGTACACTCAGACTAAATAGCTCTGGGGAAATGCAAAGGAAGAAGGAAAAAGAGAACAACATTCAAGAAACTGATCTGTCACCGAAAGAGGACTAACAGTCAGTAGACAGCTATAACTGAGAGTCAAGCAAGTGCTCCCGTGTCTCATAAAGTCAATTTTTAGGGTAGACTATAGGTGACATCCTTTTCCTGCAGGGAGTTTGAAGCACGCAATTACTTTTTTTCAGTTAATTAAACACTTGTTTAACTCTATTTAAAGTACTGAATATGCATATGCACATAAACAAGGCTTCTTTCTGTACTATGCATCAAACAAATAAATGTGCTTTTGACTATGTTATAGCTTGAACAAAAAAATCTGCCATTTCAGTGTGTCTATAAACCTGCCTCTGCCTGCCTGCTTGTAATAGTGTGAACAGAGGCTTGCATACGCAGTGTGTTCAGGAGGGTAGCTTACGCTGAACAATACATCAGTACAAAAACCTAACCTAAAAGTTCTAGAAAACATGGAATTTCTAGCCACATAAACCCAAATTGTTTCCGTAGTTTCAAAAATGCTCTTTCTTTACATAAAAAAATTCCACAAGAAACCACTAAATGAATATTTTGTATTAACCTTCTGGTCACAGCTTTATGATAGATCTGAACCTCATAGTTTACAGTTTGCCTTTTTTCTTCCCATATTGCGCATGAAGAGAACCTCTTATGATCAGAGTTTGCAGTTGTGATAACAGATAAAAATGTTTTACAATAGTTTCATTGTTTTATTTTGGAAAAAAAAAGGTGAGTTTCATCAATCCAGGTAAAAATTCTGGCCATGAACCATGTTCCATAATCTTGAAATAGACAGTGATTTTGAGCTGGGTTAAGATCAGTCAACTTAGTACGGGAAAAGAGAGATTAAAAATAGATAAAAGATATGCTACTGGATTTGTTTCCATTAAGAAGGATGTTTTAAATCTATTTTTACTTTCTCATCTCACATTAATATAATGGTAGTATTACCTGATCAAAGGGCTTAAAATAGCTCTATTATATTTAAAGTATTATCCACATATGATTATTTCAGACTCCCTATAAGTAGATCAGAGCTGAATATTATTGATTTTAATTAGCAAAACTACTGGATATGGATAGTGTGTATTTTGACTGTAGTTAGAACTGAATAAACTATGCTCAAAAAAAAAAAACTTTGAACTCACCAAAATGTTTTGACAGTCAACCTTTTTGAGCATTGTAACCTAAGGTTTCCACACTCAGACATGAATAAGCCAATACAATAATCTGCGAAAGAAAGAGGAAGAAGTTTACTGACTCATTCTAATACTTTTGGTTTATATTGCTGAGTCAAATATGTCTGAAAAATGCCAGAGAAACTGAAAATTTTAAGGCTAATAAGATGTTTTTACTGCAATAATTCTTGATGTTATACACATAAAACTCAACAAGCTGGGCAGAGAGAGACAGAGATTTGTCTAAGCAAAAAGGAGGAAACTAATGAAAGAGCACAATTGAAGTGTAAATGGAGGAGTAATTCAGATATAAAAGCTACATTTCAAAGAGACTTTTTTCTCACAAAGAGACTTCGTGTTTGGACAAGTCTAAAAAATGCTTTAATCACATCTTAGTTGTACATAAAACCAACATACATCAATAGTAACACAGGGAAGGGAAAGAAAATAGGATTCAAGGTTGATCTCAATTTCTATTCGTTGTTACACAATAAAGCAACTTAGAACTAGAAACTGAACAGAACATTTTTCAAAATAACTAATTCAAGTGGATTAACACTGAAATGGTACCCTCAGCATCAATGATTTGTAGACACTAACAAAAGGAAAGTTCCTAAATTTTGCACAGCTAAAGTGGTTTTTTTATTTTAATAACGATAGTTCTTCACAGTGTTTTTTGTTTCATTTCCACTCTATTTATTTTTTCAATTTTATTACCAAATACTTATCTAATATTTTGTCAATGTCCTATCCTGAACTAGCCCTGTCCAACAGTGATCTTTAAAGGTATGCCTATACAGATGCCTGTACATGTAAACAGAATAAAGCCAAAGTGACAACTCTGTAGCACTGATCATGCACACTGCATTCCACATTTCCTCACCCTATTTTTGTCTGTAACTGAGAGTATTCGCAGGAGCATTATCCAGATATTTGTCAAGGGAACTGTCTATAGTGGGACCATGAAACTGACTGCAACATTTTTACCATTATAATTACCTCCAGAACAATGATAAGCTTTTGATGCCTCAGACTATAATGTACTTTACTGTCATATACAGACTAGAACACCTATAGAAACTGTAATACTTCTCGTTTCAGAGTGTGTAAACCCAGCTGCAATAGACTGTTTCAGAAACAATTTTAGATATTGTGAACTTGGAAAGCATGCACATACATTTACTTCTTTGGACCAGAGGTTCTATTTGGAGTTCAGATCAGACCAAAGGCTAAGTGATAGGTATTATAGATGCATCTTAAGGGCAAAAAGAATGTAAGCATAGACCCAGATCAAGAATTCTGGCTAACAGTATGTACTCCTCTTGATCATGAGCGATGAATCATGAAACTGCAAGTTCATTTTTAAGAAGCACACATTCATGATGTCTTTTAGCATTTTCTCTGGCAAGCTCGAAGTGCCATTCTGGTACCAGCAAAACTGACTTCCTGAGTCAGTGAAGAGCCGACTTCTCTACAGGAGGTAGATTACTGTCCCACAGAGCCAGCAGTGAAGGTCATCCAGGAAGTTCATATGATCAGGTATGAGGGCCTGGACCAACATAGGTAAATGTTCAAGGAAGATGACTTAATGGCCTTGTAGCAGTGCATAAACAGCAGAGGGGCAGGAGTTGGAATAATTAAACAATTTAAATAGTCATCTTGAAGACCATGGTAGTCCTGATGACAAAACTAACTGTTCATTCATTGAAAATTATCTGCCTGGGCACTGTTCTAGTACAAATAAGAAGTCACTTCGGAATTAACAAGGCCTAGTGTGGATGACTCTTAGAAAAATAAGAAACTAAGGGACTGTGCTCATGCATTGATTACCTAATTCAGATACTAATTAAAAAGTCCTATTGACAAATGAGATGAGATAGGAGATGAGATGAGATGAGGAGATGAGATCAGATCAGATTAGATCAGATGAAAACTGAGGACTCAAATCTCTTTGTAAAATGCTGAACTGAAAAGAAACCAGTGTTCATAATTAGGGACCAGAACAGCAGGTAGCAACCTTAGAAGTCTCAATACTAGAAACATCCATCAGGCATACAGCAGAGATCAATTATATAGCATCTAATTTGAAATAATCTACTTGTATTTGCCCTTCTTCAAACAGTAGATAAATATCTTCTCAGAAATGCCAATGCAGTTTGTCATCTGCTTGTTTGATTATACTTGAATACTGTTCTCATGACTGTGAAATTCACCGTGAAATTACTAAAACATTAGAACAAAAATGAAACTGACCTAGCATGTGTTGTAATTACCTTTAAATATTTCTGTACTTATATCTAGTGACTGGAGTTAGCAATAACTTCCCTTTTCACATATATACAGTGACTAGTTCCCTGATTGTAAATTTAGGTGAAGCAACACCGGAGATAACTGATCCATTTAAATTATATTCTAGAAGTGGACTTCTTCAACCCAATGAATTGTTGTCCGTGAAAACTCTTAGGATGTGCGCCACATCAAGCTGATGCTACTGAATGTGGGAAAGCAGTCTTCAATGAAAGATGCTTTTGGAAATATTGTAAATAATCCACAGATAATGGTTGTATCATCTGACTATCTAATTATCAAGATTGATGGCAGATCCAGCTGCTGAAATGAACCTTTTAAACAGTCAGGTTCAAGTTCCTGCTCCGTCTAATTTATGTAACATCAGATACTTGAACACAGAAAGTCTCTCAAATCCAGCTGTTTGCCTAGCAACTCTTCTCAACAGTGCATTTAAAAATAAAATTTTCTATACTTTAGAATTATGTTTTCATATGGGAAAAAACCCTAACACTAGTCCTGAGTAATTCACAATGTTAATTAATCAAGGTTTCCAAACAATTACATGTATTTTCTCGGTTTAGAGACAGTTATAACAGAAAAATATGCAGAATTTACTGAAGAAGGAGCCTAAATTCCAACTGCTACATTTTAATTTGCGGTTCAGTTAAGTTTTGTATTAACCTCTTGGATATAAAACATTCGTGAGGACTTGACTCCAAGCCACCATTGTTTCCATAACTCTTTAATAATACAAATTAGTGCCACAAATAAATATGTTTTCTCACATAAATCATTATATTTTGATACAATCTAATTTAGATTTCTGTTTTGTAGTAATTTAATCACTGAAATGTCACAAAAGAATTGTGCACTGTTGTTATTTAATAATTTGAGTCTATATGGCAAAGAAAAGTGACTTTTCTTCAGAGGGGTGAGGCTGTAAATCCCTCTGCTGCAGATGATCTACTTGAACATCAGCAATATTTTTTTCATTCATGTGATATGAATGTAAGCTCGCAGGCCACTGAGACTATGAATGCTTTAGAATATCAATATGAAGATTAAAAAAGTAAGTAAACATAACTATACCTACACAAAATAAGAGGATAATAATTGTTACATGAGATAAATATCTCTCTATAGTTATTTTCTGTTCAGCCTCTTCTGCATTGAATCATAAGAAAAATGCATACTACGGGTAAAGTAATGTTATTCTTGAACAACAATAATTAAATAAACAAATAAACAAAAACCTCACAAATCCCCAAAACAGACCAAAACCCACCAAAACAAACAAAACAAACAAACAAAAACACAAGAAAAGCTGTTGACCAAAGAATTTGAGTTTTATAAAGTAATTTTAAAAAAAATTATTAAATATGCAGTCAAGATTCCAGAGCAGAACACGACTTCTAAAACATCACAGAGGAACTCACTTTTGACATGTGGAAAAAATACCCCTGCCAATAAATTTTTGTTATAAATAGAGATAAAAGTATTTATATACTTGGAAAGGAAGAAATTGTGGTCAGAATTAAGATTATTCACCAAGAGTGGTTACTAAACATGCATCTTCACATCCTCCTCACAGTATCTTGACTGTGTAACTTAGGTAAACTATATAAATGTGAACAAACTTTTAAAGAACAAACTTTTAAAGAAAGCTAAATATCCTTAATAGCTGTCATGATCTGTTTATACACTGATATATGGGGCTTTATCCAATAGGTGTTTCAAAACACTTCTGCAGACTCTTGAAAAGCAGCATCACCAGCACCTTCTGGTGCAGTGCTTGGAAGATGTAACCTAGGGTTTCTCAGTAGTGAGCCTGAGCATATGTCTCTCAGCACATGGTAAAGCATTGCTGGATTTACTAAATTAGATTGTGTTTGAAAGTTTATTTATGCTATGTTTTTAACAGCAAGTCTTTTCTCTTCCCATGATCAAGAATCCTCATAGTACTCTACTGATCTACAATGAAGTCATCTAATGACAAAAGAAACCAAGAACCTCTCCAGAACTGATTTGTTGCTCACAGTCATGATTCCTTCATGGGCAAACCATTGCATTTAACGGTGTTGATTTAATGCATACGGTACTTTAGCAAGTTTGTCATCAGTACATAGAAAGGTCCAAATACAGACAAAGCCCATACTTCAGAAGTAAATTTTTTCCCATAAATTCCTTTGAAAAGCCAACATAAAGAAAACAGTATGGAGTAAGGTTGTGTTATATTTCCTTTCTATTTCACCATACATGAAGTTTTAAGAGTAAATTGACAGCCATTTCACACTAGCCTTTCTTCATAGTGAGTTAACACAAAATTAGCAGGGTAACAATTTGGATGCATAAGTTTTTTAATTTTTTTTTTTTAATATATAACTTGTTGAAATTTTTTTATCCAAGCTCATACAAGGATTTTGATATAATTTTCAAGATAGAATGAAAATGAGCGCTACTTGATAAGAGTAATGTAATTAAATCCTGCCAGTTGCCTCTTTGTATATTAACAAGTTTCTCATACAAAGGCTGTTTTTGAAGGTTTTAACTGGCCTAGTTTGTGGTTCATGCTGCCTAACAAGTTGAAGACAATAAATGAAGATCCACAGTCTCCCACCTCATAAAATGTCTGTTCCACTTCTGTCATAAGGATTAAATAACTAAGTCACAAACGGATTGTGCCTCAAGTAAAATAGTTGATGCTGAGAAGCTGGATGAAAAGATAAAATGTTACTGCATCCTCAAAAAGACTTTCATTCCAGAGGAAGTAGTCAATAATGAGACATTCAGCATCTTTGCCCTTTTAAACCAAACACATATTGTTGCTTGTTTCCTTTTACATCAAAGCAAAACTTTCAAACTAGTCTGGATTAAATAGGAGGAAAAAAGTAAAACCTCTTTTCTAAGAAGTACCTGAAGATAAACTATAGTATAGTAATCTGTACAGCATTGATTACAAAAGCAAGGTATAAGATATATATATATATTAGTATGATTAGTATAATTGATATATATATATATATATATATATATATATATATATATATATATATAAAAGGTATAGCAAGTTATATCAAAAATTACAGCCAAAATCCCAGGCTCAGAGATACAAACTCCACTGGAATACAACACAACAGAAAACATGTAATAGCCATATCTTCTACTAACTGAAGACTCAAAAGAAGGTTTAAATTTTCTGAGTTCATTTTAACTACCATGGTACACATTGACCCCTCTAGTGAGCATGTAATTATAGCTCCCTGCTACGTGTCTCATACTGCAAAACAAAGTGACTGCTAATATGTAGCAGCAGCAATATGTAGTCTGCTTCACTGGGTTTATAATGTGAGTTCAAATTAAAAACTAAGCCCCTGAGAACCTCTGTGTTTAGACAGTACAGAGGGAGCTCTTATTGTTTATATACTCCCTCTGCTAAAACTAACAGCTTAGAACAATTATTCTGTTGTGCTTGCCATTTTAGAACATAGTTCTTTGACTGAAGAGATTCAAAGAAAAACTCCAAATGAGTGTGTCTCTAACTATTCCATTCTGTCTATATGCACAGGGGA
The DNA here is from genome assembly GCF_003031625.1 of Empidonax traillii. Classification (NCBI taxonomy): domain Eukaryota; kingdom Metazoa; phylum Chordata; class Aves; order Passeriformes; family Tyrannidae; genus Empidonax; species Empidonax traillii. The sequence continues at coordinate 409,268 of NW_020955211.1, forward strand.
TGCAAACATTAAAGTGCAAGGAATTAAATACTGTCCTTTTTGTCTGTGAACTGTGCTTCCTTTATGTTTCCCTTATTCCTTTTTGAAATTTTGCATGTTGTATCTGGGCATTTATACACTGTAGAGACACTTTTTGGGACTGAGAAAGGAATTTTTTTATATAATTGAAAAGAAGATTGTAATGAAAGCCTCAATTAAGTACCATGAAAAGAGGAATCTGTTATGAACAAATTAAGTCCAGGTTCAAATTAGTCAATGTGAAATCACTGGTTTCCTTATACTTTTTTTTATACTTACTTGAAGAACCTCTTCATTAAGCACCTTCCAATAAATTAATCTGTTATGGGAAGTCTGATGCATTAGTGGTTTTGCTTGTTTGTTTGTAATGGCTTTTTGTTGTCTTATTGATTGTTTGCTTCTTTTTTTTTTTTTTAATAAACTTGATTCTTTCATTTTAAAAAATGCACAATATTTTCATTTTAAAAAATGGACTTCAAAGCTGGAGATAGAAATCATGACTTAAGTTTTTTGAATGATTCCTAACTCAGTATGGTAATAAATGAAGTGAAACAAGGCTTTAGAAGAGTTAATCAAACATCTTACTGCAAAGAACCACTTCTCTTCCCCCCCCATTTTCTACCTTACTTAAAGGAAATTTTTTTCTGTACAAACCCAGCAGGTATAAACCCACAAGAAACATTGTACAAAGAGCTCAGAGGTAATTAATTATGGTCAAATGGGCTAAGGTAGACATTTGAATAGGTAAAATAGGCCTGAAGCTAAACTCTCTTCAGGCTTCAGCAAGTAGAATGTGAAACAATGGAAAGTACAGAAGGGTCATGCGACGGAGTAAATTTGAGACCCACTGATGAAGTAAAGACAGGATGTACCCCAAATTATTCTCCATGTACCATCCCAAAAGCTGTTTAAAAAAAAAAAAAAAAAAAAAGGTGTTGGATAGAAAGATAAGAAAATTCTTCAGGCCAACTCTATCACTCATTATGTGAAATGGTTCTACTGTAAAAAGGTGTCCAATCATGCTTTTCCTTACCTATTGGATGCATTTTTTATGTCCCCCATTGAACAAAATACAGGCCCAGTATGCAATGAGTGATAAATATAATAAGCAATAATTACTGCTTCTGCTTCTTCTGGGTCCCACACTACAGTTGTCATCACATTGGTAGTGACTTATACCACCACTAGCCCATCTCTGCCATTGTGTGCTTCAGTGAGAGAGAAATTTCAAGACATGAATCTATGATAGCTGAGAAGTGAAATTGAAAACTGCAAAAGCATATTAAAGTAGACTACGTTGTGAATTAACTTCCTTACCCACAACAAGAGTTGGATACAAAGTTTGTTAAATAAAGATAAACTCGAGCATTCACTCAAGTGAAATAAAGATAAACTCATTCGATTTACTGGTTGTTAAAATTTACTCCAGTGTGAAAGTCCCTCTAACAAAGTTTGGATTAGACTGCTTGCTGTTAATCAAACCATGAAAAAAGCATTGGTCCAAAGCAATAAACTGCACTGACAGACAGGAACAGCATCTGGAAACTTTTTTAATTCATGGGAAAAATGTCAGGGGTGACTATCACAATAAGAAGTCCTCTTTAAGAGGGAACTTCAACTATACTGAGAAAGAATTAAATAGAGACAAAGATTTTACAGATCTCATAAGCATAGAGAAGTCAAGACAGGTCAGTCTCGGAATAGCTGCTGTAGAGGGATCACAGAGATAAAAGAGTAAAATTGACTGGTCTTAGATCTTAAGGCAGTCTCACCAGTTGTTGGAAATATCAGCTCATCTGTAGGATTTGCTTTCATTATGTAGAGCAGAAAGTATCAAACAAAAAGTCAAGGCTGTTGACCCAAATTAAAAGCTGATTTTAGGAGATATTATCATGAGTCAGAACCAGAGCTATGAGTAAAAGTGACAGAATGGAATTTTGAGAGACTTCGGATGATTAAGAGGACAGAAATATAAGTAATTTTATAAGGTCTTAGGAAGAACTCTCTTAGGAAGATGAAAACTCTTCACAGCGAAAGATAAAGAATAAATTTAGAAGCATAGATAAGTCTGAAGAAATCACATGACTCAGATCACCAGATCCCAAAAATGTACACAAAAGCTCCACAGACTTCTCAACACATGAGATTATTTCCCCTTTTTTTGGCACTGCCAGTAGTTTATTGCACTGGTTGAAATGAACAAGTGCCATGGTGTCAAAGAAAGACTTTTATATTTGACAAATAAACTTCAACTGTAGGTCTTTGCCAGCATTTAAAATGCTGTTGGAATGTACTGCAGCTACACATGAACTAAACTTAAAAGAAGTTTATACTGGGCATCACAGGAAATTTAACTACATAAAGTCAAGTACCAATGTCTACAAGTTCACCTCAGAAAACACTTAGATAACCAAACCGTGACAAAGTTCACGATATGCCAAAGAATTTGGTGATTAGTTTTAAGCTGATACTGCTTTTTAAATAGAATCACACAATATAGTAGCTCCACAAACACAGATATTTTACCCTAGAGGAGGTATATTTGTTGTAGGAAAAAGCATTTGATAAAACTTTTAGTCACAACGTAAATATACGGCTAGACTTACATAACTACCGCCTTCGGGCCTCAAATAACTTTGAGGTACAAAGATAGAAAGTTCTGCTTTTAGGAAACATGAACTCTGTGTCATGGCTAGGCTTCGCGAACGAAGCTTTGAGAAGGGCTCTACCCACGCTTGCTGCAAGCACCCTGATGGCTAAAAAGGCCAATGCGAGATAGACAAGTCCGGTTGCAGAACGTACAGCAGAAAGACTCCCCAGGTGATATCGACGAGACGCAATTCTTTCTGCGTTGTCTTTTCTCCTCGAGAGTAGTCCTGCATGTATTCTCAGGACTTTAGAAGTGTGGGTATAACCCTCGAGCCTGCGCAGTGGATTTTTTAGGTGGGGCTCAGTTTGCACAGAACTAGTCCCACCCTTTACTCCTGAGGTTCATCTGCCAGGGCCTAGCAAGCTTGGACGGTGACAGTGAGGTCCTCAGGACGTAGGTTTAGTTAGAGTATCCTTCTCTTGGATGGATGGCCTTACAGGGTTAAGCAAGCTCCATCTGCCCGGGTTTGAAATTAGAGTTGTCCTTCTCCTAGGATGACCGCCAGAAGGCTAGTGAGCTCATCCTGCCCATGGACACATTTGACCCTTCAGTTTTGACCTGTCTGGCATGGGAGACCCTACCGGAGGCATATGCCACCACCAGCACAGCTCGCAACCTCAAAAGGGCATACTGAAATAGTTTGGACAAGCCCTTTTCTCCCTACTTTTCCTTCACAGCTTCCTACAGTTTAACCCAGGGACATTTCCTTGCCCTGAGCACCCCTCTGAGATGCTATGAAACAAAACAAAACAAAACAAAACAAAACAAACAAACAAAAACCCCACATGGACCAACAAACAAAAACAAAGAAAACCCAAAACAAAAAACAAACAAACAAAAGAAAAACAAAAACAAAAAACAAAACCCCCTCCACACACACAACCCACAAAACAACAACAATGAAAACACACCACATTCCAGCCGAACCCATATCTCACTCCCACTCTCCCACTGCGTCAATGCCCGAAGAGGCACGATCCCGGCATACCCCTGGGCAAGAGCGGGCACAGATGTAAAAGGTCCCTGCATGCACCTAGGCTTGGGCACCCTCCACAGCCCCTGCCCA